>NW_005841994.1:2440813-2469462 GCF_000455745.1 Alligator sinensis
GTAGTGGCAGTCTACAAACTAGTCAAGGGGGACCAGCAGGCATTGGGAGAGTCCCTGTTCCCCCAAGCAATCCCGGGAGTTACAAGAAACAACAGACACAAGCTAGTGGAGGGTAGTTTCAGGCTAGACATTAGGAAGCGCTATTTCACTGTCAGGACGGCTAGGACCTGGAACCAACTTCCAAAAGAAGTAGTGCTGGCTCCTACCCTGGGGGTCTTTAAAAGGAGGTTGGACGAACATCTGGCCAGGGTCGTTTGACCCCAGTACTCTTTCCTGCCACGGTAGGGGGTCAGACTAGATGATCTCCTCAGGTCCTTTCCGACCCTACCAACTATGAAACTATGAGGAGGCTAGTAAAGCACTGGAACAGGTTACCCAGAGAGGTGGTAGAAACTCCGTCCTTGGAGGTCTTTAAGACCTGGCTAGACAGCCTTGGCTGGGACGGGCTGGGACGATCTAGTTGAGGATGGTCCTGCTTTGAACAGGGGGTTGGACTAGACCTCCTGAGATCTCTCCCAACCCTAATTTTCTATGATTCTATGAAGGCGAAGGGGTGAGGTGCCATGGGGGCTCTACAGCTCGGGGCAAGAGCTGAGAGCAGCTTCCACTGGCGGCATCCTGGCCAGAAGCTCCCCTGCATGCCCGAAGCACTGGAATCTAGCCCTGCCACTGCCTGCTTCTGCCACCTTGCCAGGAAGGAGGCTCTATTGGGATAGACCCCCTGTGACTGCAAGGTTGTCTTCTTGTCCCTCATCCCCTCACAGTCCCAGGCAATGTTTCACTAGGCAGTATCCACTGGTTTCTTGGACTCATTGGTGGGCCTGTGGGTGCTGGCTACTGCATTCTGCTCAGTGACTCCTCCTTGGAGTCCATGTTACTAACCCCCAACCACCACTCCTGCCCTGGCTTGCACATTCCTTTTCTCTAGAATCGGTGGCTGCATAATTAGTGACCCTTTCTCAAGACAAGGGAGAGGGAGGGGAGCAGTTTCTCTGTGGGCTCATGCCCATGCAGCCTGTGTGCATCAAATAAGGCACCTAGCACCTGCATGATCACTGCACACCGTGGAGAATGCACCGGGCTTTGCTGAGCCCAGCTGTGAGCAAAGACGAGTTTTGGGTTTTGACACATGCAATTAGATCGAGGGTTAAAGGTCAGGTTTTTATCTTCAACATGCATAAGACAAGACCCCTGGTTTCCACCTTTCTCATTTCCCCCCACACTTTCTCTCATGTTTCATAGTAACTGGGTTGCGGGGCCTGCCTACTAAAAAGAAGTGAGAGAAACAGGTTGGAGAAAGGAATATTTTTGCAGTGCACTAAATTGCAAGGGCTCGGTACTAAAATAAGTACTGGATTCTCTTTATTTGCCTCCTCATGTCTTTGTCATTAGAATTCACATTTTCAAGGTTTTCCCCACAACCCTGGGACAGAAACTTACTTTTCTAAACAGTGACCTAGTGAGATCCTCACATAATCACTTGACTCGGGGAGATGGAGCTTTAAGAGAAACATCAGATGGCAGATGAATACAGATAAAATAGCAAGAGATGGCAACATTGGTCATGCATGCAATTTCTCCCTGACTTTTTTCTTCAGTGCATTAGAATTTTTTCATCTTGATCCATTAAAAAAAAAAGATTGAAAAAAAAAGCCTGAGCCATGTCTCAGTGATTTCAGTGGAAAATGTCTGGTTGGCTTTTTGGGGAGTTAGAGCAAGCTAGTGCAAGGCTGAACCAGAGCTCTGTAGTAAAGGCCTTAAAGAGAAATTTTTATAAGAGCTCTGGCTCAGGCTTGCACTGATTATTCCTCCAATCTTGCTTGAAAGAATGCCCCACTGAACTGATTATAATGTTACACAGGCAGCATTAGGTCCTCACTGCAGGAACAAATTAACAAGGTTGAGAAAGGCAAAGATGCTAACCCCTCTTCCCTTATCCTTATTTATAGACAAATCTCAGATCGTTAGCAAAATTACTATAAGAAATTATTACAACCTACATGAAAATTGTGTTGTACTGTATATATAAAAGCCCGTTCTGTATTCACTCAAACAGTATGGAGGTGATGAAAAAGTTGCTTAACAGCATATTCATAAATCACAGCATGTTTCCCAGACACTTTATCACACTCAAAACACAGTTTTAAGACAAGGTTTGGCAATTGGCAAGCTGTTGAAACACCTTCCTAGATTTTTGTTCATTGAAGTGAAGCAAAGTCCATTTCCCATCTGATCTCTGGTGACAATCTAGTTTTAACCTGCACCTTTTACATATTCAGTGGTTGCATCTACACAAGACTGACTGCACAGTAGCCTGTGACTACCGTGCAGTAGCGTCGCATGGCAGCAAGCGTGATGTGATGCTACTGCGCAGTAGTTTCGGCCTATTGCGCAGCCAGCATCACAAAAAAGCCATTTGGTGACACTACTGCGCAGTAACTCCAGTTACTGCACAGTCATTTAGTTCTTGTTTATACAAGGCCTAAATGACTGTGCAGTAACAACTGTGCAATCAGTGTCTTGTGTAGATGCAGCCAGTAAGCCTTGGCATTTAAGAATGTGGTATGTCTCCATATCAAGCTGTAACCATCACAGCAGTGTTAGGAAGTTTCTGCCTTTTCCTTCTCCTTGGGTACTCTGCCCATGGTGTAGAACTCTTGGTTTGGACGCATGTCAGTGAAGTGAGCTATACGGTTAGACATGGCAAAAAAAGCAGTGATTGTTCCTATGTCCCAGGCATCTTCCCGATCAAACCCATGTGCCTCCAGCTTTTGGAAGTGTTCTCCAGTTATATTTTCAGCATGACTAACTGCTACAGCAAACTCCAGCATTGCTTTCTCCCGATCACTTAGATCAGCCAGTTGCCAATTCACACCAACCTGTAAGAAAGTCCAATAGATGAGTGTGCATATGTGTGTATGAAGGAAACATGCATTTAGGGATTGTAAACAGCACAACTGGGTCAAAAACTGAAGAACTTGGATTCTACACTTTGTTTCACTAAGGAACTAAGACACACTCCAAATGACATAAGACACATTCTCCCACTGCACCGTGTGTGCAAGGCACTTCCCTCCCCCCGCTCCCCTGCCACCACTACACCACGTAGCACCAGCCCCTGGGAGAGGGAATATAAGGTGGAGGAGGGAGGGGGAGCCCAGAGACACCAGCCTTGGCTGCTGCAACCAGAGCAATGAGGGGGACCAGCAGTTGGGTAGGTGGAAGAAGATTAATCCCTTGCAAGCTGCATGTAGCCTGCGGCCCACCAGTTAGAAACCCATGCTTTAAAGGAGATGTTTTCTTCTAGAAGATATGTTGGTACTATAATGGCACAGTGGCAGCAAAGGGAAAACAAAGAACATCATTTTCTAGAGTTGTGAATGATTTAGGGTCATTGCGTCACTAATTCTGATTTCACTGCCCCAACAGTCAGAAACGCAGAGCCACAACTCCAGCTGTGGGCAGTGGAAACCATAGATAGGTCAGCACTTCTGACAAAAAAAATCAGGGCAAAGCTATTAAGTTATGACATGGGTCAGGAAGATGCAAGCCCACTTGAGAGTTTGGGGATATGCAAAGGCAATTTGCCATCATTTTTGCTCCCTGGCTCTCCAAGCACCAAGCAAAGGTCTAACTTATCTCTATTTGCTGGACTGGTCAATTTTAGGCTTGTGTATGTATCTATCTATTGTTACAGAAGCAGCTTCAAATTTAGTCCTTCAAATTCAGACTTCATAGAAAAGGGCTGGAAAGCACCTTAGGAGATCACCTACTCCAACCCCCTGCTCAAGGCAAGATCATCCCTATCCAAACAATCCCATATAAATGCTTATCTAACCTATTGCTAAAAACTAGAGAAATAACCAGGTCACACAACTATGTTGCCCCAAAACATCCTAACTGGCCACATGTAAAGGATGGGGAGGAGGGCTGTTAATGTCCTGTCACTGAAACCATTGTCAAATATACTCAAGAGATCCAAGGAAGAGAACCATGCAGCTCTTCTTCCTCCCCATTAGAGGAAAGTGATCCCCCCTGTCCCCAAGGCCATGCTGATCTGGCAGTGCAGTAAAATTCTTTCCTGACCCTAAATGTGATCAGCTGCCTGAGCGGGCAATGGGACAACACCCCCTAACCAAGAACCTCTGGGTTTTAGTTCCAGAAGGGCATCAGCATACCCCAGTCAAAATCCCCAGCGCCCCCCCCCGCAAACAAAAAAAACAAAAAAACCAGACATGGGCCATAACAGCAGGGGAAACATGGAAAAAATTCCTTCCTCGCTCAATGTAGCAACCAGCTAAGTTCAGAAGCAAGTAGTGAAAAAACGAACACCCTCTACTCTATTCTGTAACCTGAGAACAGCAAAAAACTCCACACTTCACACCCCTTTCTATGGTCCTTCTCCTCCATAAACTTTTCCCAATTCCTTTAATCTCCTTTTGTAACTAAGCCAGGTGTGGAGCTCTGCTTCATTCTTCTGCTGCTGGGCATTTGTCCTCACCAATATCCATCTGCTCTGGACTAGAGCTAGTCTGATTATCTCCCAGTGATCCATAAGTGGGCAGCTCTTGGACTGTCAAGTGATGCTCTTTGAAGCACATGCTCAGCATAGCTTCTCCTAAAACATCCCTAACCAAGGCTTATTTAATTTCTTATTGAAAATCCCCAAGGAAGGAAATTTCCACAACTTCCCTAGGAAATCTATTCCACTGCCTCACTGTTCTAACAGTGAAGAAAAGCATTCTTTGCTGCAATTTCAAGCCATTGCTATGCGTCTTACTCTTTGTCATGAAATGTGTGCGGCAGGACTGTGGAAATCCAGCTGAGCAGTGCAAGGTGGGGAATGGGATGGCCATGGAAAGGAGACACTACTTTCCCACCAGGCTGCATTGCTTTGTAGTAGATCTATTCAAAACAGTTGAGTGGGTGCGGTTGTGATCAACATGACCAACAGGCCATGTAACTCCACTGAGCAAAACTTCCATACAAGATGGGGAGAGAAGGGGATTTATTTTCTGAACTCCAGAGAGGCCATGCACGTTGTCAGTGCAAAGCCCGAACAGACAGGCTGTCAGGGATGGACCCCCCCCACTATTAATCTTAGAACTTTTCTGCCACTGTAACGCTGGCTGTACCATCACCTTGAGGAAGATTTGCATGGTCAGTGGAGTCATGGGTAGACTAGATAACAACTTAAACCAGCCACTATGTGCAGTTTAAGTTCCATGTGTCAGCTATTAGGAAAGGACAACCCAGTCATGAGCAAAGAAACAGAGGGACATGGTTGGGCAAAGAGAACTGAAGTACAATCCTACTCATGCCCTACTTCATACCCATGTGGGACTGAAACCTTTGACATCTTTAACACCAAGTAAAAAGAGATGCACATACATTTTTCATACCTCAAAGCAGTATGTAAGGCAGGTAAAGCCTCCACCAGCTAGTTCTGATATTCTCAGAAACTAGTTTCTTTAAAAAAAACTCACCTGATCGGCCAATGTTGGCTTTTTAGAGTATATTCGATGCAAAGCCCCATGTGCAGTGACACAGTATGGACATCTGTTAATCATGCTTGTAGCCACAATGATGAGCTCTTTGTCCGCCTTGCTAAGTCTTCCTGAGGGGGAGAAAAAATCTCTAAGGTGACTTTCAACAAGAAACTTTCCTTCTTGTTACAAATATACCCAGGAAAGAAAATATACCCAGGTACTACCAAATAAGAAGTGGTGGAAGATCACCAATTAGCACATACACAGGGATGAAGGAAAGCATGACCAATTTTGTTATACAGGCTTTTTAGGCAGAGAGGGCCAAATCCTGCTGCTTTCACTCAGATGACAGTCTTATTTAAGTTCTGACTAGGTAAGGACTGCAGACTTGGTCCATGGATAATCCTGCAAACACTTAAGCATATGAGTCAAATTACTTATGTGTCCACTTTTCTGGGTGCAATCTGAGTTAAATGATTAAAGAGTTTGAAGAGTTTTCTGAAGCAGTTCATTTTTTATTATAATCTTTCTCTTGGGGGCAAACAGTGTTACAGGGTCTGGTGGCCCAGACAGACTTTGCTGTCAAAAGGGGAAATAAGCAGGAGGCAAAATAGAAAAACTGAGCTTCCTCTGAGGCTGGGGATTCAAGATTATATTTTATAACAAGCAAAATGGTATAGCAATTACTTCCACCAAGCTTCTAGAGAGTGTGGCTTCATTTATAATTCTTGGGAGGAGTTTGAATAGCATGGACAACCTGCTACCAGAGCCTCTTGTTGGTCAAAGACAACCTGGGAATCCAATTTGTGTTCCAATTAATATAAATACAAAACCTGGTAATTTGCATGCATCACAGAATGACAAGGCAGGTTTTAGGACTTCTCTTGGCTCACATTAAGAGCTCATATTCCCTGTTCACCATGACAATTCATAGCAGGAGACTTTGAAAACAGCACTTCATAGATGAAGTGGACAACTCACAGGGCATGTCTACACATTCAGTAATGCGCTGTAATTGGCACTACTGTGCATTAGCACAGATGAACACTTTCTAGGTGACATTTAATGCCCATTAGACTAATGTACCGTACATTAGTGAATTAGCATGGTTTTTGCCAGTGTGGTAGAATTAGCCCAATGGGCAATAAGGATCTTGTGTAGACGCACCCACAGTCAGGTTCTCTGTGGAAGTCAAATACTGTAGAGTTCCATTTTTTATTGAGTTCCTAGCCCTTATGGTGGGGAAGGCAGCTTTCCCAATGCCAGTCAGTACAGATCCATGCCCCTGAGCCCCTGTTGGCTGCTGACAGCTTCCAAAACATCAGCAGTGTGATAAACAAAACTCTCATCAGTCTTACTTTCCCCTGATGCCTTCACAAGCAACATGGGGAACTGGAAGACTGAAATCACGTCAATATTGCATAACTGCTGGAGGGGTTCACTACCATCTTGCAGAGCAGCGAAAAGTAGGAGTTATATATGTTTCTTCAAAATCTGTAGCAAGAAGGTAGGCAGGACAGGACTAGGGAAGACTCTAGGAAGAACTGCTACAGTGAAGCAGTGAGAGAAACTATAGGGAGAGTATTCTTTTCTATAAATAAAGTTCAGTGTTAGCTAATTCTGTGGTATTTTCCAAGAGACATTGGGCCTGCTGCTAGGGAAGGAGGATCCATCTAGAACGGGCTTCATACTTATCAAATAACTACTGGCCGGCAGCTTCTACAAGACATAAAGCGTCAAACAAAGAACAGAGAGAATACCGTGGTGGGAAATGCAGGTATGACCTCACCAAAACACTGCTACCAGATCGTTACAGGCACCCACCCGCCTTCCCTTTGAAACAGACAACTCTTCTGATTTGCCTCTACCCATTACATTTTTCAAGCCTTTTCATAAGTTTCTGATTTTAAGGGAACATCTTCCAAGTAAAATAAAAGAGGACACCCCTATCGCCTCAGCTCACCTCCCACCAAAAATCCAGTGTGCACAGAAGGGTTTTGACAGCAATATTTTCTAAACCATTTCCATGAAGTTTAAAAAGTTATTCACTGCACATGTACCAGCTTAAAGTAGCCTATCCATGTAGCATGAGCAGACTGGCACCTCAATCTTCAATTATAGACGCATTCAAAACACTGTGGAAAAAGTATTACATTATAACAGCTAGTTTGAAACCAGGGCCACCATTGCTAAAAGCCTGAGTCGCTGGACAATACGGGCTGGAAGAAGCAGATGTGAAAGCTTCTTATGCAGATTGGCCAGATCACATTCTGTGAATAGTGTGCTGTCACTGCCTGCTGGGACATGTAGTCTCTACTGACTGCAGAACTTGTAAAATCCAGGGGTCAGGGCTTACATGTTTGCAGCTTCTGAAATCTGGCATTAAGGGCAGTTTCAAAGGGGCTGCACAGTTTACCTGTCTCTTTGTTCATAATGGCATTGTAATAGGCAAAGAATGCTCTGAATTCTTCAGGCCGATGAGACATCACTTTGAACACATTAGGCAAAAATCCAGTCTGTTCAGGGATTAAAGAGAAGAGATGTCAATAGCTGTGAGCTTACTGCAGAGGACACAATACAAATGGGTCAGTGCTAAAAATGCACTCGGGCCTATGCGCCACTTTACTAGCAGCATAATCTGTTGGATCCTGTGGTTATTACAAATAACTAAGAGTGGCAGCAGCCTAGGTGCAGAGGCAGACCTGTTTCTGCTGATTCACCCTGTCAGTCAGACCTAGAGATCCTGTTAGCACCAATCCAGGAGGACAAAAAAGTGCGAGTGTCTTTGGGGTAGAGGTCTCAAGAGATACAGGAGGGGAAAATGTTATAAACAGCCTAGTTCAATAAGGAATTTTCATATCTCTAAAAGCACATGACTGGTAAATTCTACCAGGGGTCACTACAACCATAGCTGGAAGGAGCAGAAGAGCCCATTTCCCAGTTGGAAAAAGCTAAGATGGATGGGTCAAGGCTCTTGTAAAACCTAGCCAAGGTCTTCCTTCACTGAGGTGGCACACAGTACAGGGAGGGAGAAAAGGGAAGCACCATCAGGAAGGTGGTTCTATAGCAGAGGTACTCATCCTTTTTAGATTCAAGGCAACTCTTGTTACACTCAAGGCATTTCTTGGAAAATGCTAGCTCTTAGCTTTCACTTATCTTTTTGACTATGGAAAAATAACAGAGCAAGTCTTCTCTTGCAGAGAACACAGAAAGAACACAGCAGGTCAGAATGTCTTTGACACTATGGATTCCTATTTGAAATCTCTGGATTTATCTTGTGGATGATATGTAGATGTTTGCACACCTAACAGTGCTAATATTGCATGTCACCCTAAAAAGAATCCTGCAACACCCTGCTTGAGAATTACTGTTCTAGGAGTGAGACAGAAAGAACATGCCTGGCTCTGATCCAGGAAAGCCATGAACTCAGAGAGTATGGATCCTCTCCAATGAGAGAGGTTTTCACGGCAGGATCTTCTTACCTTCCTCTCAACTTCCTCCATGAGCTCCACTATATCGAAGGGCATGTCCTTTTTATTAGGTATTGGGTACCTCCCAACTGATCTGGTGGGGTTCTCCTCCTGTGTACTGTATGCATGGCTTGCAGCTACAGCTTGGGTTCTTCCCTGAAGACCTCCCAACAGAAGGAGAGGAAGGGCCTAAACAGAGACAGGGGAAATGTCTGGTTAGCTGGCAGGTTCACTGTTATTCCAGTGGTCTGTGTTCCATGCCTCTGTCCTGATCCTCCCTGAGGAGCCACATATGCCACAGTCACTAGTGCAAAAGAGTGCGAGTCTATCACGGGAAGACTGCATGGTCTACAGCAGTGGTTCTCTACCTTGTTGACCCTGCACCCCACTTCCAGCACCCTGCACAGCCCATGGCTCACTTACCTCTTGACCCACATCTGCTGTCCCATGACCACTCCCCAGGTCCCTGCCCAGTCCCACAGACTTGCACCTTCCTGTTTTTCAGGCAGCAGGGACACCTGAGGTAGTTCTACATATGCTACCTCTGCAACTGAAGCAGCAGACCACATTCACAGAGCAAACAAGCCCATCCACAGCACCAGATGAAGATGCCCAGGCTGCTTCCTGTGCATATGCTAGCACATGTGGTGCAGCCTTGTGCCAGGACCTTTGCAGGAGTTATCAGCTGTCAGTTATCCACTCTCAGGTTCACAAGAGCAGGCCAATCCAAATTACTAGCTTAGGTAACAGACCATCAGACAAGAAGAGCTGGGTTCCATCCCTAGCTCTGCTGCTGCCCTGCTGTATGAAACCCAGGAAGTCACTTGATCTTTCTCAGCCTTTGTTTCCCCTCCCACCCTGCTTAAATGATAAGCTTTCCATGGCAAAGACTGCCTCTCACTATGTTCCTGTAGCATTTCCAGTGCAATGGGGCCTAGCTTTCCACTGGGACCTCTTGGTGATTCTGCGTTAAGACTGACTCTATAATGATGCCTGTGTGCCACCGTCTCTTTTTCCTTTTCCATGTATACTCTGCATGCCTCTGAAGTACAAATAACAGAGTTGTTCTTCCAAATTAATAAAATAACCATACCACTGTAGTAGATTACAAGAAAAAAAGCTATCAAATTATTTACTCAGTCAAAGTGCACAGTGTCAGGGTAGGAGTTAAATTAATTACTAGTAGAAGTGGGCAGAACTCCAATGAGTGGCTTTGGATCCCAAGATGCAATCCTGGTGGTGCCCTGTGCCTGGGACATGCATCATGCCCAATAAAGTGAATTGAATGTTTCCCCCCTTGTGCTTATGATGACACCTGAGTGTTAGAGCCTTTGTCATGCATTACATCAAGGTACCAAGTTATTTCTGGATACTTTTGATTGACATATTTGTGCAATACAGCAAGGGGCTGGCCTGAAAGACTTCTCTGAATAACTAACAACACTAAGGACTCCTCAACTCAGGCTTTTTCTCCTTCTAAATCCATCTTTTTTCCACATGCAGCAGCATCACCATTTTATAAACAGAAAACTGATGGACCAGGGATTAAATCATTTGCCAAGGTCCCTCAGTCAGTGGCAGTGCCAGGAATAAAATGTAGCTTTTCCTGACTTTCTCCCACTGCATACTGACTGTTTTCCCCTTTTCTCTCAGAAAAGAAGGTTAACCGCCTACCCCTGCAGCCTAAAATGTCAACTATTGTCTTCATTATGTAATCCAGAGTTACCCCTATACCCTTGTGGCGATTCACTATTAATCACTGTTTCACTATTAATCACTATTTTGAAATAAACATTAAATTGCTTAGACTGAGTTGGCAGCCTATGGCTGGTGGTTAGATCCAGCACCAGTGGCTCCTGGCTGCATCACCAGACCATGGGAGCATGGGGCCTGTGCTGGTACCCATGTGTGTGTGTGTGTGTGTGTAGGGAGGGACTGTGTGTGTGTGCGTGTTTGTAGAAGGAGTTCCACATGCATACCCCACCATACACATGCACCCCCCTCGCACTGCCATACACACAGACACCCATACCCCCTTACATATCCCAGACACCCTCCCCCACAAACACAGGCCCCTCACAATCCCCATACCCACCCACACCCCACATATCCACACGCACACTCACAGGCTCCCCCATACCCCACATACCCACAACCCCCCACAAACCTATACCCACCCCACCACAATATACAAGAGTAAGACTTCATTTTAAGCACAATCACCTCTATGTACGCTACACAAAAACATGTCATCCAGGGCAGAAATATTTTTTTAAATCAAGTTAATTAATGTTGTAGATACTTGCTTTTTAGAATATAATTTGGTATTTTTCTGCTTCAGAGATGGCAAAACCCTTTGCTGAAAGGACCACTTCCAGGGGGCAAGGGGAGGGACTTCTGGTGGCAAAGGTCAGGGCTTAGGGGGCAGGACTTCTGGTCACAAGATGGTGACCAGAGGCGGGGCACCCCATGTGGCCCTCAACAGCTTGCCAAAATTTGGTTAGTGGCCCTACACCTGAAATAATTGCCCGCCGCTGCTCTAACTCCATGCACAACTCCACAGGCCACCTCCAACCACAATGGACTATGAGGCCCTAACCCAGTCAGCATGGGATGAGTGCTGCTTGCCCATGATCACACACCTAATTTCCATAAAATCAGGAAGGGCAAAATTCTCCCCTGCCTACTGACATTGGAAATACTGCACAATAGGAGTCAGCAACACAGCCCACCAGCCAGATCCAGCCTGTGAAGAGACTGCAGATGGCCCACAGCACGGTGGGGGAGGGAAAAGAAGTGGCTGCACATGGTGGCATGGGCACCTCTCTGCCCTGTGCCATGCCTTCCTCTGTTGCATGCCACTGAACTCCTCTGCCACATCCACCAGGTGTACTCTCTGCCAAGGGGTGCTCTGTCACCCTGTTACTGCAGCCTCCGCTTACCCACACTGCCTAATTCTTCACTCCCTATCATCACTGGTGATGGAAACTGGCAGCAAGGGTAAGCAGAGCACAGAGCAGGGAAGGCTTGAGGACTGCAGAGGGGGGTGTTGCTGCAGAGAGGGGTGTTGTGGAAGGAATCAGCAGCCCGTGGTGGTGACCTGCCATTCTTAAAGGTTGCTGACCCAGAGGTTTCTTAAGGGTTGCTGACTCACGTGCTGCATCCACTAGCCCATGCGCCTGAGGTATTTGCAGCATTGGACTCCTTGTAGCTAACTATTACACTAAGAGACCTTTTTCCATAATGAAAGCCTATAGAAGTCAGAGAAGAAGAAAATGTATCAACCCACTGATCATTTTGTAACCCTCCTGTTACTTTATTTAGGGACCCTACTGGATTGTTTTCAGAAGCAATCCACTTCCAGGGCTTCATTCTTGCTTCTAAAAGTTTCCTTCTCCCATCCCTTGATTCATTCATGGGTTCTAATTTCATTTATTAAAATTAAAAAAAGAGTGAATTTCAGAACAGAATTGAAGCAGGTGGTGGATTATCCTAAATTCATCCCAGCACGGATGTAAAATGGCCCCTAGGCTTCTTGCACATCTCTTGGCAGAAGGGCACTAAGCAGCATCTCCTGCATGGGGGACAGCACAGCCCATGTCTCTGCACTACAATCTATGGCAGTGTCCTGAAGGATGCAGTTGGTTGGCCTCTGATTTGGGCCCCCTTGCAGGGAAGCAGGGAGAGGCCAGGGCAGGGAGCAGCAGGGTAGCTGACAAGGGAATGCAGGTAGGGGAGGGGGCAGCTAAGCCAATCCTCTGAGTGGGGAGCAGAGCTAATAGGCTTATGCTTCTCACTACTCCCCAGGTCCCTTCTCTGGAGAAAATGGTATCCTTGACTCCTTCTTCACAAGACTTTCATGTTTCCTGCTTTCTGGGAGGGGAAGGTAGTGTTAGAAAAGGGAGTCCAGACCTACCACTCATGGGCGGCTGGTGCCTCCCAAGTCAGGGGGGACACCAGATCGCTGATGGGGGGGGAGGGGATCCCCCAGCAGCCGATCAGAAGTGCATTTCTGGTTTCATGGTTGGCACTTCCAGGGGGTGCACAGCCAATTTCAATACACCCACGTGCACCCCCTACGCATTGCCAATGCTGCCACTGTCACCTTGAGGGATGTGGGCCAAGGCCCAGGCCCACCAAGTAACCTACTGGCTTCCCCCAGATGGGGAGGCTACAGAAAAGGTGACAACTGATTACTGGGGACAAATAATAAAAAAAACAGGGACGGGAGTGCTGGTCAAAGGTTAACAACATGAGTGCCAAGGGAAGACAGCACCCAAACTGTAGGGACAGGAGACAGTCCTGGGGCCTTTTGAGGACAGAGTTGGTGCAACAGTAAGGAAGGAAGGAAGGGTGCAACTGGCAGCCACTGGAGCAGAGATTGGTTGCAGCGGGAACGGGCACCAGAGTAAGGGGGATCCCTATTCATTGAATTTGGGGGCCATTTGGACTTGGCCTCCCTCACACTGCAACGCACAGGCACCTCGGGTTCGAAGTGGCACTGCCATGCACTGTGCAGCGCTGGACGGGCGACCGCGGTCTCTGAACACGTACCAATACACGACAGCAGGCACCAAGCCCCAGAATCATGCCCAGCTCCAGGCACAAAACAGCCTTAAAAGCTGGTTTTACATTTAAACACTCCGTCAACCCCGCAGCAGGCAGTGAGGCACGGTAGTCCGGGGGGCAGAGCCGCGTCCCCCTTGATCTGGAGACGGAGGTGAAGCCTAGGCTCCGCAGGCATGCCCTCGCCTTCTCCCCCTGCATGACAGCGGACCTCTCCTCTCCTCACCCCAGCAGTGAGTTCCCCTCCACGGGGCAGAGCCACTTGCAGCATAAGTCACCGGGGGCATCAGCGTGCAGGACCCGGCCGGGCCGGGCCGGACGCCGCGGGCGACTGAGCCATGCCCCAGAGGCCTGAGCACCCCCGGGAAGGGCCGCAGGAGCAGCCAGGCCTGGCCCGGCGGTGGCCCCCACGGCGCCATTCCCCGGCCGGCCGGGTACTCACGGGGGCGGCGGGGCGGCGCGGCCGCAGGAGGCGGCGGAGGAGAAGCCCCTGCATGGCGCGGAAGCTGTGGGCGGGAGGCAGCAGGCGGGGCGGAGCGAGCCCCGCGGGCCGGGCTCCCCGCCCAGCGCTGCCTCCCGGTCACCGGCGTCCTCCAAGCGGGGCTGCGGGGACCTTGCCCCTGGCTTTTCTGGCCATGCCCCTGCTGAGGCTGCAGGGCGAGCGGCGGGGGCAAAGGGGTGGCCCCCGGGGCTGGGCCCTGCCTGCTCGCGCAGGGTGCTGGTTGCAGAGGAGGAAGTGAATGAGGGGCCCGTGAGCTGGAAGGAGGCCCTGTCTGTTATCGCAGGGGTTCTCACTTGAGTTGAAATGTTTTTTCAGCTAAGAAACTTGCCCTAGCCAGGCAGCGGTTCATTAACAGATCAGGATCGGAGTCTGAGCCGACCTTCCTTATGGTTAGTCCACTGGACCGGCCTTATGGTTTGTGTGCTGAACTAGCCACTCTCAGCATCAGGCTGGGAATCCTCCTCCCAGTAAGCACCTCAGGGAAAGACCGCCTGATTATAATTGCCAGAGGCCCCCTCGCTGAGACCCCTGAACAAAGCCATACCATCTCCCAGCAGGTGAAGACTCTACGGCCAGAAATATTTTGGGTGGGTTTCCTAGGAGCACTTCAAGAAATCCTGCCTCTTCTTTCTCTGCCGGCCCCTTCCCTTCCGACATGATTTGCAACACATTTCAGAGTGATTGAAGTGGTGGGGAGAGAAGGCAAGAAAACATCCCAGACCGTTTGTTAGCTCCATGTGCGGATCCAGTTCAATCTGTTTGTGGCACTATGGCTTCAAGTTGGGATTTGTCTTTTGGCAACTCAGGTTGTCCCACCTGATAGGGTTGTGTGACCCACCTGATAGGGGTGCATTCTGTGTTTAAAAGTTTACATGAAAGAGCTTCTTACTACGTAAGAAACAAGCAGGAAGAATTGGGAGTCCTCGCACAGTCCCAGAACTATGACGTGATTGCAATAATGGAGACTCAGTGGGAGCTCGCATGATGGGACATGGTCATGGATGGGGATAAACTGCTCAGGAAGGACAGGCAGGGGAGAAGAGGAGGAGATGTTGTGCTGTATATAAAACAGCTCTATGATTGCTCACAGCTCCAGTATGAAACTGGAAATAAACCTGTTGAAAGTCTCTGGATTAAGGTCAGAGGGGAGAGCAACAAGGGTGATGTCGTGGTGGGTGTGTGCTGTAGACCACCAGACCAGGAGGACGAGGTAGATGAGACTTTCTTTAGACAACTAGCAGAAGTTTCCAGGCCTGGGTTTCATGGGGGATTTCAGTCACTCTGACATCTGGGGGAGCAATACAGCAGTACACAGGAAATCTAGGAAGCTTTTGGAAAGCATTGGGGATATCTTCATGGTGCTAGTGTTGGAGAGACTGACTACGAGCCCCGGTCTTGACCTGCTGCTCACAACTAGGGAAGAATTGGTGGGAGATGTAGAAGTGGATGGCAATTTGAGCAGCAGTGACCATGAGATGATTAAGTTCAGGTTCCTGACAAAAGAAAGAAATGAGAGCAGCAGAGTATGGATCCTGGACTTCAGAATTCATAGATTTCATAGATATTCGGGCTGGAAGGGACCCCAAAGGATCATCCTGCCTAGGGGCAGGAAGTCAGCAGGGATCATAGGATCCCAGCAAGATAAACATCCAAATGTGTCTTGAAGGTGTTCAAAGTGGGTGCTTGAACCACCTCCAGTGGCAGTCTATTCCAAACCTTGGGGGCTCAGACAGTAAAGAAGTTCTTCCTTATATCCAGCTTGAACCGGTTGCAGAGGAGTTTGTGACCATTCAATCTTGTCATCCCTTGGGGCACTCTGGTGAACAGACATTCCCCCAGATCCTGGTGAACACCCCTGATAAACTTATAGGTGGCCACCGGATCACCCCTGAGCCTGCGCTTTTCCAGTTTGAAGAGTCCCATGGCTCTCAGCCTCTCATCATAAGGTCTGTTTTCCTGACCTCTGATCATGCGTGTGGCTCTCCTCTGCACCCTCTCAAGCTTCTCCACATCCTTTTTGAATTGTGGAGCCCAAAACTGGATGCAGTACTCCACCTGTGGCCTCACCAAGGATGAGTACAATGGGAGAATGACGTCCTGGGATTTGCTTGAGAAGCATCTATGGATTCAAGCCAGTGTTTTGTTCGCTTTACTAGCCACAGCATCACACTGAAGGCTCATGTTCATCTTGTGGTCAGTTATGACCCCCAAGTCCCTTTCATCTGAAGTGCTAATCAGTGTAACACTGCCGAGCCTATAAGGATGCTGCGGGTTTTTCTTCCCAAGGTGGAGAACCTTGCATTTTTTGGTGTTAAACACCATCAGGTTTTCGTCCGCCCATTTCATGAGCCTGTTAGGATCTGTCTGGATCAACCTCCTGTCCTCAGGTGTGGATGCTTTACCCCAGAGTTTGGTGTCGTCGGCGAACTTGGCCAGCCTGCTTCTGACACCAATGTCTACATCATTGATAAAGATGTTAAAAAGTATAGGTTCTAGGACAGAGCCTTGAGGGACCCCACTAGTCACAGCGCACCACAACGATTGACTTCCATCAACCACCACCCTCTGGGTCCTACCATGAAGCCAATTCCCCAGCCAGCGGATCGTGGTGTGGTCGAGGCGATCGTGGGATACCAGATTGAAGGCTTTTTTAAAGTTGAAATATATGACATCAATCTCTTCCCCCTTGTCCAGGTGATAGGTCACCTGATCGTAAAAGGAAATGAGATTGGTCAAACAAGACCTACCCGCAACAACCCGTGCTGGGTATCCCTCAGGATATTGCTGTCAGCTAGTCTGTTAAGGATGGCCTCTTTGATCATTTTTTCCAAGACCTTCCCTAGGAGAGAAGTCAGGCTGATGGGCCTGTAGTTTGCCAGATCTACTTTCCTCCCTTTTTTGAAGATAGGCACCACATTGGCCGTCTTCCAATCTTCGGGCACTTCACCAGAGCACCAGGAGTTTTCAAAGATCTGTGCCAGGGGCTGAGCTATGATGCTTGCCAGCTCCTTGAGTACCTTGGGGTGTAACCCATCAGAGCCGGCTGACTTGAAGGTATCCAGCCTGTCAAGGTGTTCCTTCACGAGGTCAGCTTCGATGGAGGGGCAGGAATCTCCCTCACCCAGGCCTCCCTGACCCACAGTGGGCAGGGGCGTCCCATGGGACTGGTGAAAAACTGACGCAAAGTACCCATTTAGCAAATTCGCTTTTTTCTGGGCATTGGTTGTCAGTTGTCCCGTCTGGTTTAGCAGGGGTCCAATATTACCCTTGCTTTTCCTCTGGCCCCCCACATATCTAAAAAAGGACTTTTTATTGTCCTTGATATTTGTAGCTAGTTGGAGTTCCATCGCAGCCTTGGCTTTCCTGGTTTGCTTTCTGCAGGTCCAGGCCACTGCAGAGTATTCTTCCTTGGTGGTGGTTCCAGCCCTCCATCCTCTGTAGGTCTTCCTTTTAAGATGCAGGAGGTCCGCTAGTTCCCTGGAGAGACAAGGGGGCTGCTGTGCCCTTTGCTGCCTTTCCTCCAAGATGGGATAGACTTTGCTTGTGCATCCAGGATTGCTCCCTTGAGGAGCAGCCACTTGTCTTGAACTCCCCTCCCCTTTGGAAAAGCAGCCTTTGACTCCCTCAGACAACTGAGGGGCACAATCCCCTGGGAAGCCAGTCTGAGAGGGAAAGGAGTCCAGAAAAGCTGGCTGTATTATAAAGAAACCTTACTGAGGGCACAGGAATGAACCATCCCAGTGTGCAGAAGGAATAGCAAATAAGACAGGTGATGAGCTTGACTTAGCAGAGAACTCTTCATTGAATTTAAACAGAAAAAGGAAGCTTACAAGTGGAAACTTGGACAGATAATTAGGAAAGAGTATAAGAATGTTGCTTGGGCATGCAGGGGTAAAAGCAGAAAGGCCAAAGCACAACTGGAGTTGCAGCTAGCAAGGGGCATAAAAGGTAACAAGAAGGGTTTCTACAAGTGTTACCAACAAGAGGAAGATCAGGGAAAGTGTGGGTCTCTTACTAAATGGGGAGACAACCTAGTGACAGATGAGGGGGAAAAGGCTGAAGTACTCAAAACCTTTTTTACCTCGGTATTCAAAGGGGAGGTCAACTCTAGACTACTGCACTGGGCAGCACAGTTTGGAGAGGAGGTGAACAGCCCTCAGTGGTGAAAGAACAAGTTAGGGACTATTAAGAAAAGCTAACATGTACAAGTCCATGGCACTGGATGCGATGCATCCAAGGGTGCTGAAGGACTTGGCTGATGTGATTGCAAAGCCACTGGTCATTATCTTTGAAAACTCGTGGTGATCTGGGAAAATCCCAGATGATTGGAAAAGGGCAAATATAGTGCCCATCTTTAAGTAAGGGAAGAAGGAAGATCCAGGGAACTACTGACCATTCATCCTCACCTCAGTCCCCAGAAAAATCATGGAGCAGGTCCTCAAGTAATCCATTTCTAAGCACCTGGAGAAGAAGAAAGTGATCAGGAGCAGTCAGCGTGCAGTCACCAATGGCAAATCGTGCCTGAACAACCTGATTGCCTTCTATCATGAGATAACGGGCACTGGGTGTGAAGAAATCCCCCTCTGTCCACCCCTTCTTGGGCCAGTCCAGCTACACCTCTGTCTCTTTTACCTGTTTGCTTTCCAGTACAACGTGGTCACCCAGGTGACCAGGTTAGATAAATTCCTGAGGGGAGGGGAAGCTCGCTCTCTTCCTCTGACGGCATTTTGGAAGCTATCAAGCAAAGACTTCAGGCTGCTACCTGAAGATGCTCTATAAGTAAAGACTAGAAAACTAGCTAGTAGATTAAAACTAAGTAATTCAGTCTTCTCTAGGAAGGGGGATGGTTGGCCATGGGCTCCCCCGGGGAGACTCCTGAAGCATGGTTTTGGGCCTGGCACAGTGATGTGGGTGGCTCTGCATAGTAGCACCCCCTACTGCGATGCCACACTGTGGACATGCAAAAAGCAATGGATGTGATATACCTTGACTTTAGCAAAGCTTTTGATACCATCTCCCACAGCATTCTTGCAAACAAGCCAAGGAAGTATGGGTTAGATAAATGGACTGTAAAGTAGATGGAAAGTTGGCTGGATCATTGGGCTCAATGGGTAGCGATCAATGACTCAATGCCTAGTTGGCAGCTGGTATCAAGTGGAGTGCCCCAGGGGTCGGTCCTGAGGCTGGTTTTGTTCAATATCATTATTAACGATCTGGAAGATGGGGTGGAGTTCACCTTCAGCAAGTTTGCAGATGACTCCAAGCTGGGGGGAGTAGTATATGTGCTGGAGAGTAGGGCTAGGATTCAGAATGACCTAAACACATTGAAAGATTGGGCCAAAAGACATTTCATGAGGTTCAACAAGTACAAATGCAAAGTCCTGCACTTAGGATGGAAGAATCCCATGCAGAAGTACAGGCTGGGGACTGACTGGCTGGGCAGCAGCTCTGCAGAAAAGGACCTTGGGATTACAGTGAACAATAAACTGGATTTGAGTCAGCAGTGTGCCCTTGTTGCCAAGAAGGCTAATAGCACACTGGGTTGCTTTAGTAGGAGTGTTGCCAGTAGGTCAAGGGAAGTAATTATTCCCTTCTATTCAGCAGTGGTGAGGCCACATCTGGAGTACTGTGTCCAGTTTTGGGACCCCCATTATAGAAAAGGATGTGGACAAGTTGGAGAGTGTCTAG
Organism: Alligator sinensis; assembly: GCF_000455745.1. Lineage (NCBI taxonomy): Eukaryota > Metazoa > Chordata > Crocodylia > Alligatoridae > Alligator > Alligator sinensis. The sequence goes on from NW_005841994.1 coordinate 2,460,529, forward strand.
TGGAGGGCAACAAAAATGGTCTGGGGATTGGGGCACATGACTTCTGAGGGGAGGCTGAGGGAACTGGGTTTATTCAGTCTGCAGAAGAGAAGAGTGAGGGGCAATTTAATAGCAGCTTTCAACTACCTGAAGAGGGGTTCCAAAGAGGATGGAGCTAGATTTTTCTCAATGGTGGCGGATGACAGAACAGGGAGCAACAGTTTCAAGTTGCATCACAGGAAGTTTAGTTTGGATATTAGGAAAAACTTTCCCACTAGGATGGTGGTGAAGCACTCTAATGGGTTACCCAGAAAGGTGGTGAAATCTCCATCCTTGGAGGTTTTGAAGGTTCGGCTCAACAACGCCTGGTCAAAATGATCTAGTTGGGGATGGTTCTGCTTTGAGCAGGCGGTTGGACTAGATGACCTCCTGAAGTCCCCTCCAACCCTAATTTTCTATGATTATATATATGGGTTAGAAATCATGTATTGTGTCATAAAGTTTGCCTTGCTACAGTTAATGGAGAACTAATATTTTGTTTTTGTTATGGGCATCAAAGAAAATGTGCCATGACTAATGAGCTTTTATCTCAATCAAACATATAATACAGAAGCACTAGTTTGTCTGGCCAGCTATATCAGATGTTTTCCTAACCCCTCCAGGGTGTCTTGTTAAATCTAAGTGAAAGTCAGGCACAAAATTAGTTTGATTGCAGGGAAAGTTTTTTTTTTAATAACTTAGGGACTTGATAAATAAGCATGTTTCTCAGCAGCAGGCTGATAATGGAGTCTTAATGTGATATTCCTGGGAATTGGAGAACACCCTGGTCACTGTGTTCCCCTTCCTTCCATAGGAAAACCTTAAGTGGTACTTTCTATAATGGTTATAACTCAAACAGGGAAAAAAGCTCAGAGCATGGGACTTCCATAAACTCCACTCATGACATTACTACTGATAATCCATGCCATGCTGATTAGCAGCAGTATTAACCCCTCAGATGGATAGATAGTTATGACAGAGAGTGAATCTTTATTTATTTTAGTCTTGTTTTTCAGGTATAGAAGAGAGAAAGTGAAGGAATACTGGAACTTAACATTGGTTGTACTGGATCGGAGCACTGGCCCAGGTAGCTGATATTATTTTTCTGGTGGTGCTAGTATGTATCGTGTCTGGAAGAGAAGACCTGTCTGGAGCCAGGAATATCACTGACCATATTTTCTGCATTTGCTGTTTGCTTTCTAGTGTGTTATTTGTTGCATGTGTTTTCCCTGTTCCTCACTTAGTAGTCCTGCACTTCACTCATTAGAAAGTGCTGTCTGGCAAATCTTTGCAGAGCTTGTTTAACAGCATTTCACAGAAAGCAGCTATCTGCCCAGGACCTCTTTGTGGTGAAAACACCAGAAAACAATCTATTGATGACAAGCATGAGGAGAAACTTACATGGACTGCATGATATAACATGTTGCAAGAATCCCAAACCAGTTATTTTGGCTTGCATGCATATTTCACATAGCAGCTAAATCCACCTATTTTTTGTTGTGAAATCTACAGTTCTGCAGAACAGGAGTTGAAAATGTAGAGCTCCTGGGCCAGATCTGGCCTACCAAGTGATTTTATCTGGCCTGAAAAGCCAGGATGTTGGTAGCAATTCAGCAGTAGGGAGAATAGGTGGTGCATTTGGTGATGTGTTAGGGGGAAAGGGTAGCAAGGTAAGCATTTTTCAAGTTGTAATCAGTGGCCCACTTCTGCACTGAGCTGCATTAATTCAGGCTGCCATTGCTAAGAGTTTGTCCACCCCTTATGTGAAGGGCAAGATTACAAATTGCTTAGGAAAAACCTACACTGTGGCCACTTGCCACCTCCAGGGAGGATGGCCCGGCTAGGCCAGGGCTTGGTATTGCTCTCTGTTTCAAGCCTGCAGAGCTTCAGTACAGCTTTTGTGTGCACATTTCTCAGCTCTCTCTGATTTCTGTGTCTAAACCACTCTGGTTGCAGAATTGAAACTGGTGGGGCGAAGTCCAGCTATATATGTATGGACAGCCTACCTGGCTGTCATATAACTTTGGTTTGCGTTTGGTTTCCTCATTGTACAAGGGGTATTAGACTTCTCTGCTGTCCAGGGGTGCTGCAAGGGATATTTAATGGTTACTCTTTTTTTTGTCTCTCTGACCAGGGCTCCTCTACCTATTTCAAGACCCTTCTTGGAAGTCATAATTGGTTCTGTACCTCTTTCAGGGCTCTCACAGACTTGCCCATCCTGGGTCCCTGTGCTTATACCCTTCTGTGCTCTCTCATGGTTTATATGCACCCTGTCCGGAGAAGCCTCCTTTCTTTTGTGAACTAAATGATCCTTCCATTCCTCTCCAAAATGTATTTCCCCCATAAGTCTCAACTACTGCCTGTCGCTGCTGTAATGTATCACCTGAGCATTAGCAATACAGAGCAACAGGAAAGAATAATATTTTGATAGATACAGATATGTGCATTTGTGTGTATATACAAATGCACATGGACACATATGTATTTATGTAAATGCATGTATGTGTGTTTATAGTAGCATAAGAATGATGCGTGTTTATATACATATACAATACATACATGGGACCATATTTTCAAATAAAAAAATTAGGTAATTGAAATGATTTTTTATTTAGTCATGAAATAGTCCACCCAAAAGTGCACTTTTAAATGTGTGTTTGTACAGGAAACCCTTGCTATTTGCAGGTTTGGCATTCGCAGTTTCAAATATTTGCGAATGCCGAACCCGCATTTTAAATACACTTTATACACTTATAGGAGCTCCTCAGGAGCTCCACGCTTGCTGCTGCCGGGCTCCCGCCACCACTGTTGGAGCTGTGCCCCCCCTTCCCAGGCGCCAGGGGCACTGTGTTCATGAAAGCAGATTGTGTTCATAAACGCAGTGCCTTATTCATGGATTTCACCATTTGTGGGGGATACGAGAACATATCCCTTGCAAATGGCAAGGGTCGCCTGTACCAAGGAGAACTTTGGTTCCGTTCTTGGCTCTGATCCCTTTTGCTATTTAGGCAAACCAAAGCTTAATCTCTGTGCCTCAGTTCCCTATATTAATACAGGGCTCATACTGTTCCCCTTTGTCCAATTTCCTCTCTTTACCTCATAAGCTTTTCAGTGATGGAGACTGTGGTGGAGAATGTGTTTGTACAGCAGCTTATGCAACAACAACTGATACCAGTTTAGAGGTCAATGAACCACAGCCATACCTGTAATAAATGACTGCATCAAAGACGAAAGAAAAAGGTGCTCAGAAGTTAGTAAATACCTGAACTCAGTTTGCCTGCGCAATTGCAGGAAAGGTTCTGCACAGTCCCAACAGCCCTGGGATGGAGTAGGCTCAGTCACTGTGTGAGGATGGCATGCATGCAGTCCAGGTTCCGGGAAGAGCTGTGTGGTGTGGAACATGGTCAGTCTGGTTTGTGCATGGGAATTCAGAGGGGATATATTATGCTCAGTCCAGATAGACACTTGGAACAGTTTAGCAGCCAGCCAACTCAACTCCTGACTGAATGTGCCTGAGAAGGAATTTTTCAGAGGCTTATACTATGCCAAATTTAGACTTTTTACAGTAACATCAAATAGCATCTTCCTGGCAACAGGGTAAAATTATGCTGCCAAATTTCAAGTCTGCTCCAAAGTAGGGAGGCACTTAAGCTCTCAATAAAAAAGTCAAAATAATTGTTTAATGCGATAAAAATAATAGATTTAATCTGCTTCTTGGAAATGGTTAAGGGAAGACAGATGTACCAATGCTGGCATCCTCCTGCAAGCAAACACCACAAGTGATAATCATCCAACATCAACTTCGTTGGGCTGGCCATGTCATCCGGATGTCTGATTCCAGACTCCCAAAGCAAGTTTTATTCTCCCAGCTCAGCCAAGGTGTGCACTCAAGAGGAGGGCAGAGAAAGTGCTTCAGGGGCATCCTCAAGGTCAACTTAAAAAATGCAATATTGATGTCAACTGGTGGGAGACTATTGCCCAGGAGCGCCCCAAATGGAGGAAGAGTCTGCTGCAAGGATCCCAGTACTTTAAAACCTCATGACATCAATAGGAGATGGAAAAATGGGAGTGGCAGAAAGTGTCTTGGGCCAAATCTAGAATCCAGTACCACCCACCCCACATGAAAACATGTCTGAGCTTCAGTAGTCTGTTGATTCCGGACAGGCCTTATCAGCCATCTTCAGACACACAGAGCAGATCGACAAGAGCCACTTCCACACAGTGATCCCTGGTAACGTCTCTGATGGCCAAGAGCTCCCAAATCAACAAAAACGCCAAAGCGCACAAAGATAAAGATATGGATGCTGTTTTTGTCATATGAAAGAAGGTGCACAGATAAGACAAGTCATCCTTGACTGTGAGGTTTTGCTGAAGAAAAGAGGGATTTTAAACAAATAGTGGAAGGCAGCACCCAGCATGAAAAATTTCAACCTGAATGGAAAAAGTTTGAAAGTGGTATGAACAATTTTTAGAAAGGCTGTCTAGTGGAGGCCATCTGAACAAGGTGTGTCAGCTCTGCTTCTAAGAACAACAAAAACTTTGCAAACAAAGCAAATGCCCCATAGCCCCAAAATCACTGCAAAGGACAAGGTGGTTAAAAATAGTAATGAGTAGAAATAAAGCAAGGGTTTGCTCTCAGGTGAAGGAAGAAGCCAAGGGGGAGAGAACTGAGATGCCATGGTAATGAACAGGGCATAGTTTAGCAAAACTCAATCTGGGGCTTCACAGACACAAAGAGCTCTTTGACTTATTGCCTGCAACTTTGCAGAAAATGTGATGAAAGATTTTTTATTTTACTTATTAATTTTTTTACTGCATGCACGCCCGCCTTTCCAGTAGTCACTGAGCAGTTAGGGCAGTGGTTCCCACCCTTTTAGACTGGAGGTACCCATCCATAGCTTTTCTAAGATGGGCAGCACCCAATTTCAACTGCTGATTTGTATTTATTACAGTGCTTACCACCTGCCAGGCGGAGACGAGCACAGGCCTGCATTTCTCTGCTCACACTCATGGCACCCTTGAAGACATCTTGGGGCACTTGGGGTGAGAAACATGGAGCTGGGGGCAGGCAGCACCTCGGAGACAAACTGGCTCAAAGAGGCGGGCGAGCTCGGGGCGGGGCCGGCTGAACTACAGCTCCCGGCATGCAGCGCGGGCGGACCGCCTCCAGCTGCGCACTGGCGTAGCTTGCAGGGTCCCGGCCCGGGCACTAGCGACTGGGGTTGCTCCCACCTGGGTGAGCCGTGCGGGGCAGGGGCTGGGGCTGGGGCTGGGGATGGGAGAGAGGGCGGCCTGGGGAAGGGGAGCCTCGCAGCCCTTCCCGGGAAAGCCCCTGGGGCCGGAGCGAGGAGGGCTGCAAGGAGTGGGGGCATCATAGAGGACAGTCTGGTTTTCTGCTCCTCTGTCTGCTATTGATATGAAACCGCACGCCTTTATGGCCTCTATTTTTCTCTTCAAGAAATTTTTTCCATTCAAGAGAAAAATAGAGGACATAAAAGCATCCACTTACATATCACTAGAGGATAACCGGACTGCCCTCTACGATGGCCACCCTACCCACCTTGCTTCATCCTGGCTGTCTCCCACAGAGAGGGGTAAATGGCCAGGCCTGCTGATTGTGCAGCATGCACTTCCTCTCTTGATTCCTCATTGTGGTACTGTCTTTGCTTTCAGCCAAAAGTCAGGCTGATAAATGTAGCCAGTCAGACTTGCTGCTCGGACTGTGTGTTCCTGGCTGGAGTACTTCAGGTGGTGTGACTCCATGGGGTGCAACTTCATGCTGACTTATGAGGTTTCCCGTCTGCCTCCCTGGGTGCAGTAGACCAGGAAGTCAGAAGGCAGGTATGGTGTGCCTGGCCTCTAGAAATAAACTTGGTTGGTGCTGGCGTGAGCTGCTCTTTTTAGACTCTGACCCCCTTCTCTCTATCTGGCATGTTCAGGGCAAAGAAAAAAATGAAACATGCAGAGCTGGAGACAGAGCACAGCGACTTCATGGCTGCATTAGACCAAGACTGGGAGTGTGGGGCAATCTGCCCGGGAAATGGAGGGCACGAGGAGGATGTCTGTGAAAGCTTAAGTTTCCTGCAGATCGACACTGGCTGGGACAGCCCAAAGGACCTTCCTGTGGGATGTGAGATGTGGGTCTCGGTATGTACATTGCAAATTAGGGTCCCTGGTCTTTTCAATACACCTAGGTGAGCCACCCCTGGCAGCCAAGGGGCTTGTGAGAGCACACAAGGTTGCACAGGTGGGCGTTCAAAGCCTAATACTCTTAGTATACGGGAGGTCAAATTTCCAACAGGCCCAGTCACTGTAGTGTGAACCCCCACTGCTGGCACTGGATCCATTGAAAACAACTACTAAAACAAGCCATTCTGTTCTCTATGATCCCAGGGATTTTTACCATGTGAGTGTTCCCTTGTAGTGCTAGAAACCCAAGAAAGCAGAAGAGGTTGGGTCTGGGATGGTGAAACTAAGTGGCTTGCTTTATCCATGTAAGCAAAAATGGGCAAAACAGGGGGGAATAGAACAAATGGCCAAAGGAAATTCAGTCTTTCTAAGCTTTATTTTGATTATCTGAGTTGCAGAACTTGGTTAAGGAAGGCAATGGGGGATGCTGATTTTTTCATTTTAAAGATGTGTGGAGTGTCGTTTGTGAATGTTGTTTGGTGGGGGAAGAAAACAGCATGGATCCTTTCACTTGGGAGGGTGGTGGTGGGGAAATCTTGGAACAGGAAAATATTTTAGACTGAGGCTTGTTCCTGCTGTCTTTGAATGGGATCTTCTTCAAAGAACAGACTTACTCAGTGTCTTTTTCCTTCTCACCTATTACTGTTTTTAGGCCGTAAAGCCTCTCAAACTATTTTTTTTTTTTTTTGCTTTAATGTACAATGAAATTTTGGTTTCTAAGCTCAGGGTACTTCAATCCCTCTGAAATATTTGCCTGCACACTTTTGCAGGCACAAGGAATGTTGCACAAGGAAGAAACTCAAGTGGCACACGCAGGTTCCTGGACTAAAGGCTGTGGGCGAATAAATCTGCAGGTGCTAAATGTGGCTGAAAATGATCATTTTTTAAAGCGGACTCTAGTTTGCATCTCAGTTTTAGAAAAGTGGTGTAACTTGATAATATTTAGATCCCTTGGGGCTCTGTGAAAGTCTCAGTCCTTCTTTGTTCTCTTTTTGTGTTAAAAGAGGAATGTTCTAAGGAAACAGAGACACTGGGAAAGAACAGTTACAGCAAAGAAGAATAAGAGAAAACAGGAAAGAGAGAGAAGAAAAGCCAAACATGGTGAAGATAAAGGTACAAGCAGCCAGAAAACAATAGGGCTGGGTCTTCAGCTGGGGTGAGCTGGCTCCTGTGCAGCATTTGTCTGCGTGTGTTGATTGATTTCACTGTGGAGTTAACTCAAAATGGTGACATTTGCAGTAACTCTTCTCACTTGGGTGAGAGCAGCCACACCTAAAATGCAGGGGGATTGTGCTAGCATGAGTGGTGTTCTCTTATGAGCAGCGGCACACAAGTCAGAGTTTCTGTATGGAGGTGGGGCAGAAATTAACTCTATAGTAAAGATATGTTTATAAATTTGCAGAGGTTCATATCACACTGAATTCCCAATACTGAATTGGGATGTTGCCTCTTGGAGTTCAGTGCATTCAGATTTAGTCCAAACTCCTGGTAGTGTGGCTTTAAATCCAATTCTTTGAAAATGCTCAATCCACAGAAAAAAGTGATATCAGCTTTTTATAAATGAATCTCCTGACTAGTTTAGCATGTGTGAAGCAGAGGTGGGGTGAGGGGTGAATAAGGGAAGCTGTTGTGTAACTCTGGATCGTCCCCAGAATGGCTGCACTTGTCTCAATTGTTACTGCCTTACCTCTGTGGTCTGGCCCTGCCCCTCAGTGTCAGGCCCTGTGGTCTTCCACAATGGTCTCTCTTGGACTGCTATGTTCCCTGTGCTTCCCTGGCTGAGATCAGTTTGATGATTGCAGAAGACAGTGGCTGCTGGCAGGTGGGGGAAGGGGACACCAGAGGAACAGAGGGGAAGAACCCAAAGCAAGCAAGTAAAATTGAGATAGAAGAAAAAAAGATCCAGGGCAACACTGAAAAATACAGATGAGAAGGGGGGGAAAGGCACCATGACAGGGGTCATCCATTGGCTAGTTGAGTGGGGGCCAACCTTCTTGGCAGATGTGCCACAAATTAGATCCACATCCTTCTGAGATCTGCTCCGATCCTTTTCCCCTGCCTGGTTGGCTGCTCTGCTTTCTGCCATATGGTTTCTGCCGAATCTGCTGCTGTTTTCTGCTCTCTGCCCTATCTACCGCTGTGCTCCTGTCCCCTCCCCAGTCTGCTGCCTGTCACATGGAAGCTGCCTGTGCCACTTGTGGCACATATTCTGCAGTTTAGCCACCCCTGGGTTAGTCCATCTCCAAGGGCTCCTATGAAAATGATGGACCCCAGTGATTTATGGTGATGTTGCAGGTACTTGGAATAACTTCAGCAAATCAGCTTTCTTCCCCAGTCTTGACATATGGCTTTGCATTTCAGGTTCATCTGAGCAGCACAGCAAGCGCGTTTTAAAGGCAATTACAAGGGAGCGGCTTTTGGAGGCCAAGGAGTGTGGGCCTTGGCTGTGTATAGACCTGAGTATGACTGGTCACATGACCAGGAAGGTAGGAGTTGCTGCAGGGGCCATTGCTTCGGGTTGAACTGTATTGTGAGGCTGGCAGGCAAGGTGCCGTGCGCTAATTGCTGGGTCTCCGTGGGGGGTGGTAGGACTTGGCAGAGTGCAGGCATCCAGACCCACTTGCAGGATTCGGACTGTTGGCTACAAATGTCCAACTTGGGATCCTTAAAATTCTAGTTTATTAGGCGGATTGAAACACTGCAATCATAAACCTTGGGGCTGGTTTC
>NW_005841994.1:2469511-2477521 GCF_000455745.1 Alligator sinensis
GCTGGTCCTTCTGGCTGGACAGGTCTGGTCGAGTTGGAGATCAAGAGGGCGCCACTGAGGGTCACTTTTCACTGCCTTTTATCTATCCCTGGCAGACTCTGGTGACTCCCCAGTTTTCAGGTTTGCCCAATCAAGGGGTCATTGACCCTCGTGGGACTTCCCCTGCCTCCGTGGCTACTGGACAGCATCTGTCAGGCCCAGGGGTCATCTGCATGTACGTGCAGGTTTGGGAGTCCATTGATGAATTTAGAATAGGGCTCTGGGAGCAGTTGATCTGGAGATAATCAACGCCAGAGACCAACTTTTGTGCTGAGTAACTCAGGCCAGGGCTTCTAGCCCTTGATCAGTGACATTTAGAGATTTCCCGGTTGTTACATTGTCTTCTATTGAGTTCTTCCGATGGTTGATCTGCAGCTTCCAGGTGATAATTGCTGTCTGCTTCCATGTTACACATTCAATCACTGATTCACTCGCTCTTTCAGGGGCTAGCGTGATACAGGGAAGGTCAGTTTGATTCCTGCCCTTTGTTAACATTGTTACAATGTATAACTTACTTATGAAACTAAATACATTCAGTTGAAAGTTGAAAGGTGAGGAGTATAAAATATAAGCTACAAATGCCATGGCACACAAATAGATAAAAATACCAAACTACAAGGGGAGATACAAAATGCACACATACACAATTCCTTATCTTAAAGTGAAAGAGAGAGGAAGGAAGAAAAGGTAGAAAAAGAGAAACGTATCCAAAGAGAGGAGAGCAAATGCAGGCAAGAGGAAAAGGGGGCTTTCTGCTACAGGACCTGGGTAGTGACGGTGCTCTATTTGTGTAACTGTTTCTGAAAGGTGATTTTGTGTTGTTTTCCTATATGGCAGTGTGCCTGCGACAAAGTGTTTCGTTTTAAAGGATGTTGGAGGGAGAGGGGAAAGCTTCCCCAGGTTCAAGCCATGTCAGGTTACCCTGGGGATAGAGACTGAGGTTGGGGCCAGTTGGTTCAGAAACACTGACAAAATCTCTTGCCAAATGTGGTGGTCCTGCAGAGCTTTATTCTTATGCTGCAGGGTACATGGTTGCTAGAAAAAACCCAACTATTTGTTACACAAGGCACAGTTGGCCTAGACCCACTGAAAAAACTATAAGTTCCCCTCATTGGTTTGTGGGAGGCTACTAAACGCATAACAATTGAATACCTGGGACAACAGATGAAAAAATAAGAATGAGAGTGAAGGTCGGAGGTTAATAATGAGGATTTCAAGGGGGGACACCAGCTAGCTAGTGCCTGTTACTCCTCAAACTTATCGAAGGAGCCTGAAAGACTTAGAGTACACAGAGTTGGTTAGATCTCTCAGCACAAGGCATGGACACTGCTTCCCATTGACACCCCTGTGGACTTGTGCAGTCCCTGCTGGACTCCTGGGTTGCTGTGTATGTGGGTGTGATGTTCCCCCTCTGAGTACCTGATAGGGCCTTGAGTCACCTAGCCTGCTTTGTAACTATGCAGTGTGCTCTTGAAGCACCTGGTTCACAGTATTGCCTCTTGCGAGGACCCAGAGGCAATCTGCTGTGCCACACTGGGCAGAACAGAGCCTTGGCAGTCCTGCCACCATGCTGTAGAGCATAAGTCTTCACTGCCCTCAAGAATATCCTTTAAAAATACCTGTTAGCAAATCCATTTGACAGTGTAGGTGCTCAGCTCCCTCTACAATATCGGTCACATCCATGGTTTGATGGGATATCTCCTAGCGGAGCCCTTGTAAGCAGCCTCATGGGCTCTTAGCCCATAACTATTGAGAAACTGCTGTGAGCAGGTGTTTTTTATCACTTGGCAGGAAGTAAGTCGGCTTGCTGCTCAGATAAGGAGGCTATACGGTTCCAACAAGAAAGCTGAAAAGCCATTTTGGATCTGCCTCACGGGGTTTGTGCCAGGCAGTCTGGTTTATGATGAGTGCTTCAGAATGAATGATGGATTCTCCAACTATCTGGTAAGTACCTGGAGTCAAAGCACCTGCTGGCATTTGAGCAGGAATTCTGCCTAACAGCGTCCACTGTCTTCTACCACCTAGCAAAACATATCGCTATAGTGATTTCTAGCAATGTGAACTAAACAGGAGTTCTTCTGAAGACAGCACCACAAAAATATAACCTTCCTCTTCCTCCTCCCTACCTTTCTATATACCCAGCAGATTAGCAATGGACTGAGTCTCTCTATGGCTTAGTTAAAATTGAGACCAGGGTATCTTATTCAAAGCCAGAGAAAAGGAGAGAATTACATTCCAGTCTGGTCATAGGTTGACTGTAGAACTGCTGCAAAGTAAATGAAAAGAGAAGGACATTGGTATTTTTTGGGATGAGACCATCCAACATCCCTCTCTTTTGGGGTTCCTGTCCCCTCTCCCAAAGCATCTTGCTATGGCCACAGAATGAAATGAATCCTTGATGAACACAGTTTCTGTGTTCTAAGATTTGACTCTATGCTTGATTATATTCGACAAGTGATGCCAAAATATGGCATTGTAGGGGCCCTGTGCCTCTTGCATCTTCGACTTTGGATTAGCTTTGTCAACTGACAATAAACATGTGGTTTTTCTAACAGCCTTGCCTTGCTAACTCAGCTAGAATGTGAGAGTTGAGCTGGGTACTTGTCTTCTAGCCTGTCCTTACAATAACTAAGATTTTATATGGCGAAACTGTGACCTCAGTTAAATCTGTTAAATCCTCTGTTGTCTTATTGCGACCTCTGTTACTCCTGCAAAATGCTGTTGCCATCAGTGGAACTGCAGAGGTGCAGCTGACCTAAACTTTGTCACCTAAATGACTTCCTGTACAGATTGCCACACAGCTGATTGGCTGGACTAGAATTCACATTCTCCTGTCCAGGGAATCAAACCCACCCACAGTACTCTGTAATCTTTTTTGAGCAGTGACCATCTCTTATGTGTTTGTGCAGTGTCTGACTCAGTGAAGACCTGGTCCATGGCTTGGGGTCCAAGGCAGGACTGAAAAAAAAAAAAATACTTCTGTTCCTACTGAAGTCTTTGGAGAGAAGGGGTCGAGGTGGAATATGAAACTGAGAGTTCCATCTCAGATGATATTCTAATTATTGGCATGCAGTATTTTTTGTAGTTAAGATTGCTGTTGAGACCTTTCCCTCAATACATACCTGCTAAGGTTGGTCAGGAAAGGACAAGGGAATTATGTGAAAATAGAGAAGCAATCTTGGGAAATTATTACCATGGGCATATACATATAACTAACGTTGTTTAGTTTCTTCTGACAAACAGTCTTAATCTCAGTTTAAATGATCAAGAGCATTGCCAGTTTTGATACCTTGTCTGCGTCCTATGGCAGATTAACTTTAGCTATTTTCCCTATCTTGTATTTTCCAGATGGATACAACTCAGGAAAGTTACCTTGATCTATTTCCTTTAGAGACAATTGTTTTTCTTACTCCAGACTCTGAGAATGGTAATTATTTTGCTTGTTCTTAAAATCTGTAATTAATGTAAGAAAATGTCATGGTTTTAAGCTATTCTTAAATCAGGTTTTAAACTACTTCAGACAAATCAGTTTCTAACCAGTATAGCTGAGGTCTCAATTCTTAACCCATCTCCAATAATCAGTATTTAAGATATCTCAGCAGTGAATTAAACAGAATTAAGGTGCCACATGCTCTTTGTCTAACTCAAGTTAAATTTTATGCTATGCATTTTGAAGCAACAGAATCTCCAGCCGGCTGTCCTATAATTGTTTAACATGTTAGGTTTTATTGAATTGAGCAAGAAATTAACAAACTTGTTCAACAGAACAAGGAGCAATGGTCTCAAGCGAGGGAACTTTAGGGAAGGTATAAGGAAAAACTTTTTCACTGGGAGGGTAGTAAAGTACTGGAGCAGGTTACCCAGAAAGACTGTAGAATTTCCATCCTTGGAGGTTTTTAAAACCTGATTAGACAAAGGCTAGGCTGGGATGATCTAGTTGGGGATGGTCCTGCTTTGAGAGGGAGTTGAACTAGATGACTTCCTGAGGTCCTTCCCAGCCCTAATTTTCTATGATTCCAATACAGTCACTGCAACATCCACTCTGTTAGGTACCTTGATATCAGATTGAAATGTGCTGCAGAATTTTGTATTGAAAATACATGACTGATTTACAAACATTGAGGAGTGAAGGGGGATGTAGGTTTTGTCAGTGAACAGAAGAAGCTTGAGCTTGGGACTTGTGACCTGAGGAGTGCCGTGGGAAGGAGGCTGGAATTGTAGGGTAAGTGAACTAACCATTTATCAAATCTATCAGCAGTGAAATGGTTAACAGCCATGCTGTTGTGGCTTCTATAGATTTCTTCATTTTCAGACAACTTTTGAACTGCTCTTTCAGGCTCTCTGAAGACTCAGGCAGACTTTAATGTCACACCCCACTCCCCACAAAAGCAATCTTAGATTCTGGAGCACAGTTTTGAAGCAGGGGGTTGACTACAAGAATAGTATGGAGTATTAGTCACAGCTTGAGCTCACACATTTGAGTGCTGCAGCTTCACTACTTCCGGGCGGGTTTGGGGTGTATCTTTCTGTGGCACTTGCCTTACCTATCTGTGCTTCATTTTGCTTCTAGTCCTTGAGGATGTCGATTCAAGTAAAGTATACATCCTTGGGGGGCTAGTGGATGAAAGCATTCAGAAGGTAAGTGCACCCAAGACTTTCCAAATTCTGTCTCTTCAGAGCCTTTTCCTAATCGAGTGCTGCTGGAGCTGTTGGGGACAATATTGCATGCTGCCTGGCCATTTTCTTTTCTTTGCTTGCAGCATGATCAGATCATTGAATGCATCCTGCTCTTTTACCCTTGAATTTCTAAGTGACCAACTTTTTATCTGGTATGTTGCCATGAAACCTGTGGGGTCCATTGATGACGTCATACAGGGAGGATGGTTTGCCTGAGCCCACATGGAGGAAATAACTTGGCTGAAGCTGCTTGAGAGGAAGGAGCCAAATTCCCTTGAGAGCCTCTCCATCCATTCCCAAAACACTTATTGATAGAATTGCCTGAATATCTTAGACTGCTGATATCTTAGGGCATTTTTACATGTGGTGTGAGATGAGGTGCTGGGCATTTTAATTAGCTCACACATCATGTGTCAGTGTCCTCATGCATCCCCATGCTGAAAAAATGGTTGTGAGGTACGTTGAACTAAAGCTCATTGAACGTGTTGTATTTCAAAGCACCCCACTGCTATTTTTTCAGCGCAGAGATGCTCTGGGATGCTGATACACATGATGCGGAAGGCTGCCAGAGCGTGTCAATTTGTGTGCTCCAGTGGTCTTGATTAATTGACTCTGCTTCAATGTGCTGGATTTCCAGCACATCAGAGCAAGTTCTGTGCACATGTATAGAAGCCCTTAGACTTGTGAGTTACTAAGCACATCATACCAGTTGAGTCCTTGTGGTATATTCATGCTGAAACCTAGATTGAGAGATCAAAGCCATGTAAACTCAAGTGCAGTTGGAATTCATCCCTTTCCACTTATTTGCCTTAACTCTAATGAGAGGGGGTTGGGAGTGAGAGCAGCTGGCAAGTATTCTCTGTACTGTCTGTGTGTTGTGGGGGGGGGTCCTCATTACTGTATATTAAAGCATGACTGGTTGGCAGCTTCCTTCAAAGTTCTGGAAGAGATATGTTAAATGCTTCAGGGCACAAGCCAGCTTCTATTCACTGGGGGACAGGAAAAAGTATTCCTTATGAGTACGTTTTTCTGTAGCTTCTTGTCACAGACAGTGGGTGCCAGGCATTGTCAGAGACCATGCCAGACCTGTGGGTTAATCTGGTAGGATGGTTCCTATAGTGGATGGAGGAGTGTAGGATTTTTGACAGGGATGGCTCTGGTGTCTCTGTATTATCTTTGGCCAGATACAAAGGGCATAAACCCATCTCCCAAGCTATATGTAACACCCCAGTGAGCAAACAACAGTGCATTAGCAAGCTGTATGACTGCATAGAAGTGTTTGTGTGATAATTTATTTCGCCTTGTAGAAGCTGACCTTGCGGAAGGCACAAGAACATTCTTTGCAGACAGCCCGGCTACCCATCCGAGAGTACATGGTGAAGAACGTTAATGAGAAGAACTATCATTCCGAGATATTAGCCATCAATCAGGGTAAGTGGCCAGACTGTCCAGTGCAGTTGTGTGGCAACACCATTGCAGGATGTGGGGCCAGCAGAGTTCTGATTACAGCTCGGGGTTGCCCCATTTCCAGAAGCTAAAGGAACTTTTATTCCCAGTGAACTGCTGGGCTGGGATGTGCAGTCTCTGTGGGCTCCACCTCTTTACTAGAGCTTTTCCACGCTCCTAAGCAGCAGCCTTCTGCCCCTTGACCTTCCTAAGAGGCTTGGGCTCCCATGTTTAATTTCTGGTGAGCACTTGGTCTGCAGTGAGGTGGAGGAATGGGAAAGTAATGATTACTGGTGACTGGTCAGCTGTCTGAACAGACAACTGGCTGCAAATGGAGGTGCCAGAGTTGGGCTAGATTAAAGCAAGAAGAGGAGTGGAGCACTTACAGTACCTGTTGCGGGCGGAAGAAGGGTTTGGCTAAGAATTAGGCCAATGCCAAATTTGAGAGACCTGGGTTAGCACATAGGAACAATACACTGGTTGCCTCAAGTCTGCCTGGTACCCAGACTGGGGTACTGATGGTCAAAGACACCCTGTCCAGGAACAGTCTTTTATGACTGCAGAGCACCACTAATATTATAGCCACTGTCCAGGTGGTTACAATGCCTGAAATTCCCCTGCCCAGATGTGTTACTGGGTGCAGAACTGCCTTACTGAGCCCAGTGGGGAGGATTGGTTTGAAGGAAAGAGCTGCTGCTGTCTTACAGAGGTAGTGGCAGGGGTGGGGGGGATGAAGGTTAGTCTACATGGCACTGGGCACAGAGGCCTTGACCAAGGTGTGAATGTATTACCTTGTGCACAGGAGCATGCATGGCACAGAAGCAGTATAGCTGCAGATGCTTATGCTAATGCCTCAATACTATATTGAGGAATCTCTGCATGACACTACCTTGCGTACCCCAAAATACTACTGGCTAAGATGAGTGTAGGGGAAGCTAGGTGCAGGCAGGTGTATATGCAGGCTCCCTTGCTTTTATGTGCCTCTCTTCAGAAACCCAGGTTTGAAAACAATGGCCTGGGTTTATAACTGAACATTTTCATGTTTCAAAAGTGCTAGGCAGTGAGGAAACACTAACATGGTGTTGTGGCAGTTACTGGAAACAAGCTGGTATGTTCTTTGATGGTTCTCAGGAGGCCCTGGTTGTTCTGATCCGTGGTGAGTTGCCAGAATGGCGATATGACTGTCACTTAGATGTCAGAGTTTCCCAAAGCTGCTGGTTTATGGCAGTGAAACACCTTTGAGAATATGGGGGTGGGGAAGTGATGGACAACGCAAGTTTCTTGACATGTCCACTCACCAAATCCGAACAAAGGCCAGTGCAAAACCCATGGTCACCGTGATGGCAACACTTTATATTTTTTTTCTGACTTTATTTTTTCAAACCACTGAAAAATGAACCCAGATTTCCAGTTATCTCTATTTGGGCTGACCTTTATCACTTTTTTTTTTTGACAGTCTTTGATGCCTTATCAACCTACTATGAGACCAAAAGTTGGCCAGAAGCCTTGAAAGCTGGAGTTTCTCTTGGAAAAGGTTATATTCTTCCAGATGCTGATAAATGACTGAAACCACATCTGCTTGGCAGTGCACAAGAAGATTCTTTATTCTGTGATGTTAATGGGCTGTACAGACAAGAGGCAAACTCTACCTTGATTATTTCAAGCAGAGGCACCAGCATAAACTTTGTGTATAGAACAATGCAGCATAATCTAAACCTCTTTTCAGTTGGATACATTCTACCTCATTGGTATATTGCTGGAAAATGACTTTACCTACACCCTGGGACTCAAATGAAGACCAGCTGGGACTCCAATAAAGACCAACTGGAACTTAGTTTTACTTCCTGC
>NW_005841994.1:2477552-2489062 GCF_000455745.1 Alligator sinensis
TGCTAGACTATTTTGTAAATGGCTCTCCGATCTGTGCTTGTTCTTTTGTGGAGTCTGGAGAAGACATAAAAACCTTAAGGGGTTTATTTGCTTTACACATGGTTAAATGTAAGCAATGCACAGTTGCAAGGTACAGTTTACAGAACACAGTAGCAAAAGTAATGGTGTCCCTTAATAAAGCCCCATGCTGTTCCTGTTTAGGAACACAAGGCTGGAAGGGATCCTCCTTGGCTCACTGATACCACTCTCCTGTCACACTACAAGCAACCACATCATCTCATCTCTTTCCTAAACTGGCCAAGTACTTAGGAAGGTTTTGTTTGTACTCCTGCATGTGTGCTTCCAGGGAAGACACCCCAGGCTGGTATCTTCTCCCCTCTCCAATTCCTATCCTACAGGCTGAGCAGGCAGGAATACACCATCAGGAAATTTCAGAAGCAAAAGGGAAGGTTTTCCTTTGGGGTGCAACAGCACATCCAGTGCTGTTGTAGCCCGAATACATTTTTCCCATTTAAACGGAAAAGAACCCCCCTAAACAAATGAGTAGATTGACAGTCGGGTATTTTCATTCTCATCAGGGCTTCCTCACACAGCCAGAGTGCTGTACAGGAGATTCCATTTTACCTTACAACCTTGTACAAATCAAACCAGTGTATGTAACAGAACTGACATAACAAACAGCACCTATGAACTGCACAGAGCTGGAGGGTCCCCCCTCCCTTCACCTTAAATTCTAGTACTTTTCATCCACAAATTGCACTTTTATGCTTGCCAGTGGATTTGGAGGTACCTATTGATTCTCATTAAAAATAGAGGGGGAGTTCTTATTTTTAAGGATAGTGTTCCTTTCCACCCAGAGGTGTCACCCACTGCAGCTTTGCTGACTCTGAAATCTGTTTGTTGGGTTTGGGTTTAGGTTTATGTTAAGAAGCTTTCATATGAGATTTCAATTTTACCGGATGCAGTCTTTTAAGCAAAGGCCACAGCCAGTCTGCAGTGCCTAAACTGCTGTCAAACCTTGCTCTGAGCTGGTCCATAGGGTCCTGCTCCATTGGGCACTACAGGGTGTAGGTTGAATTGAAGGAAAGATACTGTGCCTTCTATTAAAAAAGCTGATGCACTTAATAGCTTCAGGGCATCAGCTGTTACACTCTCACTGTTGAAATGGCCCCACTGTAGCTTACATGATTGCTAAATCCCTATTGGTTTATGGTGCAATGGTTCTAGGATGCTGTTGCCTTTAACAGTGAAAGTCCTGTAAGGTTGCAGTACCCTATATGGGTGCCTATGACTACTTTTTTACCCAGAGTGTTTTCCCAAGACAGTCCTAAGTACAGCGCGTGTGCTTGGATTGTGTTGCCTTGCTATAGGTTAGGGCTATACAAAGCTTCAGGTGCTGATTTGATTCGGAGGAGATTTGGCCCAATTTGGCAGCTGAATCTCTGAATCTGAATCGAATCAGGAGACCATTTAAAAGGTCCCAATCGATTTGAAGTTCTCCAAATCAATTCAGAAACTATTCGGAGAGCTTCGGAGATTTGGGCAGTCCCTCCTCACTGCTGCAGAGAGCTGGACCTGGACTCCATGCTGGTAAGTAGGGGTGGAGAAGGGGGGCCTGGAGGAGGGGGAGAAGGGACCATGGGGGGGACCCCTGCCAGGCCCCATTCCCTGCCTGTGCACCTCCCAGCCCTCCTGCCCCTATGGCTGCCCTGCCCAGCCCAGCCCGTCGTCCCAGCTCTTTAAAAAAAAAAAAAAACCCCCCCAAAAAGCCCCGCACTCACTGGCTGCTTCAGCAGCTGTTGAGGCTTCTGGGGGCTTGTGGCAGAGCCTCCCATGCAGCATGTGGCAGTGGGTATTGCCCCCTGCCTGGCAGGAGCTGGTGAGTGGGGGCTTTTATTATTATTTTTTTTAAAGAGCCAGAATCTGGGGCCTGGAGAGTGGGCAGGGGATGGGGCCTCGTGACGGCCCCCCATGCAGTGTGGGCCAATGGGGGCAGCGGGGATTGCCCTGCTGCCCCCCCCCCAAAAAACAAACAACCCCCACCCCCAAAAACCTGGCAGCAGTTGGTGAGTGCTAGGCTTTTTTTTAAAAAAAGAGACGGGAGCTGGGACCAGGCAAAAAGCCCCGCACTCACTGGCTGCTTCAGCAGCTGTTGAGGCTTCTGGGGGCTTGTGGCAGAGCCTCCCATGCAGCATGTGGCAGTGGGTATTGCCCCCTGCCTGGCAGGAGCTGGTGAGTGGGGGCTTTTATTATTATTTTTTTTAAAGAGCCAGAATCTGGGGCCTGGAGAGTGGGCAGGGGATGGGGGAGAATCGGCAGATTCGGCATTGGCCAAATCTCCAAATCAGATTTGGCCAAATCGATTCAGGACAGTGATTCGAGTTACTGAATTGAATCTCTGTCCCCCAAATCAGCTGAATCCAAAGCAAATACTAGCCACTTTGCACAGGCCTACTATAGGTGTCCCACTGGTTCTGTATGCTCCTCCTTTGCTTTGGGTTTTAGTTGGAGTTTCATTGATTGCAAAAGCCAAGCTGCCAATTTATAAATGTGAAGCCACTACTCGGATTAGCCTGCTGCTTCTCCAGTCATTCAGACCTGGGAGGCTGGCCTCTAGAAGGCACTGTTTGTTCACTTCAAGATATTGCCCAAGCAATGCCATGTGGATTTAAGCTTGTCACACAGCCCCTTCCATATGATATAAACTCCAGCCTAATGAGCTGTGACAGCAGGCGATATAAAAGCCTTCATTTCCTCCTCCATAAGATCAAAACTTGTCTGCTGATGACATACTTTGATGTGAGGCATCAAGGGGAGCAGGGATGTCTGCATGGACACAACCCTGGTCTTGGGCACAGCCATGTCTTCCTCTGTGACCTGGGGGAAGCCTATACCCTGTTTTGTCAGCTATGAATATCCAAATCGGTGGGCTTTATTGGGGCATTTTCATAGGTGCTGATAATGATGACAACTGCAGCTGCCAAAGACCTGTAAAAACCAAGGCCCGTAAAGTTACTTCTGCATGTGTCAGCCTTTCCTATTCCCTGGTTGTCTTCACTGTAGACTGAGAAAGTGATCCCTTATCTCATGGGGATGCTGCAAGGGTGCATTTGTCAACTGATGAGGTAGAGATGAAAGGCACCCTTAAGGGCAAGTCTGTTGCGTCTACAGTAAACCTGTTAGGGAATTGGAGCTATTGGAACAGACTGAGGAATAGTTTTGCATCTCTTTTGGGTGCACTAACAGTCACACTAAGTCCTCTCTTCTCATCAGTTGGGGTAAAAGCAGCAGTACAACCCCCTTGAAGACTCCTTTTTTATTTTTACTGGCCATTTTCAATACCACACTTACATGGGTAGGTGAAGTTTCATTACTGACTTCCTTCATAGAGGAACAGTGAAGGCCTGGGGACAAGATTCCCCTGGAATGAATTAGCTGGCACTGCAGTGCCATCCAGAGGGCCTGTTAAGATGGCAAGGACCAAAGCTTTGCACCCTCATCCTCAGGAGAACCTCCCTAGCACTGGAAGCCCTTAGAGAAAGCATGTGGAAATTTGTTTCCACTGCTACTCCTGCATCTTCCCCTCCCCCCATTAAGGAGTGGGGACTCCAGATCTGCTCAGTATGCTGAAAACTCTGCTAGGTTTCATGTCTTTTTACAAGATCTCAAATAAAAGTGATTTAGATAAGGCAGGAAAAGACTTCAAGATATAAGGGAACCAGATCCCAGGCAAGAGAGCTGAGGCCAAGCTAGTAAGCCACTCAATAGCTTCTGTAATCAAGATCATTATTTTTTTAAATACAGAATTAAAAAGAACTGAGTGGGTGGGTTGTCTGTGTACCTCCTGATGGGCTGGGTTATACAGACTGACAAGCTAGTAAATGTATTTGAGTCTTGTATGGGCTCATTCATTAAAATGTGAGACCGAACCTCTGAATGACTTGACTCATCTGGCTTTTAGGCTTAAGATTTTTATTGTGGTAATGGGTTAAAGAGTAAACATTTGTTAGGTGAAACATATGCGAGCGTAACAGAGTCAGTATAATGGAGCTGCCATCTTCACACTAATAGCAGTGCCCTAAAGTGCTGCATGAGGCAGAACACAGCTGCTGTGAGGGCTGTGCACTGGTGTGCCAGCAGCTTCGCACTTAAATCATGGCAGTTTTTTTCACCCAGCTGTTGTGCAGCATGAACAAATTCCTGATAGCTGCAGACCACATCCTTCAGATTGACTGTCAGCTCTCTGTGCCTTTTTGTGCATAGCCCACAGTTTGTGAACTGGAAACACGTAGCTGTCAGTTGGAGGAGATCTTGGAAAGTCTCCTGCAATGCTCCTTGCAGCTCTTCAGAAGGCGGGTCCATTTTTAAGACTTCCTGGCAATGGGACATCAGCTTTTGAGATGCTAAACTAAGGGCATTCTTGTTTTCAGAAAACTGTTCTGCACATTTCTCTTGAGGATGTCTCATTCTGTTTCCTGAGAACTTCCCAACCAACTCTTGGAGCTTTGTGGTGTTGTCCAGTAAGTGTGAGAACTTTGCTGGTGACTTTTGTGCGCTCTCTCTCAACTGAGCCAGAGCTTCAGTGTGAGAATGCGGACCCTCCCCATCTTCACTTCCCTTGGGTTTAATGTCAGCATCGTGACCGTCTTCTGTGGTCCTGAAAGGGTTCTGGCCCACAGATGACAGGCTTCCTGCAGAGGGTGGTCTGGTTAAAGGCCCTGAGGAAATGGTATGTGCAGAACCAACGCTCTCATTATCTACTTCGCTTTGGAGCCCACGGAAACAGCTGACATAGGAGAGCTGACAGCTGCACTTGTCCACCTCAGTTTTTGGCAGGTGGGTGTCCTTAATGCTGGCAAAACCCAAAGGAGTATCTGTGCTGCCACTTGGAGATGCTTGTCTATCTCTCTCATGGTTAAAACACAGGAACGATGGATTTGAACCAATGTTTTCTTCTGCATCCTCTGAAACCTCACAGTTGTCTATGGTTGAGGGAGGAGTAACTGCAGGGTTTAAGTCTGAGGTGCAGTCTTTTCTTTGCTTGGTAGCCTCCTCTGTGGGAAGTGTCAGACTGGCCTGGGGCTGTTCATAGCTACAATCCACATGTGGTACCCCATTACTGGGTTCTCTCCCCTCCACCCGCAGGTCACCAGCCGTCTCTGATGGAGGGCACTTTTTCTGGGAAGCTGTCCACATTGAGGAGAGAGGTGTTTCCTTGCTTGGGATGCCAATGCCTGCACACACACTGTTAGCAGAACCTTGATCGCTACTTCGAAGGTCTTGGCCCAGAGCTGTGGGGTGACTTTCCATCATCCCACCTGATTGGCCACTTGCTTCTTGACAAGGTGTTGTTTGGTCTGTCCTTGTTCCCAATGAAAGCAAAGAGAAGCGAGTTATTATCCCAAAGGCCCCCTCAAAGTCTGAAAGCAGCTCAGTGGCATTTGAGAAACCTACGTGATTTTTATCTTCAGCTTTCCATGAGGATTCTTCATTTACCATCTTGCTGGCTTCCTCCTGAAGTAAAACTTCAGCAGGCTGGCTCACTGCCCTATGGGCAAAATCAGTTGTCCTTTGGTCAAAGGTAGATGATACAAGCTCTTTGCCCATTTCTTCCAGCTCAATAGTGGAAGGAAGATCTCGTTCAGATGGGGCAGCACCTGAGGATAGTTTGTCTCTGTAGCATACTACTGCAGGTACTGCACGTTCAGTGCAAGAGCTGATCAGTCCTTGGCCATGATGTTCAGAGTCAGTGTTGCCTTCACTCTGGGCTTTCAGTGGCTCCAATGTGCACTCTGATATTGGCTGGTCATGCTGTGCTGCACATGCTACATCATCATCCTCTGTTTTTAAAAATGGATTATAGTAGCCATCAGGGTTGGCCAGGGTACCTCTGGCTTGGTCTTCAGGAAGGTCTCTTTTGTCTTCCAACTGAAGGGAAGGACTTGCTGAACTCCTTTCATCAGGCACCTGTGCAGAGTGAAGAGGGCTGAGGCTGTTTGTTGCAGAGTTGGACAAAGAGGTGGACTCCAAACTTTCCTTCCCTCCCTGGTCACTGCGGAGACGGATGGCTGAAATGGAAGAAACAACTGAGTCGGTTATGGATTTGATTTCCATGGTCTCAGGCTCCATTTCCATTAGGTCAGATGAATGGTTTTTTCTTTTGGCTTCCCTCTGAGGTTTCAGCTGGGCAAAGGTCTTGGTTTCCAAGACAGCAGCGTCCTCCTTGGCATCATTCAAAGAGGACACTGTGGGAGACCTAGAGAGGAGTGACAGGTTGGGTGTCCTTTCGCAGCGGCCTGAACATTCAGTGCTATTCAGGGAGACAGATGGAGCCAAGGGGAAGGAGACCTGTGATGTGTAGTCAGTCTGTAGGAAAGATCTTCTCTTCCTCAGGCTCTTGGAATATGTCAGCTCCTTCTCTTTTCTGTATTTTTCCCTGGTTGTCTGTCTTGACATCCAGCCCTCCCCCAGATGGCAACACTTTGACTTCTTCAGGAAGCAGGAGTCATCTGGACTCTCATGGGGTAGAGTACTGAAGCCTGTTGGCAGAGAACAACATACAAGGGGTGAAGAAATGATGCTGTATGTACATTTAGAACAAGAAGTGTTTATACAAATAACAGTTGCTAATGGGGTTTTGTGGGCCAGAGGTAATAACCAAGAATGTGTCCCCAGATACACACGGCAGGTTTCTGTGTCATGTTAATGTCAGGCAAGCACTTGCAACCAGCTGCAATAGGAAATTCAGAGACTGAATCTGTAATCTTTATGACTGGTCCTGTCTTGGGAAGCAGAATAAAGGTTTCCCCATGTTAGACTAGCCAACTGGGGTCACTTGAGAAGGGTCTGGAAACTAACTGCAGGTACTTTCACGACATTATAAATGGTCTCCACAATTCTTGGTAGGTTAAATAAGACGGAGTTTGCAGGTGAGATACACAAGAGGTTCTTTGATAGCTATATATTTACTAAGCTTGTGTGAAAATATGAATTTTCTAAGTTGTGTCTGTATCTGTATTATAAGTATATACCATGCAACTCGGTATAATTCTATATAATTATGCAAAGATAAAATGTTAAAAAATGTTTCCACAGAGAAGCAGATAATAGCTTTTATATCCAAGCTGATAACTTTTGATAACTTGGAGTTAACATTAGAAATATCCATTATATATTTCAGCCAGAAGAACAGAATCCTGTAGTTTTTTTACATTTGTGTTTTTTGAGGATAAGACTATAAGAGCAAGTTGCTGTAAAGGAAGTAAGGGTGTGAATTTACAGTACACTGGCTACTCCACAGTAACTGCCCATGTGCACACTCTTACCCTATTGTCATTGTGAGGGTAAGTTACTTAGCATTTAACACTAAGAACATGCACATGGGCATTTAGCACAGAGTAGCTGACATGCTGTAAATTCACAGCCCAGCTTGCCTCATGATAACTTGTTCATGTTCTTACAAGCTCAGAAAACAGAAGTATCAGAAAATTGTCTACCCATACAGGCTCTTCTGACTTACAAAACATAATTCTGTCACTCTTCATTTTAATTAGCCTGTGTAATAGATGGCTAAGATTGTTTCTATCAACACTTCTGCCTCTTTTCAGGTTGAAAGTAGGGGTAGAGCAGAGGTAGGCAACCCCTGGCACTCATGCCAGAGTGTGGCACACAAAGGCAGCATGCTCTGGGGAAGGGGGCAGGTTGTGCTGCCACAAGAAGGATCAGGCCCCTTGCAGCTCCCCACCATCTGCCCCTGGTTTGCCAGAATGTTACAGGTCGAGGTTGCAGGTGTTTTTGGCACTGCCCAAAAATGTTGCTGAACCCTGGGGTAGAGAGCAGGCCGTTTGTGACTTTATCTGTGCGCTTTCACACTTACTAATATTTGGATTGGAGGAAGGCCATGTTAAATTTAGTGGTAATTTGTGATTTCTAGATGCTTTTTAGTGAAAGAAGGGAGGAAGAAGCAACTGTTTTCTTGCTTGCCCAGTTTGGGAGCTGAATTATGTGACGGTGTCTTTCATCTTTGCCTGGGCATTTCCTTAGGTTTTAAGAGTTTTCAGGAATCACTCAGTTAGGCAAACCAGGGGGAATGGGTCCCCATTCTCTTCTACCACACGCTGTGCATTCCCTCTCTCTGCTCCCCACCACCCCCACCCATGCCTGGATTCTTGACCCCCATGGGGCTTCCCTCCTTTGTTTTTTTTCTAATTGGGCCTGTTCACACCTTGCATGAGTTTCCCCCAGCAGTCCTGCATGCTACACACCCACCTGTCTCTGGACCATCCATACTTTGTACAACATTGCAGGAAGCCAAGCATGCTTGGCAAAATGTACCATGCATGGACCTTATTTGTATGACAGAGACATCATGTAGCTGCGCTCAAATAGCATGCAAATGACATATACAGGTGTATACAGTGGTGTGTTGGTAGTGGTATTCTTGTGATTACAGGAGGGCTTGCTGAAGTAACTTGGCATGTCTACATGTGCAATTATGGTGCATGAATAAATTGTGGAGCTTATTGCTCTGCAGTTCCTTGCTCCCAGGTACACCATTTGAACATGCACCCAGGGATCAATAAGCTCTGGAGTTTATTCATGCACAGCACGCTGAGCCAGGGCAGAGCAACTATGGCTGGCAAGGGGCTGGGAAGTCAGTTTGCCAGCCCGGGACTGCTCCCCTGGCTCAGTGTGCTGTGAAGGGGCTGCTTGGGAGTTTTTTTTACTCCACAGTGGGATAGCACTTGTATTTACAAGTACTATCCTGCTGTGAAGTAAATTAGTTTACTCCAGCCTTATTAGGGGTGCATGTGTAGACACCAAGACATTTACTTGAGCTAATTAGTCAACTGCACAGTAAATGTCTCGTGTAAACACACCCACTGAGTGGTACATTGGTTTTCTCCTGGACTAATGCACCTGGGAGCAGCTGAAAATTCCAACGCCCTCAAGCCGAAATGCCTTCATACATACCAGTGAAGTCTCTGCACGACATTTCTACCAGATAGGGATCCCTGCAGAAGTGGTGTTTAAAATTTCTCTCTAAGGCCATAGACAGATGCACATTTGAAGTGCTCTGAATGCTGGAGTGCTTCAAATTTGGTACCATGTAAACACATGTCCCCTCTGTCCCCTCCCCTAAGTGCCTCAAAATGGGCAGAAAAGGGGTAGAGAACTGGAATCCCTGCATGCCTTTTGCCCTGTAGTCTCCAGAAGTTCTTGAGGACAGCTTAGTGCACAGGAGAGTACTCGCTGACTTGACTCACTGACTCACTGGAAAACCACTGGCCTATACAAACATTTAAGGAAATGCTTCAAAGATGGCCATCAAAATAGAAGAAACATCTCTGAAGCACTTCAGCCAGCACATGTCCTTGCTGTTTGGAGCACTTTGTTCAAAGGGGCTTAAAGCACTTTAAACAGCACATCTGTCAAGGGCCTAGACTCTCAAAGAGTAAAAAAAAAAAAAAAAAAGTCTTAGGGAATCCATGGAAAACTGAATGAGAAGGACATTTAATCTGTACCAGCTCTCCTGAATGTCTGTCCTGGGGTTATTACAGTACTTATCACTGTATTGTAGCAGTGACTAGAGACCACAGTAACAGCCAACCCCTGCCTTGCAGTCCTCAGAATAAGAGAAGGACCCTTCCCTTGGGAAGCTGATCTGCGGGCGCACCTGCTACAGCTTCTGTTGGGGTGAACCTGTCCGCAGCGTCATAGAACTCATCCTCTGAACTGGTGTCCCCAAAGCCTGGGGGAGGGTCCAGGATGAGATCGTTCACCTCTGCTGTGTGCTCTGCTCTGCAGGGTCCCTCTTTTCCACCCGCCTCACCCAGCAGATCTTTCGCAGAGCCACCTCCAGGATTGTGGTTCAGGAAGTTCCTTTCCCCATTGCCAGTGGGGGAGATTTTGGTACACAGGCTGTAATACTCCATGACATTGCTCTCCAACAGTTTGCACTCCAGTGCAGAAGCTCTTGTTTTGTTCTCCCCTTGCTGCTCAGATGCAGGGTTGGGGGCCTGGGGTATCTGTAGGAAGCAAAGGAAGTCCTCTGCCTCTGCCTGGCTAGTTCCCTCCTCACCAGTGAGGGTGAAGTTCTTGTCTTGGTTGCTGAGTTCCTGCACAGTGGGTGTGTAGAAGTGGAAGAACTCTGGTCTGCTGACAGAGCAGGCATCCAAATCATCCTCTTCCAGCGCATCCATGGAGTCACTTGAGCCACTTGTCTTGCATCCTCTGCTCTCGGTATTGGCTGAGTCTGAAGCCTCTGATGCACTGTCTGTTAGGTTGTCATTCCCATTGCACAGGCCCTTCCCTTCAGGCCTGGGCTTTGTGCTGTCCTCCTCCAGCTCACAGAACTTTACCTGTTCCTCCTCTTCCCCTGGGGGGCCAGTGATGCTGAATTTCAGCAGGTGTGCGTCTGAGCAATGCTCTGCAGAGGAATCCAATTCCCAGGAGTCTTCGGAGTCACTGCAGGCCCTAGACACATACCCTGCAATTTAAAACACAGAATCTATGTCACACAGGACCACCATCTGCAAACTACATCCACATCCCTTCCAGCTGCCAAAAGCCTGGATCGCTGTTGGAGGTTTATCACCAGTGTACTCTATTGAAACATGTGGGGGTGGGGGAGAGACTGATTATGCCTCTTATTTGCCTAACACTGATAACTGACACTATAGGGTTACTGAGGAAAGGAAGAGGATCCACAGATGTGTCTAGGGCTATTCTTAAAACCAAAATTCTATATTCATGCACGATAGTTGTGCTGATTAGCACAGCATTAACCTGTGCTGGACAATATGCATCTGTTAAACAATTGCATAGTATTTGTTCAGTTACATCAGGTCAAAGCAATGATCACATTACAACAGTGGCTGTTAATGATCACTTACATGCTAGAAGCACCTAAGGCCTCAATGTGCGGGGTGCTGGTCTACACCAGGGGCAGATTTCCCTAGCACCCCACACTCAGTGCTCCCACCTCTGCAGGAACCCCACCCCCACTATCCCTCCCCAGCACACTCAACCCTGCCCCCTCTCCTACCACACCGCTAGAGCAGGAGAAGATTTTTCTCCTTTTCATAATACTTCCCAAGCAAATCATCTGCACTGTTGCCCAGCCTTCCCTTCTCTACCACATGTGAAAAACTAAAGGTGGTATGCCTGACACCAAGCAGTGTTGTGCAGAGATGCCTGAGCTGGCCCTGAAAAGGTCATGCTGGATACTAGAAACAGTACAGTTGCATTGGCACTGAATTGCATCCAGGCTAATTAGTGATGTTGGGTGTAGTAGTCTGGGTGCAGCACTGCACTAATGTGGCTCTACTGCTTCTGGTACCTGGGGTAACTCATTCAGGACTATCTGAAGTTGCTGGGGATGGGGAGGAAGAGAGGAGGGAGAGACAAAAACTGTGAATGCAGGTTCACTGGGACTGGAACAAACATTCTGCCACAAAACCTCATTCTTAGCAGAGCTGTATGTGTAATGCAGCTTTGTTGGTTCAGCA
>NW_005841994.1:2489093-2527649 GCF_000455745.1 Alligator sinensis
GTGAAACCAAAAATAAGGAAGAAGAAATTCTGAGGTCAAAACAAAGCTCTTGGTTTAATCAACTTAAATGTTTGTTTAGTTCTCAGGTGCCCTTCACATTTTTAAAACAAAGTTAACTAGATTTTTAAACAGAATATCACTTCAAAATGGGTCGCCAAAGAGCTTTATTTTAAAATGTCGAAAACCAGATGTTTTGACTTTCTTTACATTTTTTTTTCTCAATCTTTTTCACCTGAAGAGGCTCACTAACTTTGACCCAAATTAGGCAACTGTTTTGGTCAACCCTAAACAGCATTTTTCTGCACATAAGTTATCAAATAAATTATGCTCTCCCCACCCCTCCCCAAGTATCCAGCTACCTGATTATGAGATATGGGTCACACTTTAAAGACCCTCAAAAAACTTACTTATGGAAATCTCCTTCCCTTCCTGCTTCTTTTTGTCCCTTTCTATTATCACCTGCTAAAACCATTTCTTTAAGGTTTCTAGATGCTATACCCTCATTTATCCTACACCTCTGGGATGCAAACATCAATATTTCCAGAAAACCCAGCTACTTTTGCCCTCCTTCTTTATTGTCGCGGGTCACTGCAGCCTTAACCTCCAGCTTTAACATATGCAGTGCACCCCTATGGAATGCCTTGTCCCTCCCCTTCACTCTAGCTTTCCTCTTAAAGCCTCCAAGAAGAAAATGTTCTCTTTCCCCAATAGAGATCCATCATCTGGGTTAGTTACCTAAAAAATCTGGGTGTTATAGAAAATGCGTCTTGTTTAAAAAGTAGCTCTGTTCAGTTCCTAATCTGTTTTGTGAATGAATCCACAAGGGAAAACAAATTTGTTTCAAAGATCCCCCCTCTCAGCCTGGGAGCATTCAGGATGTGGGCCTCATCTTTTCATAGAGTTATAGGATCATAGAAAATGAGGGTTGGAAGGGACCTCAGGAGGTCATCTAGTCCAACCTCCTGCTCAAAGCAGGACCATCCCCAACTAGATCATCCCCTTCTCTGGGGATTGGCTCTGATTTTCCCAGTTGACATCACAGCATCAGTGCAGACCTCTAGCCGGCTTGAGAAACACTGGAATTTGCACTGATGAAGCCCAACTTTGCGTGAAGCTATGGCACTTGGAGGACTTGGTAGGCACAGACTTCCTGTGTGGCCTTAGGCCAGGCACTTTGCTTCTGTCTGCCTCCATTCTTTACCTTGAACATGGGAAAACACTTCTTACTTGCTGTGTATTAAAATGAGGATGTCATTGAATCTATCAGTACATGGCAGTTTTTAATGTTCTTAAACAGTTTGCACTCCAAGTCCAACTCCTCCCAATACACCAGGCAGGGTGCCTGGGAGGGGCCCTTGAGGCAAGGGGGTGGGGGGGTGGGGAGTCCATTCTGCTTAGCCCTCCACCCCACTCCAGCTCTGGCCAGGCAAAGCAGCTGGCAGCTCCCCCGCCCCCTGCCCTTGCTTTCTAGGGTGATGTAGGTACAATTACAGGGAAGGTCTCTCTGAATCTGCAGTTTTGGAATTGCCCCTATATGGGTAGCTTACCATTATTAGAAAAATCTTTCATAGTAACATGGTAGTGCCTACCAGCCTCTCATGGACCAGAACCTGCTCTACTGGATATGGTGCAAACATAAGAAGATCTCTCCTGCCCTAAAGCATGTACAGTCTAAGGGTGCAGACAGATATTTCAATGGTCACAGGATCTAACAGCTTTGGTATAAGCAATTAGGATGCACCTGTATTGTCTGCGTGCTCCGGGGACAATACAAGTATAGCAAAATATTTAGCAACCTGACCTCTATTTCATTTGGGGTTAAGTGAAATAAATCTCTCTCACCTGTATCACTATTGGACCATACAGACATAAGGGATGATACATGCTCCCCAGCAGCAGCTCGCTCTCCTATTTTAAAGCACTTCAAAGCTACAACTGTAGCCTGAGGGGACTGAGAATAGTCCTGGTTGTTAGGTTGTAGTTTTGAAGAGTTTTAGGCTGTGAGTCCCACAGCTCTCACTGTGCAGGAAGGGTCACTTTTCCAGCAGGGCACCATGCACCTTAATTACATTTTTGACTGAAGCTGCTGCATATGTTATTATCTAGGTCACTTCTTTGTAGCGGCTCTTACCTTCTTCAGCAGAGATGCGGTGTTGCTCCTGCTTATCCTCTCCCCACCTGAATATGGAGACACCCGAATCCACAAACAGCCTGTAGTAGCCAGCAATGAGACAGGCAAGATCTTTTGCACTGTTAGACTCGAGCAACAGAGTCAGCAGCTTTTAAAAAAGATAAACAAGTTGAAATCGTTAAGCCTTGTTCACAATGTGATCTGTATAAACATGCCCTAACATAAAAAGACCTTAATTCCCCATCCTGCTCCTGGGAGGAAAAAAGAGCAATAGATTTTTCTTTTATGCCTGGCATCCTATTGGTGCAGGACAGCAGAATATTTTTAGAGGAATTTTTTTTTTCAATTGTGTTGTAAAATTATAATGGTTTCTTCCCTATCTAGTGACAGCTCCTAAAAGTCTACTACACAACACTTTAACTTAGAACAATTTTCAGGTGGCAGTCAAATTATGATAAACACAGCATGCTACAGAGACCAGTGAGATGAGGGGGGTCTTAGTTCACGTCAGGATAGAATGCAACTCACAGCAAAGTAACTAGGAAAAAAATCCCAACAGTACACTTATTATAGCAGCAGCAAAACAAGCACTTCTTTGTTTAAAAAATTAATAACACATTAAATTACACTGGTAAATTAAAGAAAAAAGAAAGACGAAAAATCACTGTACCACCCACACAAAAACAAACATAAATGCACACATACACATAATTCAAGTAGCAGCAGTACCTTCACATCCTGCAGGTAGATTTTTACCATGCTCACTTTCTCCGATTCTTCAGTAAGCTCCAGCCTGCTGATGTTAGCAAACTCTCCCAGGGTTGTTATGATGTTGAGCTTATTATTAATAATCTGGCTGATTCCATACTTGGCTCCCACCAGCAAGGCAACATATGACTCTCTGTCCTGTAGCTGCAAGAGGAGGGTGGATTAGCAGGCAATCTCCACTAAAATCGAAATAAAAACCTATGTCCACCTGTTATGCAGAGGTGGTGCATTCTTGTTCATTCAAGCTGGGGACTGGCCCCAAAGCTTATCTTTTAGGAGTCCCTTGCCAGTTGTGGGTGGTGGTTTCAGATGAGCTGCTCCCAACAGCACTACAGAGCTGGTTGCTCGAGTTGCTGGCCTCTTCTATGGTTGGGGGCACATATGGGTTGTGGGCTTTGCACTAGGCACCTATGCAGTCAGTGACAGTGTCATGTGAGCTAAGCCTTACAGGAGCTGAGCAGCCAGGCTGCAGAGCATCAGCTTGGAGGTTTCATAGTTTCATAGTTGGTAGGGTTGGAAGGGACCTGAGCAGATCATCAAGTCTGACCCCCTGCCATGGGCAGGAAAGAGAGCTGGGGTCAAACGACCCTGGCTAGGTGATTACCTAGCAACCTTTTGAAGACCCCCACGGTAGAAGCGAGCACCACTTCCCTTGGAAGTTGGTTCCAGATCCTAGCTGCCCTGACTGTGAAGTACTGCCTTCTGATGTCTAGTCTGAATCTACTCTTGGTCAACTTATGGCCGATTCCTCATTACTCCCGGTTGTGCTCGGGGGAACAGGGACTCTCCCATAGCCTGCTGGTCCCCCTTGGCCAGTTTGTAGATGGCCACCAGATTCCCTCTCAGCCTTCTCTTGTGGAGGCTGAACAGGCTCTGGTCCCGTAGCCTCTGCTCGTAGGGCCTGCCTTGCTGCCCCCTGATCATGCAGGTGGCCCTCCTCTGGACCCTCTCGATGCTGTCCACATCCCTCCTGAAGTGCGGCGCCCAGAACTGGATGCAGTACTCCAAATGCGGCCTGACCAGTGCCGCATAGAGGGGGAGGATCACCTCCTTGGCCCTGCTCGTGATGCATCTGTGGATGCACGACAAGGTGTGGTTAGCCTTCCTGACTGTGTCCCCACACTGTCGGCCCATGTTCATTTTGGCATCAATAATGACACCAAGATCCTTTTCTGCCTCTGCACTGACAAGAAGGGAGTTCCCCAGACTGTAGGTATGCTGCTGGTTCTTCCTCCCCAGGTGCAGCACCTTGCACTTGTCAGTATTGAATCCCATCCTGTTCTCATCCGCCCATCCCTGTAACCTGTCTAGATCTAGTTGCAGCCTGTCCCTCTCCTCCAGCATGCTCACTTCTCCCCACATTTTAGTGTCATCCACGAATTTGAACAAGGTGCTTTTTACCCCCTCGGCCAAGTTGCTGATGAAGATGTCGAACAGTGCGGGCCCGAGGCCCAAGCTCTGGGGGACCCCACTGCCCACATCCCTCTAGGTCAAAAATGACCCATCCATCACCACTCTCTGGGTGTGGTCCTCCAGCCAATTTGCACCCCATTTGACTGTGTAGGCATCGACGTCACAGTCACATAATTTCTTAATAAGAATGGGGTGAGAGATAGTGTTGAAGGCCTTCCTAAAGTCCAGAAAGACTATATCCACCGCGACACCTGTGTCCAAGGATTTTGTGACCTGGTTGTAGAAGGCCACCAGGTTGGTCTGACAGGACCTGCCTCTAATGAACCCATGTTGGTTGCCCCTAAGCATGATCTCCCCTGCTGGTCCCTCACAGATGTGCTCCTGGATAATTTTCTCGAAGAGCTTCCCCAGGATCGAGGTACGACTAATGGGCCTGTAGTTTCCTGGGTCCTCCTTCCTCCCTTTTTTGAAAATGGGGACCACATTGGCCCTTTTCCAGTCCTCCGGCACCTCGTAAAGCCATGCCGGGGGTCCTGCAATGACCTCTGCTAATTCCCTCAGCGCTCTGAGGTGGAGATCATCAGGTCCTGGTCAGGACCAGATCATCAGGACCAGGTGCAGAAGGAAGAGTTGCCTGGGGCTGGTCTCTCTTGC
Organism: Alligator sinensis; assembly: GCF_000455745.1. Classification (NCBI taxonomy): domain Eukaryota; kingdom Metazoa; phylum Chordata; order Crocodylia; family Alligatoridae; genus Alligator; species Alligator sinensis. The sequence goes on from NW_005841994.1 coordinate 2,494,060, forward strand.
CTAAGGGGAGGTGGGCATTTTGTCCCACTCAGCCTGTACTGCAGCCTCCACAGTGGAGGGACTGAGCCCCAAGACTGTGCTGCACTTGCCAGGAATGAAAGCCAGCAGGCCATGGCAGGCATGCCTGGCACCAGGGGCCCAGGGCTACCCAGGACACGAGGGTCTCTCTTGCTTACAAGACCCATGGGGAAGGATGCCAACTGTGAAAGTCAGCTTCTCTCCTGCTGCCAAGAGAAGGCCTGTTGGGAGAGGGGGACAGGTCTTGGACTGGTTTTATTGAAGGACATTCAGCGCTTGTTGTTGCAGGACTGGTTAGGCCCTCATTTATTTAACATCCCCAATTCTTTTTCATGATCCTGCTCCCATCCTGGAGGGGATGACCTGTTGTTTATCTTTGTGCTGGTCTTTGAGGCACCATACCAGAGACCTTTATGGTCCCAGAGCATCCACAGCTGCTTATCAATTTATACACTTGATCACTGGGCTGAACAGGAGTCATCAAACCCCTGAGGGCAACCAGTACAGCACTCCACCATCACCGTGCAGCGGGCCACATGTAGATTCCTCCCAGCAATGCCCTTCAGGTTCTAACTATATATATTTAAAATAGGAGACCTGCTCCAGAGCCAAATACCTGGTCCAGTGCCTCCTACAGCAACTGCCACACCAAAATCTAAAGGAAGATGCATCCATTCATGGGATCAATGTTCTCAGCACACCTTCTCCCTCTCTCTCCCGCCCCTCTTTCTCCCTGCACCTCCCATACCTCCTTGGTACGCACCTCCAAGCAGGCAGAATGTAGACATGAAGAAGAATGTTGTCCTCTGAAGATACCTACTGCTTTCTACACTGTCTCACAAGAAAAGAGCAGTTGGAGAAGGTGGAATGGTTGCAGATATTAACAGTGTTGCATTCAGTTTACAACAGTCCCCTAAGGAAGTTGGGAGTTCACTGATACTCTGGCCTTCATGCAGGAGGAGGGATTAGAAAACTCTCTCTGTGCAGTCACTCCTAGGGTAAGGCACTATAGAGGTGCTCAGAAAACAGGCTGCCATGCCATGGAGAATTTAAACAAAAGTACATTTTGTTCATTTCCATCAGAACTTTTTGTGGGATTTTCTGATTTTTCAACAAAATATTCTAGTGCCCCCCACTGTTCCAACAACAAAAAAATTATGTGTCTTCCCTTCTCTGTGAGAGGTTGGACAACCCCAAAGGAGTCTCTGGATGTGGGAGGATGTCATGGGGGGTGCAGTCCAGCCAAACAGGATGGTCTGGAGAGAAGATGAGGAGCACAGAGACCTGAGGTCCCACAAGGCATTGCACCTACAAGGCATTGTGATACCATTTGGTATTAATCCATAATCAGTACACCCAGTGTCAAGGGGCTGCAGGTGAAGTGAGTGGTAAGGCAAGTTTTGAATGAGGACAATGTGGTGTCTACATGAAGTTTATTAGGATCTCCTTGTCTGGGAGTGGAGAAATAAAGGTAGTGGAGGGAAAATGGGACCAGCAGATGGCAAGTCCTGGTACTACTAACAGGCCAAAGGCCTGGTGGGGAACACAAACCACAGTAACAGGTTATACCTCAGTAACAGGTAGCAGTGTAACCAGGGTCTGAATTATGGGGGAGCCTGTGGGGGCTGAGCCCCCACATAAAAGACAAGAGCCCCCCTGTAAGATTTGAAAATCATAATGCCAGGGGGGGGGGTTGGTCACTTAGGTGGACTTGTTAATCAGTGAACTGGTTTAACTTAGTGTTAAACCCCCCAACACGCCCCCAAGAGTCAAAGTATAATTTGAACCCTTACTGTAATGTTTACTTCAGTAATAAGCTTGTTTGGATTCATTGCTGTTAAAAAATCAGACATCCTGTTTTGAAGAAAGCTTACTTTAATCAAGAGGTGCCAGGAGTGTTGGCCATAGTGTAAGGCACAAAGTTGCTCCTAAGGCCTGAATGCTGCTGCTGTTTGCAAAGCATGGTAATGCAAGACCCACAGTTTGATGAACAGTTTCAGAGAGCAGGCTGATTTGCTAACATCATAATACACAAATATATCACACACATACCATTAATGTGGCGTTAAAGATTTTCCCGCCATACATTTTCAGGTCTCCAAGTATTTGCAGGTAGCACAGACGCACCTGTACAGCCGAGAGGACGTGCTTGGGTTTCCAAGAAAAGAAATATTGTTGAGAAAGTGAAAAATGAGTCAGTGTAACAGGTCAGGTATGTCAGCAAAGGGGTTTCCATATTATTTTGTTAAAATTAAAGAGGTGCATGCAAGGTACAGGACTAGAAGGATTTGAGAGGAAACGCACAGAAAAACTACTTTTGACCTGATGGAAGAAGCAAGATTGGCTGAGCAATGTTGTTTATTGGGTGAATGCATAGCTGGGTGAGACATTAGACATGGTTTGGTCTGCAAAATGCACAAACGTGTTTTGTACCTGAGAACTTTCCTAACATCTCTCACACTGGTCCAATAAAATGTATTAGCCAACCCATTGCTTCTTGCATGCTCCCTGGACCCTCATGGCTTCACCAACATTTATGACCCAATATCTACCTTCTGCTCCACCAATCAACAGACAGACGGACACAAAACAAAGAGAAATCATAGCAGGCAGTGATTTTCTTCCATTGCAAACTGTGGAAGGGGCCCTGGAGCAGTACATCACTGGTAATGCTTTGCTCTGCCTTGCTGGAAAGGAACAAGCTCTGATTTCTCTCCTCTTTGGGGAGGGACTGGTATATGCCTGCAGAAACAGCACACAGAGAATGCTAAAGGCAGGGAAAATATCTGCAACAAAGGGGAAGAGAGTGTGAGAGGAGGAAAATAAGAGGGATACAGCTGAGCCTCCCTCAAATGTAACTGCCATAGTGCTAGGACTTTGTGGGCACTTCTGCATGTGAATATTAATACAATGCAACAAACTCCGGCACATACTGTGCCAGAATTTATTGCCCTCTGGTGTAGTGTTTACACATGCGCTTGGGACCGCAGCACACTGAGTGGGGGAGTGCAGCCCCAGCTGGCAGGGGGCCCCCCCTGGGTCAGCCTGCCAGCTTGGGGCTGCTCTGACCCAGCTCAACGTCCAGTGGAGGGGCTGGCTGGGACAGGAAAGTGCTTCAGTGTGGGGCTAGCTGGCAGGCAACTCCTGCACTGAAGCACCCTTGCGCCCCAGCCAGCCCCATCAGCATCTACACATGCACTGTGGTGGAGTAAATAACTCCACCATAGGATAGTATAGTATTTGTATCTGGCAGTACTAACCTATGATGGGGTTCATTAGTTTACTCTGGCCTAATAGCTCCCTACGTCTAGACTGGTGATGCTTTACTGTGGAGCTAATTAGGCAACAGCAGCAAGTGTCTTGTGTAGATGTTCCCTGTGTGGAGGAAGCTGGGGTAACATGCAAGGAAGCATGCTTGCACACTCTTGGCTCCCTGAAATGGGGATGGCTGGCCTTCTGCATGCTATCCTGCACACATGCAGTACAAAGGCTTTACCTTTTGTCTTGGATCCAGCAAGATTTGGTTCCTCTTCATGTGAAAGCTAATGGCTTTCTTGATGTCCTTGCCTCTCATGTTGCGGAGTAGAGTTGGAGATATGAAGTTTTCTATTCCCCAGTCCTTCCTGCCATAAAGACAGAGAAGGGTGTTATTGCTTAAAATCTGTACTCTGGATTGAAGCCACAGCGCCTGAGTAAGGGTCTTAGGCTTGTGCCACACAAGGAGAAAGACTAGAGTATCCCAATGGTCTCTTCTGCCATTCTTAAAAACACTTGGCTTTGCTGAAAGGCTTGTTACATTTTAGCATCTTTTGCATTAATTTTTCTTACAAGATTAAAATTATAAATGAAAAATTCCAAGGGAGACTACATTTATCACAGTGCTTATCACCTACTTATGAAGCACACAGTGAGGTTTTAAGTTGTTGCTTCTGTCCATGCATATATTACATGCATTTTAGTGTGTTTGACTACAAGCAGTGTTCCAGTGCCAGGGAGAGAGACATGCTGGTCACACAGCTTAGTTGGGTTCTAACATGTCTTAAGATACCAGTGTATGGGCTATTATTCAACAATCTTTTATCAATTTTCACTGATCAAGCTGGTTCTTTGGAATGACCCATACTGTACTAGCAACAAGGTGCTGCAGACTTTATCTGTCTAGGGAAAGCAAAGGCTCTATCTGCCATGACCATGCAGGTATTATAAATTATACAGAATTACATTTCTGAGCCATGTAACAACTGTGACTGGCTGAGTGATGTAATTCCCTAGACTTACATGGTGATGATTGTTCTTTCTTAAAAGCTCCTTCATGCAAAGTCCTGCATTCTGGCTGGAGTAGCAAGTCTGAGCACTGGCATCTGCATAATCACCACATAGTCATTTGTCAATAACTGTACAATGATGTTTCCGACTGGCTCCTACATGCATGTCTGTATGATGCAAGGCCGAGGTGGAGATACACCATGCCTGGGTTTGGTCTGCTTGCTCTCAGACCAAATTAGTGTAGCTGCACAGTGCTGCACACATGCCCAGAAACACTGCACTGACATAACAACATTCCTTCAGCTTGGGGAGCAAGGCATAGCACTGCTCTGTGCCATACAGATATATCCTATGAATCTGTTGCTCCACTTGGCTACTGAGCTCAGGCTTCTCACTAGGTGTATCTGTAACAGGCAAGCTATAAGCAGGCTTTAATTTTTTTTCAAAACCCCACTGCTATCTGAGCAGTTTGGAAGGGAGATTAAGAGCAATGGGTGTTGCATGGCTACCTCAAATAGTTACTCAGCTACCCCTAAATGGATCAGCATAACCAACAGACATGGGGCAGAGACTGTCCCTGCTTTTTGATTGGACAGTGCTTAGCACCATTACAAGCTTATTTCTGGGCACCCGTTATGTACTACCAGAATAAACACAAACAATAAGAACAATACAGGGGATTCATATACAGCACACAGGCAGAGCATGTGTCAAACTAGCTACTTTGGTCTCCTACCCATTCTAACCACATTAGGAAAGATTTACATAACACAGAGGGACTATAATGGCAGGGAATTTCCCACTTACGCTATGTATTTCAAGGACACTTTCTGGGGCTGAGCACAAGCATAAATCCGCTCTTGTATGTGCAGGGCTGCCAGGCGCAGGGCTACACTGCACTTCATCTCAACAGCAAACCTCTCTTGAAGCACATCACTGCAGCTCTAGAAGGACACAGCTGGGTTAGCAAGGCAGGGGCAACAGACGCAGATGAGCCAACCACCTCCCAGTCACTGTAGGGGCAGGACATTGGCAGTACCTGTGTCTCCCCTATTTTTACCTCTGGTATGGTATAGGGTGTGTGTAGTGTGTCTAGTTTTGTGCATTGCAGCTGCATGGGAAGGCTTGAAGTGCATGGGAAGGCTTGAAGGGATTTGGGGATGCCTGTGACTGAACTCGGTGACCCAGGAGGCCTCTTCCAACCCTGTGTTCCCCAGGAGCCAGAATAACCATGACATCTCTTTTTAATGAGTACCTTCAGTTGCACCTCCCATGTGCCAAAGCACTGAGCTGTTTGATTGGACATCAAAGGCAGCTGGGTGCGATGCTGGCCACATAACTCCCTTGTGGGCCACTGGCTACAGCAACAGGCCTGCCTTAACCCTGCCAGTCCAAGCAAATCTAGGCTGAGATTGACCTGTTGCCTCCTGCTTCTTGGACCTCGTTGGGCTCATTTATGAATGGCGCACGTGGCAAACAGGTCAACTCTGAGTTTATGAACAGGCTTGATTAGGATCAGTTAAAGCTGAACCTACCTAAGCTAAAACAACACACTCAGCATTTTATAATAACACATTTAGCTCTAAGTAGGCATGTCTACATGTGCCCCCAACTGCGCAGTAACCATCGTCACTGTATAGTCCAGGCAGTGCATAAATTGTTTCCGACCCTACTGCACAGTAGCTCGTTGCTACTGCACAGCAGCGTCAGCATTATGGTTCATGCCTGCCAATGCTATCTTGCCATAGCAATGTCACTGTAGCTCATTGCTATGGCATCGTAGTGTCTCGTGTAGATGCACCCAGTGTCCACTGCACTAAGCTGTTTTAAGATCACAGTTCTGCTTAAACGGGAGGCTAAAGGCCTCAGTTGGGGAAGGTTTCCCCATCCTATAGGAAGCACGTGACACTAAACCTTCACCTGCAGATAGAGGTACTCGAAGGCAACCGGATCCTCCTGCAGGAGGTCTAGTGGGTCCTTTGGGATAAAGCACACACGGAGGAGGCACCGGTAGTCATGGGATTCCTTCCTCTGGACCACCTGGAACAGACAGAATGGACCAGCATCGAACAGTAAGGCTCTAATCACCCCCCACTCAATAGCCTGAACCTTGGCTAGCGAGTGCTGTGAATCAGTGTAGGTTGTTTACATAAGTGAATGAAGCAGTGGCCTCTGCTACAGAGGCTACCTCTCTAGTGACAGTGGGATGTTGCTAATGCTACATTTTCTGGGTATGTTTCTTTCATTCTGTTTGCTTCCCTTCCACACATCACATGGAGGCAGCTCCACTGCAGAACTTGGTTTAAAGCTCCACCTTTCAAATGCAATGATGCCTAGCTTTCGCTTAAGCTCACCAGGGTAAAACTCCAAATGACTTCAGGGTGCAGCAGACTTCTCTCTGCTAACTCCTTTTGAAGATCCCAGCCTGGATTATTTATGTAGTCCAACATAAATGTTCAACCAGGGGTCATAGGAAAATAAGGACCTCCCCAAGGTCATTTAGTCCAGCTCAAGGCAGGTTCATCCCTGACTACACCATCCCAGTCAAGTTTTTGTCAAACCTGCTCTTGAAAATTTCCAAGGATGGGGATTCCACAGCTTCTCTAAGTAGCCTGTTCCAATACTTGACCACCCTCATAGTCAGAAAGTTCCTTCAATCTCCAACCTAGATTTCTTCTGCTGCTGCTTGCGGCCACAAAGAAAAGCCATCTCCATCTTTAATCACCCTTCAGGGGTTCTAAGATTGTAATCAAATGCCCCCTCAGTCTTCTCTTCTTCAAGTTAGATAACCCTAGTTCTTTCAGTCTTTTGTCATAAGTCTTGCCTCCCAGGCCCCTAATCATTTTTGAGATGGGTGCCTCTAGCAGCAGGAAGAAACGTGCAGCTTCATATCAACCACCAATCTTTACCTGAGCAATGCAAACCCCTTTGACTGTCACCCATGGCAGTCTCCAGGGGCAGAGCAAGCTGCTAAGAATGTTTGTGCTGCATAGTGCTATTTCTGTCACCTCATCAGAACATCTGGGGCAGCAAATCAAAGCTTCAGCGCTGTCACTAGCTGAGGCACATGGAACATGTATAGGAAACAGGATCTGATAGCAATATATCTGTGGAGGCGTAAATCCCAATTTGGGTTTTACTTTTAAATGGAGTTAAATGCAGCAGAGCTGTCTCTGCGTTTCTCCCAGGAGGGCAGCCATGGCACTGGGAAGCTTTTGAAATGAACTGCACAACAAATAAGTTTCATAACCTCCATTACCAGCACTGACCTGTTCGATGAGCTCATCTTCATGTAGAAGATAGAGCTTAGCAATGTTGTACTGTTCTTCCAAGACCAGAGCAAAGTGTTCGATGCTCTGGATGGAGAGCTTCTCTTTTAAGGTGAGAATTATGTCCTGGCAAAGACAAATGCAGAGAACCACATTTCAGTACTTCCTAATGCAAAAGCTGGGATGCTAAGCTGAGGGAAGAAGGTGCAGGTTCTCTAATGGGAAGGGTGGGATCTGACACCTCTCCCCAGGAACTTGTGGCAGCGCAGTGAGTTTTCTTTTGCCCCAGTCTGCTCCAGACTAGGTGGGGGTGATGGGCTTCTCAGATCTGGCTGCTGCCTGGATATCTCCTTTTACTGACTTTTGGATACCACTCTCAAGCCTGAGTCTTCATCAGAGCCTAATCTTGGTCCTGACCAAGGATCTTTTAGCTGTGCCCTAAGGGTCCTTTGTAGTTCATTCCACAGAGCAGAGCCAGAGATGCAGAGTCAAACCCCTTCCGGCCAAAGGGTGGCCTGGAACAAGGGTGCTCAACCCCTGACCCATGGGCCAGATCTGGCCTGCAGGGCTCCACTAGAGTCCAGAAATTTGGCAGTGGCCGAGTGGCAGCATTAATTGCTCTTCCCCTGCTGCCAAATTTTGAAGCCCACCAGATCGTGCCAATGTGTGGTTGGATCTGGGCACATGGCTAAATCAGGCCACCTGTGGACCAATCCCATGCCACTCATTCAGCCTACAGGGCCAAGAGGTTAGACACCCCTGGACTAGTACCTCCCTTGGGTTTCCTCCTTCCTTCCTGAGTGCCCACACCACTAGGCTAATGAGCTAAAACATGGGAGAGCCCCGTCCTCTGGCATCTAACACCTGCTTGTCACGGGTTTTTGCTTTACTTGGACAGACACCTTTCATTAAGGGCAGGTCATGTCAGACCAACCTGATTGACTTTTACGATCAGGTCACAAAAGCATTGGATGCAGGTGTCGCTGTGGATGTAGTCTTTTTGAACTTCAGCAAGGCCTTTGACACTGTCTCCCACCCCATCCTCATTAAAAGACTAGGCGACTGTGGCATTGATGCCTACACAGTCAGATGGATTGCAAATTGGCTGAAGGGTCATACTCAGAGGGTGGTGGTGGACGGGTCATATTCGACCTGGGGGGAAGTGGGCAGCGGAGTCCCCCAGGGCTCGGTGCTTGGGCCTGCACCGTTCAATTTCTTTATCAGCGATTTGGACGATGGGGTGAAAAGCAACCTGTTTAAATTTGCTGATGATACCAAAATTTGGGGGGAGGTGGGCATGCTGGTAGGGAGGGAAAGACTGCAGCAAGACCTGGATAGGTTGCAGGGGTGGGCTAACAAAAACAGGATGCGTTTCAATACGGACAAGTGCAGGGTGCTGCACTTGGGCAGTAGTAACCAGCAGCACACTTATAAGATGGGAAACTCCCTTCTTGAGAGCATGGAGGCAGAAAGGGATCTTGGAGTCATCACTGACTCCAAGATGAACATGGGCCGACAACGCGAGGTCACGGTCGGCAGGGCTAACCGGACCTTATCGTGCATCCACAGGTGCATCTCAAGTAGGGCCAAGGAGGTGATCCTCCCCCTCTACGCAACACTGGTCAGGCCACAGCTGGAGTACTGTGTCCAGTTCTGGGCACCCCACTTCAAGAGGGATGTGGACAACATTGAGAGGGTCCAGAGGAGGGCCACCTGCATGATCAGGGGGCAGCAAGGCAGACCCTACAATGAGAGGCTACGGGACCTGAACCTGTTCAGCCTTCACAAGAGAAGGCTGAGGGGGGACTTGGTGACTGTCTATAAACTCACTAGGGGGGACCTTATTTCCCCTAGCACCCCCCAGGATAACAAGGAATAACAGCCACAAGTTGTTGGAGCGTAGGTTTAGATTAGACATCCATAAGAACTACTCCACAGTTAGGGCGGCTAGGATCTGGAACCAATTTCCAAGGGAAGTGGTGCTGGCTCCTACCCTGGGGGTCTTTAAGAAGAGGCTTGATGCCTACCTGGCTGGGGTCATTTGAGCCCAGTTTTCGTCCTGCCCAGGCAGGGGGTCAGATTTGAAGATCTACAAGGTCCCTTCTGACCCTACTTCTATGATTCTATGACACAGAGCCATGTATCTGCCTGGCCAGAGCGCACAATGTTAATGTTTATGTATCCACACTGCACATGGAACAGATTTGATAAAAATGGTAGTTATGTATTCAAGCACACAGAGGCTGCAATCAGACGTTGCATTTATCCCAGGATAAATTGTTTTATCCTGGGACAAAGTGAAATCATACAGACATCTGTGTTCATTTTCCTGGGATAAATCCTAAAAATGTTTCCCAGATAAGAGGTAGTAAAGGTTTATCCTGGGATATTACAAAGTACCCCTGAAAGTTATCACAGGATTTCATCATTAAATCAATGGCAGAAAAGCAGCAGTGCATTCAGCCTCTCACTAAATCTTGATTAGAAAGGTGATGTGTGTACATGCCAACCCTGGGATATTTCTGTTTCAGGACAAAGACGCAACTTATTCAGGGACAAATGCAGCATCTATTCCTAGCCAAAGTGAAATGGGATCCTGTCACAAGTGCTTTGGTTCTCTGGTATATTACATCTATTTTATCTTTTGTGGAGATGCAGATTAAAAATAAATTAGTAAACAATGCAACCCTCATACCTTCACAGTGGTGGTGCTCTCAAATTTGAAAGCCTTGGTCTGTCCATTTTCCAGGTACACCTTGAGTACATTAGGCATGCACAGAAGAGAATTCCCCTGCATAGCAAAAAAACAAGGAGAGTCAGTTCCCACGTGCTGGGCTGCAGTGAACCAGGCTGCTTTAGTGTTCCAGAACTTGCTGTGGTGACAATTTGGTAACACAAAAAATATAGGTATAAACGAAGAACTTTCTCCATATGTGGCACCTTAGCTTTGTTTCATGGCTACATTCCTGGTATGAAAACAAAAGATACAAGAGGCACCAATAACAGATTATTTCTTCCTTCCAGAAGTCCATTGAGCCATATGGTCCCATTTCTATTTGGGCACCCAAGAGAAAAATGCCTCATTTATGGTAGTGACAGTGAGCTGAAACTGTCTTGTCTCATATTAGGTCATATGTTCGGCTGGGATAAATCAGTGTCTCCATTGATACGAGTGAAGCCATGCTAGTTTTCCCCATTTGAAGAGCCAATCTAAGGACCCCTGGCTACTTGCATAAAGCATTGCAAATGCAGCCCACATTTCTGCTTGGACTCTCTCTCTCTCTGTCTATCTCTCTACGTCTCTCTCTCTCTCTCCCTACATCTATATAGAATTTATAGACAAATTAAAAAACATACTTGATGATTGAAGCTACAATCAACTCATGAAATTATGATGTTCCACTCTTCGCAATTGCTGTAGTTTACAGTTCTGTTGGCCCAGACAGGTTGATAATTTTATTCCCTGTTGGCAGGATCTTGTAGACTATTTAAAAATTAATTCTAAAAATAAAGGGCCAGATCCTCAAATGATATAAATGTCTGTAGCTCTACTGACATTGGAAACAAAAATCCAATTTACCCCAGCTTACAATTTGATCCACAGCTTCCAAATATACCAAAATACACTTACTAATACTGACCTTTCAGTAACCCTTGATGACCTGTCTTCTGCATATAGCTTGGCCATATGGATATAAACAAAATTTATGCTGGCAAATGGAGGTTTGAAAGCATTTGGACTCATCAACAATTTATGCTCTAATTGGAGTTTCAAGTTGCAGCTGCATGAGGGAGCTTTTGGGCTTTTTCCAAATGGCGTTTAGCTCAGTTAGCAATGTTCCATTAGGATGACAATAGCAGTACATTTCCTGAAGAATTAGGCTGCACGATTGTTGGAATTGTACTAACCATTTCACATATTGTAATCTTCCATCCCCATTTTCATCTAAAAGGAGGGACAGTTTTTTTGATGGGAACATAAAGAGACAGTTGTCAGGGCTGAACATTGCTTTTCCAGAAAGCAGAAATGTACTGTGAGCTTACATCTTCCAACTATGACTGGTTTGCAAACAACCTACTTACTATGATTTTACTTTAGAGACTCAGTCCAGTTCTGATGTGCGTCTAATGACTTAACTCTTTTGCTTACTACAGAATATGTAAGTATAGGCTAATTCCATTTTTCCTCAGAGCATGCAAGGAGACTACTGACTTAGTTGTGATTTCAATTACAACATTAATGGCTTAGGAATTTATTGATTCTTCTACTATTTATCACCCTGAAGAGTCCAGAGGAAGTGTGGGCTATAACTTCACAACCAGGACTCCTGAAGAGGAAGGAGACTGCTGTCATCTTCAAAATTAACCTTGCACTAACAGGATGCTAGCAAGATTTAACATCTTGAAAGTAAGAGCTCAGAATGCTTGCAATTAATTTAGAAAGAGTTTAAGTTCCTCTATTTTGTTTCACATCTTAGCCCAATTCAGGACAGTGTTTAAGCATGCAGTTAATTGTAAGTACATGTATAAATGTCTTGATAGCAAATAGGACATAAACACATGCTTAGGTGCTGAGCTGAACAAAGATGCTTTCCAGAATCAGGATGAAAATTTGGTTAGAACTTCTTCAGTGGGTGCTGAAAGCTCAGGACTTCTAGGGACAGCTGGTTGGAAGGAAAAGGTTTCAGTGTGCAGGGAATCACAGTTAACTGGCAGGCTAATCAGCAGGGAGAGTAGCATCCTTGTCCCATTTGGCTTGGTTGACCCTCTCCTGGGCAAAGGACAAACCATCAGAACAAGAACAAGCCTCCAAGAAGAACAGAGGAGACAGAGAAAGGACTAGAGATGCCTTGGGAGTTAGACTGCAGCTGGAGTTGGTCAGGCAAAATGACCAACCTGCTAGCAACATGCGCTCCCTGTCCTGCTGTGCTGTCTGGGAATCACCAGGTCAGCCAGATCAGAGAAGGAATCAATTTTCCAGCAGCACTTTTATCTCTGCAGAAAGGACTGGTTACTACTGTTTTCACTGTTTTGAGGCTGGGTTTGGGAGATGGAGACTGGACTTCATTCCTGGAATCTCAGATGGCATCCTCTCTACCTCCTAGGCCGAGTGTAGATAAAATTAAGCATATGTGTGCATGACACTTTAAAGCGGGCTAAATGCTTTTGCACTGCTCTGATGGTGTCGGTGTTTGCATGCATTAGTGGCATATTGCACATTAATTACAGCCACTGTAGCAAATTTGGTGGCGTAATGCACCTTAAATGACTCGGGGCACAGCAAACTCTGAGGAGTTTTAGTTTGCTGCCCCGACAGCCGCAGAGTGAAGTACCAGGCTCTGTGCAGCTTAGGGGCTCTGCAGAAAGCCTTACAGGCAGCCTGGCAGCAGCCCAGGAAGGCAGTCTGCACCCAAGAAAAGTGGCAAGCCTGATCTCCTCCCCGGGAGCCTGCCTGCCTGCCTGAGCTGCGCGGGGACCTGGTGCTTCGCTCCATGGATGTGGTGCCCCTTGGGACCGCTCAAGCTGGGTGCCTGCAAGCGGGTGCCACCGGCGAGGAGGGGGGACCACTGCTGTGGAGGAAGCACCAACCCCCCTTGCAGCCCAGGGACCACTCCGCCTGCTGGCAGCTCACCCTCCCCTCCCTGCCACCGGAGAGGCAGGTAAATGCTGGGTATGTGCACGACACAGGGGGTTAAAGGGCCCTAAATTGAAGCGGGGTTTTTAAAAACCCACTTCTGCTCAAGAACAGGGGCCCACTTTAATTTAGGGCCCCTGTTTTGTCTACACACACCCTTGACTCGTTAGAGAAACTCTGTGGCTGTGTCACTCTCCATATGAGAGAGAGATGGCATAACATATTTAACTTAAGTAAATTTGAAGGGAAGGAAAGCAGGGAGAACATCATGCCTGAGCAGTCACTGGAAATGACTGTGTTACAACACTGCACTGACCTGCGAATGTCCATTCACCAGCACCTCCTCAGCAAAACGCACTTTGACGGGATTTGTTTTGAGCCTTGCCCGCTTTTCTTCTGTCAGGAATGACGATTTGGGCCCACCCTGAAAAACAGCAGCACTGTATTTGCAATTGATTTTACTGTGACTGAACATGAAAACCAGTGGCACGTGCAGTAGGTCTCCACGATCTAAAACAGTGGGTCACAGTCCTTTGAGGAACATGCAGCAATCTAACCAGTGCCAGCCACACCATACAGTGAATACTAACTCCCATTTCACTGGTCTTGTGCTAAATTGTAATTGATTTGAGACTGCTTCCTAGCCCCACAGGATGAAACTTGCCAACTAGGGCCTGCCACTGATTGGGACACTGAAAGGTTAACCATATGATAGTGGTATAGGGACATACTTAAAGCAGTGGCTAGCAACCACTGGCCTAGAATTCAAAGGTGTCACACAAACACAGAGATGTCTTGTTTACTTGTCGATATTGCCTAACAACCAGCTGGTCAGTTAGAAGATTGCTGATTTATGTAAATGCCCCTACATTTGCCTTAATTTCAGAAGAATCCTTCAAAGGTATATCTATCTACAGTACATGCTAAAATTATTCTGCAGCCACACCCCATTATGAGCCATTCACTTCTAGGCTTTTGGGAAACCTAAAAAGTTAACGCAGTGTCAAGTGTCATCTCTGACAAACAGGTATGTGTTCGTGCCAAATCACCGTTCTCTTTTACAAGGTGACCATTCCTAAGAAGATGGGATGGGTGAAAAGGGGCACCCATCTGTCACTAGCCACTTAATTGATTTGATATGGTGTAGAAACTCGTGTGTGTGCTGCTCTGTTCCCATGAGACACTCAATAAATATAAGCTCTTTTCAGAGCGGCCTTGTTTACTGGAGAAATACCATTTATAGGGAAGGAAAAAATGTCTTTTCTCCAGCTGAACAATGTCATCCTCCAAACCGGTGGAACCTGTAGAGTATCTTGCTGACAAGAATCACACACAAAAGCAGACACGGTGGAGGGTGTCCCTTTAGAGGCCCACATATCTGAGATAGCCCTGCTGTCATACTTTCAACAAGAGAAAGGAGACCCAAGAGAAGAGTGGAATATCCATCAAGCAGGCAGTACCTCTCAGCTGAGAAGTGGGGCAAATGACAACCCCAAGCAACCAAGGCTGATTTGGGTGTTTGTTGGTATCCTTAAAGTGACCTGCAAAGGAAAAACAAAAAGGGGGTTGTGCCCTGTTTTCTGTTTATGATGCATGAAGACCAGTGAGGGGTTCTCTTTCCTCCTCTCTTTCAAAAGCAATCCCTTTCAAATTCTTTCTTTGCTTATTTTTAAACATGAGGCATTCAAGTCTTGTCTACCCCACTTTTTTTGGAGGACATCATGATCAGCTAAAGCACTGGTAGGATCCTCAGGTCCAGGAAACCATGGAAGGGAAACTATTAACTGAAGAGGGAAATAGTCATCTGTTCTAGGTATTTAAGGCATTGGTAGTTCAGTTTGGTTTTATTAACACCTGATTAACACAAACATCAAGAAATATTACGGAAAATATTTTTGTTGAAAAGATTTAACCCTTATCACATCTTCAAGAATGGTTAAAATCTGAGCCTGAGACCTCCAAAAAAATCGTCCAGCAGAACAAGGGGAGAAGAAACTTGACATTTTTGTTTTGCAAAAGTAAATCTTAGAAATATAAGCAGAAACAACCTAGCCATTTGAGGGGGAAAAAAATAAAATCTTTCAGGACATCTTCACGCATCACAAGAATCCGAAAAAGCACAAGCCCATTTTTGTTCTTCCTTTGCAGCTCTGCATTACAAACCCACATTAAATTCTGTTTGGATGAATACATCCTGGGAAGCATTACAGCCTTTTTAGGGAACTTCACGTGACATGAATCAGCTATCAGCCCACACATTTTAATACAAAACCTCACATTTTTTTTTCCAAATCTAGGTTACATACTTAGTGCTCAGCCTCAAGGAAGACATGGGGGCTTCCTGATTTAGGAGGAAACTAGAACTGCAGAGACTTACAGAACCACCCAGGATGAGAGGAAAGAAGATCAAACATTTAGTAGCTTTAAGCAGCAAGATCTGAGATGTGTTGTAACCAGGACTTTCAGGATTAACACTCTCTCCTTAAGGTGCAATAGATGATCATACAGGAGCCTGGAGAACAATGTTTAATCTTCCAGCTGATGCCAACAGCTTCAAAAGGCATGTGGACCCCACTAGAGGGTTAAGAGAGCATCCTGTGAGAGGGTGCTGACATGAAGGACTGCCCTCTTGATAGCCCCTCAGGACACATGCTGAGCTCTCCCTAGAGAAGTCCGCAGGGCCGTGCTTGGAAACACAGACTTCTGCACATCCATAAGAGGCCAGCACTTCCCAGACAGAGCTGTGAAAATGTTTCTCCCTGATGTTAAACCAGCATTAAAGCTTCTCTGAAGAGTGCCAGGTTCTTCAATTAATTTTCTCTGCACCCCAAGGGATGCTGAGATGCCATCATCCCTGCAGGTTCAGGATGTTACCACATATGTACCAGGCCTGGCTGGCCCATCAACACCTCCAATACACCCCACCTCCCAGTTCCAAACTCCAGGACAGGTGCCTGGGCTTTGTCTCTATAACACAGCCACTTCCCCTGAGCCAGCCTTCTCCCATTTGCCCCCTGAACAGTGCCACGCGGGGTCTTGCCTGTATGCGGAAAGAAGGGTGTGTTCAGCCAATCTCTGCAGCATCCTTTTCCAACCCAGGGGATCAGCAAGTGCCAATTAACAGTGCTTGGGGAAGCTCCCTTTCTGCCCTAGGGGCTCTGGGACAGTGCCTAATAAGAAAGCCCATAGTGCTGCCCAAGGGCTAGGAGCTGGATGGTGACTGTGGAGGGCGGTGGTGAGCAACAATATGAAAGTATGCGTCTCCCTGATGATGGCTATTCCCTCTGGCAGGCAGCTCTGCTGAGGTCAGTGGTTTGTGGGAAGGTGGTCCACATTACAGCTTTCTTAGGCAGTACAGTTGTAAGCAGGGTGTCTGCAGGTATGACTCTGAGGGGGAACATCAGGCCCCCTGTGAGTGAGTAACATCTCCTTTATGGTTTTTGCTGTAACTGCCTGCCATTAATACCCAGCCTCACAAACTGAACATGGGCCATCATTCTAAGCCAGCTCCAGCTCCTTCCCCCACCAGTGGACTCAGCTCTGCTCCCTGCCTGTGGAGAGCAACTCTAAGGAAAGTATTGAAAAACATGATTTACCGAGGTGCATCGCAGAACGGTCAGCAGCAGCTCATCTCCGGATTCCCTGTAACAGACATAAATATTATCAGCAGAGCTGGGGAGCAAGCAAAATGCTGCCTTCCACCCAAGAACCAACACTGCTGGCTTCTGCTGTGCACAAAGCCACTGAACCCATGGGATTTTCTGTTTTACACACTCTTGGGAGGGAACAAAGGCTTGGCAATGGTCACAGAGACGCCTGGGGACATGCCCTATTCTTTAACCCAGGAGAATGACTTTAGCAGGGAGGTGCCTTTGCCTGTGAGAGGCAAAGTGACATTAGCTGGCTCTATGAATGACCTTGGCTGTCAGTGTTTTCTATCAGGAGTGTTACATACACTCAGAGTGCTGTTGTCTCCTTTTTTACAAAGCCAACTGCTCTGCACCTCCAGATGGACTAAGCATGTTCAAACTTCACAGCCTCTTTGTGATCAGTGCATATTTGTGCATGCACAGTACTTCATGCTGTGAGGTTTTGGTTGTGGTTCCTACGCACTGCCATACAACCAGAGGCATAGCAAGGCATCTCCATGCTCAGGGGAGCTGCAATACACAGGACAACACCAGTTTCCTAGATGGTTGTGTGGTCCGCTGCTGCTGAAGTAGCAGCTATTTGTGTCCCTACATTAAATTGGCAGCTGGGGTTACATCTCCAATTGCCCCCCCTCCCCCTCAGTTATGCAACTGCAAATATAGCATTCACAGTCTCTAGTACAGCTGTGTTCAAACTCATGTGCCCACAGCACACACCTATCTCTAATGCACTATGCCTGGAAACAACATGGATGGAATCCATATAATGTAAATCTTTATCTCCCACCACACAGACAGGCCCATACCTTATAATATCAGCTGCTTTCTCAATCGAAATGCCCTCCACAGCTTCACTATTGATCTTGAGTATCTGATCGCTGGGCAGAATCTTCCCATCAGCTGTGCTTCCTATCAGAGATCAGTGTCAAGTGAGTACTCCAAGCAGCTCCTCTCTGGCTTGTGAATGAATGGACTTCTCTCTGTCTGCAGTACAGTACCAGGTATCCTATAGTTTGGACACCAAGAGCAACTTCTCTCCATCCCCTCCCAGCCCAGTCTGCATATGGAACTGGCTGCTCAAGGCTGAAGGAGGTAGCTGGCATGGGGAGAAGAAAGCTGCTAAGATATCCCTCTATCCCATTTTTTGGCTTCACGGGGGAGTTTTTGGGCAGGGCCAGGCTCAATTCAGTGTTCCCTTTCCTTTTCTGCTGCTCTTGGCTAAGCGATCTGGGTGGGGAGAGCTCTGGATGGGGACTCTTACACCTGGCCCTTTTCTGTGCAGGACAAATTTTCCTGGCCCCTAATGACAGCTGACAAAAGACCCACGGATACTTTCATCCTGGGAACCAGTGTCTAGGCAGCTGAGAGTACAGCAGGGGAACAGGAGTCAGTTTGCGCTGAAAAGAACCAGGAGAGACACATTAGTAAGAAGGCATGTTGTTGTGCTTCCTCATGAACACTGGACCAGAGAGGAAGGGTGGGGGAGGGATAAGAAAGGACCCAGGGGAGAGCCATTCCCTGAATATGTTCTCAGAGCAAAAACAGTGGGGATGAATGCACTGGTCTGCTTAGGTTTAAGTCATATTCATTCAAATTTGACACAATTCAGAGGTAGACTTCACATCAAACCTGTTTACTTCAGGAAATGAACAAGCAACCATAACTCTGGTGTCTAGTGACAGCAAAGGAAGGCCAAAGTAAGATGAAGGCATCTGAGAATATGGGGCTCCATTTTATCTTCAATTTATTTTAAAAGTCACCATTCTTTTCCCTGTTGGGGTAGCACCATGGGGCAGAAGTAAAGTTGTTTGAGTGTCTCAAGTTTGTATTTCCATCCCTTTGTAGGTTTGTATTTCTTTTAAGTTTAGTTTTAGTATACCAATGGCACACCTGTCATGTATTTTACCATTATGTTAAAGCCCTGAATTCTGAGACTTTGTTTCATTTAACAAAAGCTTTTGTCTTGGAATTTTCTTATGTTTTTGTACATTAATCTTCATATTAAACAAGTTTAGTTTAATCTTCATATTAAACAAGTGCCCCAAAGAGAATGATACCATGCAGTACCTCCAGTCATTTGTAGAGATGGGGTATGTACCCTAATTCCTTGTTATCCAAGGACTTCAGAGCAGAGCAGAGCAGATTCAGCATAACAATTACTCTTAGCCTCCCCAACAATGGCCAACATGACCCTTCTTGCCACAAGACAGTACAGCACATCTTTAACTCTGAGGCTGTAGATTAAGGCCTGTGGATGCATTACATGATTCTGAACCAGGTCAGAATGACAAGTGGGTTGTCATTTGCAGAGATCTAGGAGTTCAGCCCAGAACAAAGGCTATGTAACACACAGGGAAAGAAGAGCTGCCAACAACTAGGAAACTTTTTTTAAAGTATTTGATACCAGGCAAACCTGAAGCTATTAGGAGGGTCTGAGGGTGAGGGGCAGGACACTACTTCCTGTTTTAGCACACCTAGCTTCAACTTGTGGCTCTGCTACTTCTTATGGGACCTTAGTCAAGTTGCTTCCTCTGACCTGTGCCTGTTTCCAAACTGGAGAAGGTGTGGGGGATGCTCCCATAATTTTCAAGGTGTTGTGAGGTAAGCCCACTCACCGCTGCACAGTGCTCAGATGCAGTGGCAAGGGCTGTGCTCCCACCTCTCTACTCATACTTATTACTTGAATAACAGATGGATCATGACAGTGGCTTAGCTAATGTTTGCAAAACACAGAAGGTGAAAAATGCTACATTATTAAAATGCAGCTTTGGTCTTTCAATTCTGCACCATAGAATAGACAGAAAAAGTGTGAAATTTTGCACTACACAGACATTTGCATGACAAAAATATTCAGCCTTCAAAAACAATCCCAAATGATCAAATAAAAGAGAAAATTCTCCAAAATTGGTTTAGCTGAAGGTTTCACATACTTCTGACTTACAAATTAAGAAGTAATGGATAATAATAGATATACTTTGCAGTTCTGTACCCCATGTTAATCATCACAGTTTGATGATTGAGTATTATCCCCTTTTCACAGACAGGGAAACTGAGTTACAAAGCAGTTAAGTGACTTGGGGCCCCTGGCCAAGCAATGGTACCATCAAGGACCCTACCCAGGGCTCAGGTTTTCTACAATGAGTATGCATGATTTGTGCATGCAATTCATCCAGCTGCCAACAATCATATCATTTTAAACTCCTAGCCCAAGAATTTTGAGGGTACTCTCCAAATGTCAATATTTACAATCAGGATTAATGATTCTTCCCCTTTCCATTTTTCTTTTTCACCCCCACCTTCAGATACGAGTTAAGCTCTGATGTGCATTTGGTCTGTCTGTAGCTGGCCAATATACATCTCCCTGTTACCGTGCTGACAGTTTCTACAGCAGTTGGGGAAGCAACGAGGGGTTGTTGCAGTGTGACAGCTCTAAAAAAGGATGATTTTTAGTTACATTTCAAAATAAAATGTTTAAAAGAAGTTTACTTTTAAATACCTCTTTCCTGCATATTTATGTATTCCCTGCAGTTACCTATGTAGGATGGTTATTAAGAAGGCTACCATCCTCTTAGAGTCTTAGACTTATCTGGCAGCTTTGAACTTGAAGGACCTCAAATCACTACACACATCAAATAAACAAGTCTCTCATCTGTGGTAGTAGAGTCCAATGGTTCACCTCACATTCATTATTCAAGGAGGCGCCCTGTGGCTTCATAAATGTATGAGTTTACCTCAAAGATGCTGGGCATACAGAAACATGTCTGCCAAGCCATAGAAGTAATGGTTAAGAGGCAAACTACTGTGCAGATCAGTAATAAAATGTGGCTCATAACATCTATTCCCAATATGCAGAACAATTAGCAGATCCTTCTCTTCAGTCACTTCTTTGAAAAGGAGGGAGCCAGCTCACATGGCAAACAGATTTCCACAGCAGCAGCCACTGAAGACTCAGGCAGGGACAGAGGAGGTGTTGGACTATCCAGTTTGGAGTTCATGTGTGGCATGTCTACCCTGTCTCTGACCTGGGTGGGGGACTGCACCAGGAAAACATGCTCTGCCTGTTCACTTCTGCTCCATATATGCATGGCCAGCACTACTCCTAAACCCCTTAGCTTCATGTCTAGTTATTGCTACATGCCTGGCAAGGGTGGCCACTGGCCATGTTACATGTAGGACTAATGGGGTGGGGTGTGTTTTCACACATGCACCCACTCCCCCAATGGGAGCCAGTGCAGACAAAGCCAATACAGCAACTACTTTGCTAACAATAATGGAGAGAAGGACTGGTACCACAGCCCCACAGGCAAACACCCCTGCATGCTGGAGGAGGTCAGATCTAAATCCAAGTTGACTGACATGGAAATAACCTGAGAAGGATATATCAGTACTACAGGGAGGTGATCTGGCGTGGAAGCACTGATGTCATAGTATGGTGTGGCCTTGCCAGACATTCCTGGTTCCTTATTCAGTTTACACAGATTTTACATATGCTGTTCCATGCTCTTGTAGGGGAGGGAAGAAGATATTCCTACCTGCAGCAACTGATGTGATAGTGAGAGGCAAGTTTGGTGATATCTCAAAGCCATAGTGACCGAGAAGCAAATCCTTATGGATTGTGACTGTGAGCTTTACCCGGGTCAGGAGTTGGTTAATGCCATCAGATGGGATGTCCACCACAGATGTTCTCCCCCTGCAGATTCAGTGAGAGTGGGAAAGAAAGCAGGGTGTTTTTATCAGTTGATGCAATAATGATTTCTAAGAGCTTCTGGAGTGGAAGTAGAGAATGGTCAAGGTGTTTACCACAGGTTGGTGTGAGTGCAGGGGGCTTCTTACACAGTGGGAATATCTACAGAACTTTAAAAAAAAGAGTCTTCAGAGAACTGTCCTGACTACTTCAGCATGATCAGAGACCAGGAGCAGCCCCTCTACTCAGCGCTGTCTGTATGCTCAGCATGGAGGGTAGTTAAATGCAAAGCTTGGAAGCAGCAAAATAACACGTCTTAGACATCTGTACAGAGCATTAATCTGGATGCTAGGTGCTGTGTCTTGGTCACCCCCTCCTTCGGAGCAGGAGGATCCATTGGGAGAAAAGAGGGCTCTGTGGTCTCAGTGAGCAGAAGCCTCAGCATGGCTTCACCAGCTAGAAAAAGGTCTGCAAAATGGAAGGGACCTCTGACTCTCTTCTGAAGCCCTATTTCAAGTCAGGAGGAGGGAGCAAGAACCAACCATGCTAAACAGGGACTCTGCTCAGTGTCACTGGGGGAGCAGCTCTAGAGCCCTTTCTCCCAGCTGGTAACCACCCAGCCAGCATCCCAGAGTGCAAAGAGTCCAGCTCATTGAGCTGTGGTGTTAAGCTGCGCAGCTGACTCAGCTGTAGCTGAGCAAAGTGAAGGAAGAAGGAGGAGGCCAAGGACCCTCTACCTCCACCCTGAACAAACATGTAACCTCCTCTCCATTTGTTCAGTGGGGAATGGGAGAACGAGGGAGGCTTGGGGACACCAACGGACACAGTATGAAAGTAGATGAACAAAGGGGCAGTAGACTGAGGCCACTTGCCTATTTCATGGGTGCTCTGGGACAGCTTTTAGAAGGAAACTGTTTCAGACTGCTACCAACATGAGTCAGCTTGAAAGCAGTGTCCTAAGAAAAGACACTGGATTCTGGTTCCCAGAGGCCAGCCTGTTCTGCTCTGCACACACAGCACTTAATAGCAGATTAAGAAGAATGGTTGGGAAGGTTAGCCTCAATTAAATACCATTAATTACCTCACCTAATGCATGGCAGCCCATCCAGAGCTGGGAAAAAGCTTCCAGGACTTACACTAACTCAATCGGCATTGACAACCGAGTCAGAATACAAACAGCACCGAGTTCTAGCCTGCCACTCAGGATCCATATTAAAGGAGACTCTTTCTTACTTGCTGGAAACATGTTTGTTTCAAGCCCTCATCAAAAATCCCCCACCAATAGGAATTATGCATGTGAAAATGTATTTACCTCGATGCACTATCCCGGGATCGACGGATCCATCTTGCTACCATTTGTTCTATTCTACAAGATTTGCGTGACTGAAATGAGTTGGTCTCCAAATCTTCCATTTACCTGAAGAAGAGAGAGATTAATTTTCTTAAATCATGATAACTTGCAAGAACCAAGGCAGCAGGAAGGCTAACTTGCCCCCTACCAGCTCTGGTTACCAGAGTGGGATCGGTTGTCCATAGCCTAACTAACCCAGCTGCCTCCAGTGGCCTGCATGGGCATGGCTAGCTGCTTATAAGCTGAGACTCTCCTAGTGCCCAGTAGGCTATTCAACAGGACAATTGTCTCTGTCTAGCTTTGGGCTTCTGGACCTTGTTCTTTGTTCCCAGTCCCTGCCTGTTTAATCTTAGTTTCCTGTTCCTTGGGCCTTGTTTTTTGGTTTCCTGCTTCCTGGCTTCACCCTTGTTCCTGGTTTCTGCCTGTTGGTTCCTGACTCCGCTCCAGAACCTCTTCTTCTGACACCTGGCTCCTTGTTCATGACTCGAGCTTGGTGATTGCCCATGTCCCAGTCCCTTACAGCTATAGCTGGAGCTGCCTGCTCCAGACCCTTTGGCTACTGACTCTGGTCTGCATCCTCACTTCCAGCTCTTGAGTCCCATTGCTTGAGGCTCTATTGCAGTGACCACCCACATCCCAGTACAGAGCTCAATCCCCTGATCTGCCTGCTCCTGATCCTTTAGGTGCGACTCTTGCTTCCTGACCTTATCTGTTCTCGATCCACTGGGTTGTGGACCTAGGCTGGGGTCAAGCCCTGACTAATTGCATTCTGATTGTACCCCTGACAATAACAAACTTATTATAGTGCCAGACTGGGTAGGACCAGCCATCCAGCTATACTAGGATCCCCTTCTCTGACAGGAGCCAGTACCAGGTACAAGGGTCCTTAAACTTTGAGAAAGGCAGTTACAGGATAATCCCACCACGGGGGAGTTCATTCCTAGTCCTTATCTGCTTCACCACATAAGTGTTGCTATCTCTTATAAAGAAAGTTTGTTTATATGAAAGAGTGAGTGCAGTAAAGTTTCTTTCCCAAGTTAGTGGGCTAAAATCTGGGAGCTTTTGCACATCTGTACATTTTGCAAAATAATGTTGTGGAATGGAATTATTCCACCCCAATTCTGTCTGTCCCTGAAGGTGTCTGCACTGCAGGATGGGTAAAGAGTGTGCCAGGAAGAGACATGGGGTACATAGTCTCTACGTTTGTCCTCAGGGCAACTTCACTGCCTCATTTCTAGGATTAGTGCATGCAGAATACAAGTGGGTGGGTGGGTTGTGCCAGGGAGCACTGCTCTGGGAAGCACTGTGGAAGTAATATGGACAGACCCTTTGTGGGAACAGGAAGCTGAAACCAATGTACAAGTAGATGCCCATTTGTGAACCATGTTCTCTAGGAGGCAGAATATGGGCCCTCTCAGTTTTATCACAAAGCTCACTGTTTCTGTTAATTCTCTTCCTAAAAGCCCCTGGCTTTTGGATTCCTGTGAAGAGGTTAAAGTCTCACCTTTCATTAAAAAAAAAAGTTTTGAAGTCTCCTGGTAGCAGAGAAAAGCCCCAAAACATAAGAGCTCCAACACCAGAGAACATGTGAAAAAAACCCAATGGTTAGTATTTTTCAAATCTCATGATTGTGGGTGGCCCCCACTCATTAATTATTGGATGCTTGGGGTCAGCCATGCCACAAATGTATTTTTAAACAGAGCTATTATCAGCAGAATCATAGAAAATTAGGGTTGGAAGGAGGTCATCTAGTCCAACCCACTGCTCAAAGCAGGGCGACCCCCAGCTATATCATTCCAGCTAGGTCTTAAAAATCATGAAGGTTGGAGATTCCACAGCCTCTCTGGGTAGCCTGTTCTAGTGCTTTGCCACCCTTCTCGTGAGATTTTTTTCATAATATCTAACCTAAACTTGCCTTGCTCAAATGCTTTTTAGCAGTCGTCCATGCTCAAATACTTTTTAATATAATGGCACATGTTAAATTACCCTGCTTAAACCCACTCCTGGATGCCTAGATGGGACAAAGAGGAATAAGGACTAACAGAAGGACTGATAACCTAGAAAGCTTCCTACAGCTCTGAACTCTTACTTTTCCCTCCTCAGCTCTCCCTTTACCTGTGTGAATTTTATTAGGATGGTTATTGACTGCCAGTTATTGGCTCCTCAGCACAGAAACTGATTCTGAGTGAGTTGTTGTATCAATCTCCCTTGGTATCAACATCTGTAGCACAAAAAGAGAAGAGCAAGCTGAGCCTGTGGTCACATTGTAGAAGAGAACCTTTCCACTGCTCTCAGGGGACTCAAATGCCGCTTCTCAGTACTGAGTTCAGCTAATGCTCCTGGAAGCTGCAAAAACACACAGGTCTGACCCCACCACAGTTATTAGTTTGAATTCAGAGAAAGCCTCACATACAGTAGAGAAAGAAGTGTGAGGCTGCTGGTAACCTCTGAATCATTACAGCAACTGCCACTGGGGGGACCCTGGATTTCTGGCACGCTGCATGGCCAATTAAAACAGCCACATTAGGCACAGGGCGTTCCACTGCAGCAGGTCACCCATGTGATATCATCTGACTCTCCTCTGACCTCTCCTCTCTGGACTGGAGTGATTTGACCATTTGGAGTGACCTCCCCTACATCCCCACCTGAGCTGGGTGCCCCATACAATTCTCAGGGTGCCCCTGCAGAGTCACTCCCCTGCATTTGGCCAGTGGTCCACAGTTCCATTTCTTCCACCAGGTCTGCACCTGTGGTGCTGGAATAGCGGGGACTCAAACTTACTGGGCCCAGTAGCCATGCTTAGGAGAAGGCAAAAGGAAACAAGGGCATTCTGGTAGAGAAGGCTACAGTCTCACGGAAAGATGGTACCTTGCTTCCCCCTTCCTGTTCTCAAGCCCCAGAAAGGGGTAGGCCACTGTCTTCTGTTAGTGCTGAGTAGAAGGGAGTAAGTCCTCAATGGGAACATTTTGGGGTGGGTGACAGCAAGGTCCAGAAGGGAGTTCCAGCTGCCTTGGGAAGAGGAATGTGCACGGCAGCGAGCAGCTGCATTCTCTGTCTGTGACAGGGATTTCCGCTCGGATTAAATGTAGCCATAGAAATTCTATGGAGATTAACAACTGACGGTGCATGTGTGAGCAGCAATATATCCGTGATAGGAGAAACAGTCCTAAAAGTGTCATCAGCAAGCTAAATTCCACACTGACAAGACCGGATAAAATGTAACTCTGTCTGCTAATCCTAGGGTTATAGAAATGGGGCTGTTTAGATTAACCACCAGAGTGGGCAACTAAAACCAGAATCTCATCGAGCACATTCTGATTCAAAACCCTAAATTTCAATATCCTGGAGGTGGGACCTAACCTCTAACGGCAGCTCTAAATCTCTAGCGCTAGGTTTTGTTATACTTGGTTACTGGGCAAGCATTTTGTATTCAGCTGTATTACAATCTTAATAGTTTGTAATTGCAGTGTTGAAAAATGATGATGAAGTCCCATGATGCATCCTAACCATGTAGCTGTCTCATTTTACTATGTAATTACAATAAATTGAACCAACAGCCAGACTGCATTAGCAATTTCAAGCAATAAAAGAATAATACATACATGTGTGGTTTTGCTGGAAGAAGTGCCTTCAACCGCTGTGGTTGTATCATGGTTTAGGGAAACTGTGCCTAGCTCATAACAAAGTAGTTATCTAGAGTCTGATTTGTTTGAAAAGTGAACAGACTTCAGCGTAGAAAAAACAAGGCATCCAAAAAGACACTCACCTAAAAATCACCTCTATTTGTGCCAGTTACTTAAGCAGTCTTAGGCAAATTAATATTATGGTCCCTTCTAACAGCTCCAGTTCCCTTCTCTAAAGGTCAGTGATACACTTTTTCAGCTCAACTTAACTTTCATTTGTACTGTTTAAAAGAAATTTTGCTACCTAAAAATTGCTACACAACAAATCTAGTGCTTGTGTCTAAAGACATAAAGCTGCTGGTTTTACTGGCAAAACTAGTACGTTTTTAGCCTACTTAGTCCTGTTGAGCTAACAAGCTATAAAGCGGGAAGGTACAGTCAGTCCTGGCTAAAGCATCATTAATTGAATTCCACATAGAGAGACTTTTATTTCTAGGGATAATGCACGAGCCAGCTTGACTTTCAGATCCCAAACAGAGTGTGCAAGTCCATCATTATAACATCTGCCACATTGTATTTGTTAATTTACAGGTAAAAATGTATTTTCTAAGACCAGCAATGTATTATATCCTGCTCTAGTTACTGCTCTGAGCCAACCCATGCTTCAACACTGGAAAAAGTTGCAGCTATAACTGCATCCTGACTAGGCTGAACTAATGTGGCATTTCAAGCTACACAAGGGGAAACAGAATCTAGCCTTTTAAAATGAGGATGGGAAAGTTGCCAGGAAAGATGTATGAAACATTTGCTCTGAAACCAGGCAAAATTCTAGTGGTCCTGGATGCAATGTGAAACTCATAGATGACCCTTGTGTTGGATCAGGAACCTCATCCCATCAAGAACCCCATCACCACACCAGATTGATGCTTTCCTCACCCCTATTCATTCACATTTTCTTCTGTAGAAAAGGGGCGAGGCTGAGGGCCTCCAATGCCTTCCCTCCTGGCAACCCCCAGTGAATGGAGGCTGGTTCTTCTTCCCTTCCTAAACCCCTCCTGTTCCTTCATGGTCACACAGCACAAAGGGGTAGCAAACCCCTTTGTCAACAGGTGGTTTGGTAAGCCTGTTCTGGGCTGGCCTGTCATTCATATGCAGCATGCTGTGAAATTGCTCCTCCAGGCTCACAACTGCTGGTCCCCCTGCCTCTGGGCAAGGTCCCCTGAACCTCTGGTGGAATGAGGTGTGCTAGCTGTTATACAGCCACTCTTGAAATAAACCAGAACTTGTGGCATGGAAAGCTTATTAACTCTCCATACCCTCCTTGACCATGCGAGGATAGGGCAGCTGAGTGGATGGAAAGCATGTGCCGCTGTTCAGTATTTAAGAAAACCACCTACCTGGGAAGCAGTTAAAAGCCACGAATCTGTGCTATAGAAGATGGTCTGTGGTGTGCTTGCTCGCTATATAGGACAAGTTTGTTCTCTTTCAGTGTATTTTACACTTGGTGCCTGCTGCTTCTGGACTAGGAGCCTGCTGGGGCATTACAATACCTTGTGAGAAGAACAGCTGCAAGGATCACTTTCCCAGGTCAGGGCTTTGACCACATCACTGTTCTCTGTGCAGCCCTCTACTGACTTCCCTTCTCCATCATATCAAAAAAAACTTCTCACCTCCCATGGCTGACTCCCCCTACCCCCATCTCCCATACCCCTGGAAACATGAACCCTGGCTCTGACCAGCCAGTGGAGCCTGGCTGCCTTGGCTACTTGCTGAAGGTTCCAACAAACCCCTTCCAGCCACTTGCCCTGCTACCCCTCACACTTGGGCAAGCTCCCTGTGACTATCACAAAGCTATCTCAGTGCACTCCTTGAAGCCCTCTGCTGTTGTGCCTACTGCAAAATGGCTCCAGCTGTTGGCCTGTGGAGCCTGCAACCTCTCACGCTAGCTAACCCAAGTCTGCCTGGTGTTGCCCCTGTATTGCCTTTAATTTCTTACTCAGACTGCAATGTCTTTGGGGCAGAGATCACCATTTTTGTTCTATGTTTGTCCGTAAGCCCCTGACGCCATGGGGTCCTGATCCTTAATTGGGGCTCCTTGGCACCACATTGCAAATAAGCGAGTAAATAATATGGTACCTTCCACAAGCATGCACGGGGCTCCAATGGCCCCACCTCTAGCTTTCCTGGGACATTTAGCTGACGACAGACACTATCATTGAAGCTGCACAGCATGCAGCCTGTTGGAAGACTGTTTGGTCTATACAGGATTCCAACTAGCAGAAAACAGGTCCAACTGCTTCAATCATTTAAGGATGAATGCACAATATATTTTAAGAGATGGTCAAGCCAGAAGGGACCATTATGAACACCTCATCTCAGTGCTGACTGGGCCTTGAGCCCTGTCAAATTTGTTTCTTTTCTTAAAGCTCCACCTCTCAGAGTCATGTGATTTCAGTGGAATCTCACTGACCATTTAAATGGAAAGAGAGGGGGATCTGGGTCTGCTGCTAAAAGGAACAGACACATTCCATCCTGGCAGGCTAGAGGAAATGAAAAGGAAACAAAAGCTAGGGTGAGGTGGCCAGAGAGCATCCTTGTATTCACTTTACAAGCTGTAGTTCAGAACCCCACTGCATGTGGGGTTAGCAGGGACAGTCCTCTCCCAGAAAGCACAGGTCCCCTGCTTGCTCCATTGCACTCATATGGATTTTACAAGGAGGGAGCTGCTCACGGCTGGGCCCAGGGGCTGTGCTCCATGCCCCTGGCCCAGACTCTTGCCCCACCAGTCCTGCCAGTGCTAATGGTAGAGGCAGAGCAGGACCTGCAGGCCCCAGTGACACTACATAGATCTGTTACCAGGTTTGGATGGACACAGCAGGATGCAATGAGCTTTACACAGTACCCAGGGCCTGCAGTAGAGGCAGAGCAGGACCTGCAGGCCCCAGTGACACTACATAGATCTGTTACCAGGTTTGGATGGACACAGCAGGATGCAATGAGCTTTACAGCTGTTCTTCCCTGATTGAAGCCTGGAGATGCCTGGTAGGAAGGAGTTGAAGGTCATTTTTTGCCCAGACCCCTGTTAGGCTTCCCAAAGGAGTGTGAGGTGAGGGGCAGGGACTACCACACATCTTCTCTGTAGGACAACCCTGGGTAGCTACCAGTTCAGACAGTCTGGATCACAGCTCTGAAGGCAGTGAAAGTGATGCACAGTATGGCCCCCTCTACATGTTACAGGTATTGTGCAATTAACTGGTTAATTGCACTATTACTTTAAGACCACCTACACATGCCAAGTACTTATCACACAATAAAAAGCTCCAACCAGCTATAAAGTTAGACCTTGAAAAGGTGCACTAACTGTATAGCTGTTTGCTATCAAGCTTTAATTTGCATGTGTTGTAGACTCTCCCCTGTGGCTGGGAGCCACCTCAGCTGACAGGTCTCCTAGCTGCAGGGGTGCACCATGCCCAGTGTGAAATCCCCAGGCCCTGTGAATTGGGGCAGCCATGATCACACCACTGAACCCCAGGAATTGCAAAAGCTGTGACCCCTCAGGCCTGGGATTTCACGCAACCCTGACCCTGGGAGATAGCAGCTGCTGTAAACCACAGCCCTGGGGAGTTGCATGGGGCATCCCTATGGCTGGGAGCCCCTCAACTCGTTTCTTCCTGCACCATAATAATAAGACATGATAGGATCTAATGCACGATCCCACAGTTGCACCTCCTGCCATGCATGTGTGGCATAGCAGGAGGTGCAATTACATGAATCCTGCATTAGGATCCATAGTGCCTGTATCTGTATGTGTAGAGGGGACCTGAGCCACAGCAAGCCCTGCATGGATAAGTACATCTCCTTTGACAGGCTAGTTGCAGCCTTGCCCTGTTCCCCAACCTGAGCCTCCCATATCACAGTCCAGCAAAAGGAGTGGGGTCTGCACAGAAACATCCAATTAGCTTTTGGCCCCTCTGCACTGTAGGCACAGACCGAAGTGACAATTTTCGCCCAATCTGGTCCTTGACAGTGTTCTACAGCTGCGACCAAATGGAAGTGCACAGCTGCAGAGCACTTTAAAAGGGCCCAATCCTGTGACACTCTTGGGAGGGGGCTCCAATTCACACACCCCACCCTCCAGTGCTGACTGAAAAAAACCCAGACCAAACTCCCTCTGCTCCCTTCCCCGCCTCCCAGTCTGAAGATAGAGCAGGGGCTAGGAGGGCAGAGAAGTGGGGGGAGTGGCTGGGAGGGGAGAGCAGTTGCAGACTTTCTGCAGCTTCAAACTGAAGCTGAATCCCGGCACCCAATAGCATCATATTTAGACTCCTGGTGGCCCCGGGCGAACTTTTAGTATCAGGCCCCCCTTTGCCAGAGATAATGATAATACTAATTTTAAAATTACCATTTTCGGGTCCCCTTTCTGCCTGGGCCCTGGGCTGCCGCCCAGTTCACCCATGCCTGTGTCCAGCCCTGGTAACAGGAGCAAACATTTGTTGAGTCCGGGGGATTGTTGCAACTCATAGTACTTCCTGCAAAGTGCTCCGAGTTACAGCGGGGAGCTGCACTTCTGTCTGTACCTTGCGTTCTTCTCTTAAGATACAATGGATTTGAAGCTTAGGTCCCATTTTGCCCCCAGTTACACCAGTGCAGCTGCCTCTCCATGGGTGTAACTGGGAGCAGAATGTAGCCCTTTCAGTCTAATTTTGCTGTTGAGCCTGCGTGCGTGTCACTAAGAAGCTTGGCTCTCCTGGGATCCTAATACTCAAAGATGCTTAAATACTATTTAAAGAAAGAATGACGAAGTCTCCCTGGGTGTTTGTTATCAGAGGGCAAGGGAGCTCTACACGGAGCTGATTAAACAGTTGCTGGGGTCTCATGGAAGACTCGGATGCTGCAGTACTTCTAAACCATGTTTGGCCAACATCAGACCCTGATGGGAGGGTGGGAAGGGGCTACAATCCACAGGTAAAGTCTGAAGGATGAGCCCTGTTTCTCACAGTGTCTGTTTGAGAGTGGGGAGCAGCTCCTAGGATCCCTAAAAGAGTAGCATATCTGTCAGTCTCTAGCTAGGAAGTCAGAGAGGTTTTGAGAGCCCCTTCACCCCAACCCCTTCTGTCTACTGGCAGGGAGAAGCAAAATCCCATTCTTTACCCCCATCAACATTCTGGATGCTTGTGGGAAGCTCCTAACCTCCTGAAAGCTTGTGGGGATTGGGAAACCCTCCACAATTCTATCTTCTTCCTCTGTGTTCTGGTTCCTGGGATGGTGAATGAGGTTATAAATACGTTGCCCCTGCCACAAATCACCATCGCAGGGGTGGGGTGGGGAAGACACTGTCTGCTCTTTAGCCACTGCTCCCACTTCAGTCTTGAGTCTTCTTCTTCTCCTTTCCCCAGGGTGGAGGGTGCAAAATGAGGAAGAATTGGGCAGCGGCAGACACACTGATGCTGGCTGCTGGCTCAGGCAGACTCCTCAAAGGCAGGGCACATTCAGGCCCTATTTACATTTGTGGCTGGCTGGAAATTTTCCTGGTGAATATATGTCTGTTGGATTCATCATCAACTGGAACTTTTTTGATAAGATTAAAATCGAATGGGAATTGAACAAAGCAATTTGGTTGCCCAGACATTATTAGTTTTGTTTTAAATTTATTTCATAGGAAATTTCCAAGTTTCTTGCTTTTGGTCCACTTGGGAATTGAAAACAAAGTCTGAAACACTGGATTTTTCCACCCAATGAAAATTCCAGGTTTCAAACAGCTGAATTCTCATGAAAAGGGATAGAAACAATTGTAAATTAGACCTTGGCTTCTGTATTAGTCTCCTGCTAGAAATGACCAGTGGCAAGTAGGGTAGTAGAAATGATCAAGTCCTGCTTATCAGTGTGTTTTCTGCTGCTTTATGGAATGATTTGTTTTCTGGTTTTCTGTTACTTAGATCTAAAAATGTGACTTTTCTCTTTAGGGAGTTTGTCACAAGTCAATATCTGAACAAGCCCCAGCTGTTCACAAGCTTCCTGCTACTCCCCTGGCCCCCAAGCTGTAAACACTGAAGCATATGCTCAACTTTGCCATACACGAGTCAAGCTGAGGTTGTGTAGGCTTGCAGAACTAGGGCAATGGGTTTTAGTAGCTAGTGACCTCAATGGCATTATGTAAAAGAATGACGCCTGAGACTGCACAACAGTATCCCACTGGAGAAGGGGAGACAGAAAGCAGTGAAACGTAGCAGAACTCAGTGAGATGTTTTATCAGGTTGTGACATGAAGGGCCTGTGAGCCCTCCCACGAAGCACACCTAACCCCTTGGCCTCATTCCATGTATACCATGCCCCAGAAATGAGGCAATGCCTTAGAGCAGCCCTGAGTATGTGCCAGACAGAGCCTGAGCGTGTGCTGCATGCATGCTCCAGGCTGCTCTGAGGTGGATATATCAGCAGGTGCAATGCAGGAGCCAGCAGACAGGTGCACTCTATGGAGTGGATCTTGGTATCTAAAATGGTTTCTCCACCACTAATGGTGGGAGAGACATTGTTTTAGATTCAAATCTGATTCTGTCCCCGTTACTGATATGTATAGATCCTATAAAGACAGCGGGGCTACTAAGGTGAACATAGGACTGTAGGATAAAGCCTCTAGATCAGTGATTCTCAATCAGGGTGCTGCAGCACCCCAAGGTACTAGAAAATTCTTTTGAAAGTGCCATGCAATATTAGCACCATTAGGTGCAAAAACCTATAAGAGTCCCCAAAATAAACACAGAGAGATTTCAAATAGGAATCCATTGTGTCAAAAGCATTTTGACCTGTTGTGATCTGCTGAGTTCTTTGCAACAGAAGAAAGTATTTGTGTATTCAAGAAATGAGTAAAAGCTAAGAGCTAGCATTTTCTGAGGAGTGCTTTGAGTCTAATGAGGGTGCCTTGAATCCAAAAAGACTAAGAACAACTAAACTAATTCCTACAGGAGAACATGTGGCCTACATGATAAGATCCTGGCCTGGTACTTAGAAGATCTAGGTTCTATTCCCAGCTCTGCCACTGGCCAGTTGAGTGCCCTTGGGTAGGCCTCTTTCCCGGCTTGGGACCGGGGCGGCCGA
>NW_005841994.1:2527680-2562537 GCF_000455745.1 Alligator sinensis
TCCTATTTGTAAAACGGAGAGTGATACCGACTTCCTTTGTAAAGTGCTCTCCAGTTTAGACATTGGGGAGGTAGCTATTATACCATTTTTGACTCATGAATTGTCTCCAACACCCTGGCTTCTAGCACAACTTGCCTGGCACTTTGGAGTCTTCTACATATACTTCCCCAGTGTTGCCAGCTGTGCTCGAGAAGCAGCACGGAATTTCTTCCTACATGTTTGGCCTTTCTTCGAGGTAGGCTGTGAAATGTGTTTACCTCCTTCCTGGTCGCAAAGAAGGGTCACTCTCCCATATGGTGACCAGATACTGATTTGTTTTCCTTCTTCTTGGATTACAGCTACCACATAATGTTCTCTGCTCATTGGCTCATTATTATTTGAAATAAATAATTAAAAGCAAACACATTTTGTTGTGTGTATGTTTTATACACCCCCATATATAACTCTTGTTGCCAGAGTAGAAGATGCTGAATTTCTATGAGGCTTTCAAGAATAGCATATCTGATATTGGTGCTACTTACGCTTGTTGTTACTTTTCTATGCTACAAGTTTGTTCAAGTTTTATTGATACAGAGCAGGGGTCAGCTACCTACAGCCCATGGCATGGATCCAGCCCACAGCACCACTGTATCTGGATAGGGCTTTGGTAGCATTTGGCATTGGGGGTGCTTCAGCTACCGGCACTCTCCCTGTCCCTGTGACTGTCCCTGTGATGGAGACAAGTGATGGTGGTGGAGGCCAGGTCCTAGTAGTCCCTGCCTGTACGCCCACCTCTGACTCAGGGGAAGTAATTCCGGCTCTCAGCTGGAAACGGCTCCCTACCCCTGACACAGACCATTAATAATCAGGAAAGAAAAAAGGGGGAGAAAAAAAGATGTGAAAGAAAAAATCAGGCCCATGTCAGCCTTTTTTGGTAACTTTTGCAGAAAATATAGTACTCCAGTCATAAAATTAACTTCCTCTTTACCCAGATTGACCTTCCTGGAAACCGGAACTAGCAAACTGCAAGCAACTTTGTGGAAACAGACTCTCATTGGATCCTAGGTTATGGGGAAAGCTTTTGCATTTAAAACAAAAAATAAAGGCCCTGGTAGATTTGTAATGTACAATTACAATTCATGTAATAATTGTTAAGAGAGTTCTCAATCAAACCCAGGGTCCTCAGTTGTCTGCTAGAAACAGAGCCAAACCCTGAAAAGCTCTGAAAATAATTCCCATTCCAGGAGAATGGGAAAGATGCCAGATGCAGTGGTGTAATACCCATAGAAACACTGCACTTCAAGAAAAACAGTAACACTGAAAAGTCCTCAAAGTAAATTCATTTAAAAATAATGTTATGGTTATGTAAATACCAGGGAATTATTGTACCTGCCCTGACATCACTTGCATACTGCACAGCCAGCATAGACAAGTCAAAAGCACTGTACTGGAGCTCAAGCTGCATATTGTGACTGGTGCATTTTAAAAAGTAATTACCATTTATGCTTTAATGTACCTGATGTGGGGTAAGTTTAATAGCATGCAATCAGTATGGAAGACATCAAGTCATCTTAAGTGTTTTGTGGTGGTGAGCTATATATGAAGGCAGCCTTAATTTCCAGAAGCACCATCTTTTTTTCTGGATGAATCTATTCCAGGATGCAGTGGCTCTGTGTGGAACCCAGAATAAATCCTACAGGGAAATTCTCAATACCACAGCATAATCAGCAAGGATCCTGGTTTTCTCTGATTTAAAAAAAAAATCCCCAATTTTCAGAGTAAAAAAACAACCCCCAAATCCACATTTTCCTGTGATTAAAATGACACACCACTAATACACACACACACACACACACACACATGTGGATGTTGGGTTTCTTTTTAAATCTGAAAATTGGGGATTTTTTTTAAAAGAGAAAACCAGGATCCCTGGTGATCAGGAGGGTGATTAGGACCTCATAACCACTGCTGCTGCAGGTTCCAACAAGAAAAATCCCGTATGAATCATGGCTGCTTTGCCTGTCCTTGTTACAGAAACAGACACCTCTTCTCTCTCTCCAGAGGGTGAAGCAAAACAGCACCGTCGCAAAAGGTGGTGCCATGTGTTGGTCCTGGTCTCTCTACACTGGCTCTGACGGATCCCACCACTGAGTAACCGGGTTGCGAGACCATTGCTGCTCAGGAACCATTGGTGGCAGGCCTGATAATTGGTCAGCTCTGGGGTAAATGCTTGTGGTTATCTTCTGTCATTATTTATAATCTTCTGTCATTATAATTTATAATGTGCACTGCTTTTCTGTGATATGATTAAATGTGCTGGCAGGTAAACAAGGCACCAGAGAGAACACAGCCAGCCAGCCAGAAAAGCCCTTGTGGTACAGCAATGCTCTGCTCAAGAAATGACCATAAGACCAGCTCTTTCTATACAGGAGACTCCAAGATTTTCCTGGAGGGAAGGATGGGACCATAGTGGTCCCTGCATTAGATTAGGAGGTCTCAGCTCAAGTCTGCTCTGCCACAGACTTCCCATGGAACCACAAGCAAAACTTACTTAGCCTCTCTGCGCCCCAGTTCCCCACTTGCAAGACAGAGGGTGCATCTACATGTTCATTAATGCACTTTAGGTAATGCACATTAAATCTAGTACCTCCATTGTGAGGTACTAGAAAAATGTGCATTAGCCTATTTTAATGCACATTAGCTAAAGATCACATTTTTGTGATGCTTTAATGTGCATTAAAAGAGGCTATGCAGCGTTTCCCAACCTTTTCTGTCCCACAGCACACTTACACGGCCTTTTCCATCCCACAGCATACCGGGGGGTGGGGGATAGCGAGTGGCCAGACACAGAGTGGGGGGGCAGGTAATTGGGTATCAGTGAGGAGCTGGCTGGGGCATGGTGATGGTGCAGGGTGGCGGTGGCGGTACTGGCTGTAGCTATGCCCCGCTGGGAGCCATGCCCCCCTACGGGCACAGCTGGACATGTCCAACGGCACGCTAGTGTGTCATGGCACACAGGTTGGGAAACGCTGGGCTAATGCTCACTAAAGTGCATGTGTAGGTGCAACCGGAGACATTAGCATTGCTCTACCTCACAGAGCCATTAAGAGGAGAAACAAATTGAGAACAGCGTGACACTTGCATATGGCAGAGAGACATAACAGGTTAAGCACTTCAAAATACTTCTGGGCTTCTGGTCTCCTGGTTCGTGGGAGGAGTGCACT
The DNA here is from genome assembly GCF_000455745.1 of Alligator sinensis. Taxonomy (NCBI): domain Eukaryota; kingdom Metazoa; phylum Chordata; order Crocodylia; family Alligatoridae; genus Alligator; species Alligator sinensis. The sequence goes on from NW_005841994.1 coordinate 2,530,884, forward strand.
CCAGGAGAACAGAGGCAGACTACCCAGGAACATGCTCATGAACAGTCTGTCCCATGCTCCCCCTTCCCACAGTGGTGTGGGGGTGGGTGAGAGAAAGGAGCAGAGCACTGTGGGATGCTGGAGGACCCAGCCCTCCCTTGTCATGCTCTGCAGCGGGTGCATATTTAACAGGAAGTGCTTCATTTTGAAATGCTTCCTGATAGTCATTTTATACAGGGTTATTTTAGGAGCGCTTCCTGTTTCTGGAGCACTTTAAATGTTCTTGAAGTGTTTCAAATATTATATCTGTCCAGTGCCATACTGGAGTAATGTGAGCCACAAGAGTACCTAAGATCATAAGGGCAGAAGGGACCTATCTTATCATCTAGTTTGACCTCCCTGTAAAAAGCCCAGGTCAGCGAATGGCAGCTACACAAATAATTACAATAAACATAACTATGGCTATGACACTTCATTTGACTGATGATACCCAACAGAGTGCATTGTTGCAAAATAATCACTATGCTGCATTAAGTGCATGCTCCTCGAGAGGCCCCACAGAGCATAGCACGCTAATGGGTATTGATCTACAGCTTGGTCTTTCCAGAATTTTTCTGGGGTCAAAAGGCAGGCCAGCTGCTCTCTGTTTATAGTGCAAACATTCAGGCCAAGATCCTGCAAACACCAGCCCATGCCAGTAATTTTATGCATACTGAACTCTGCCAAGGGTTAAATGGGACTGCTCACATGTGCAACTGTTTGCAAGACCAGAATCCAGTCTCTTTTTAATACACTGATCATTTTGTCCCCAGCTAGACATTACTGATGCAGAGTTACCAAACTCAGTCTGAGTAACCGTAGCATAACCGACGGGCAGAGAGAAATAAGTGGACAAGCTGTGAAGTGGCTGTACTTCACTATAATTCTGCCTTCAGGCTTGAAGTGGGATATTCAGTTCAGCACACTGGCTTTCTTAAATACACCATCATCATAGTATCATAGTGCTTAGGGTCGGAAGGGACCTAAACAGGTCATCAGGTCCAACACCCTGCCCCAGGCAGGAATGGGTGCCGGGGTCATATCACCCCAGCCAAATATCTGTCCAGAAGCCAGGCAGCTCGAGCACCATTTACTAAGTGTCACAATGAGTCTACAGATGGGTCTGAAGAGACTGCTAGGTACAAACTGGAAAGGATAAAAAAATCAGAACCCCTAGCTCTGAGTCTCACAACAAGAGCACACTGCAGCTCTCAGGTCAGCACAACACAGCCCAGCCCAGCCCAAGACAGAACCATTATCTCTCACTCAGTCTGCCATCTGGGAATAGGCCTCCCATGCTCTGCAGCTCTACACACTGCATTTCCTTTCCAGCCTTTCACTGTGATGTAATTTCTCCTTTTATTTTTGCTGGAAGATAAGAGAGGAGAGAGGGAGGCACAAAAACTCCCATCCTGCAAACATGTACACACATCAGAACTTATGAGTCTGTCAAGAGGATCCCAATACTTCCTGGTTTCTCAGAGCTCCAGCTCCTGAAGTCAGGTTATTGCCTGGGAACCTCAGCTTTCATTTTGTTTGAGTTTATCAAAAAAGGCTTGAATATGCAGCTCTCAAAAGGCCTCACCACAAGAACACCAAAAAGAGCAACTCCAAATTCATTCCTTTTCATGGGTGACTGGTGCCACATGAGTCAGTGACAGGGGGGGGGGGGGGCCCCCCCCCCCCCAGCCGATCACACTGACCGGGAAGCATGAGTGGTGCTCCTGAAAGCAGCCACAGCGCTCCCAGAAGTGGCAGCGGTGCTTCACCTGGTGCCCGCACTCCCTGGCTGGCACTCGCAGGGGGTGCACCGGTGCTCCCGCCTGCCCCCCCTACCTGTCACTTAAGCAGGGAGTGCTGGCTCTCAGGGGGTGCACGTGCACCCCCATGCACCCCCTACGCGTCGCCAGTGCTACTTTTAAAATGCCATGATATCCCAGGCTCTGGCTCATTTCAGAGCACTGGGATTACACCATGTATCTGCTTCACTGGAAAACAACTTTTCCAGTTGAAGTCAACAGGAGTACTCGTGCTTCCAGTCTAAGCAGGTGTGCGAGTCTTGGCAGAATCAGGGCTAGATCAGTAGTAAAGTCAGGAATTGAGAATACACAGGCTAGAAAACCCCAGATGTCTGCTTTAAATATTAAACAGCACTTCTCCAACACTTAGTTCCTTGGGACAGGACCCACATTCCCCTCCATCATGTACAGCACTGGGCAATCTGTCAACAATTCATACAGTGCTGTTGTGAGACTAGACACAGCCAATTCTGATTGCACGTTGCTTTCTTGGGCTTTACTTTTGGCAGGCGAAATATAGCTGCAATTTCATTGGAAAGGGCACTCTGCTAACAGGCGAAGAATCAATAGACCCTCCTGAGTCTAGCAGCCCATCAGTTCAGGCAGGGGCATACCAGGCTAGTTTCTGTAGCTGAAGGCACACAAGGGAACGATGTGGCCAGCATTACATCTGACTGTCTTTGATTCCCCATCACAAGAATGACTGGGTGACGGTAGCCATCTTTGACAGAAATCCAGAGCAGAGCTCGAACTCCTGGCTCTGGAGCTGTAATAAGGTACACTGATTGCTCTACCACCCTGCTGCCAACTGAACAAACTACAGGGGGTTCATTCTTTAGGTGCAAGATGTTGAGTTTTGTTGGGGAAAGTGCTAAGGAGCATTGAGGAAATGTGTCAATAAGACAAAACTGTTACACAGGATGGCATGCTCCTTGGATTCTTCAAGGTGATGCAGGTGACAGCATGGGACAAGCAGCAACCTGCCTGGTTATAAGTAATGCCATTGGGTCCCCAACTATGTAACGCCCACTGAATTCAATGTGCCACCTCTGGAAGGTGGTGAGGGTGGGGCTTTCCAGACATTCACACAAGGTACCTGTCAGATGCTTCAGGCATTTCTGCTGCAGCAGATAGCCCTGTGAGCTTGAAGCTGGGAAGGCCTGGGCACACACACACACAACCTTAACCAACAGGCAAGTAAGTCTAAGGCTCTATCTTCACACTTGGCAAGGGCATCAAGGCCTCTTAGGCCTCATCACTCCTCATCCTCCAGAGTGCAGACAAGTTCTAGTCCCTCCCAAGCTCACCCAGAAAGAAACTGAACCTGCATCTCTTGTTTCCCAGCACAATGCTTTAACTGCCAGGCCGTAGGCCATTTCCTGTCTTTCAATCCCATGTTTGTCTAGCACTTAGCACAGACAGATCCTGACCCAGGACCTACAGCTTCTGGGTTCCACAATAAAAATAATAGTCTTTACAGGACCTTCAGCAACATGGTTGGAAACAGAGCAGCAGGTCTGCTAGCTAAACCCCAGCACATTAAGGATCCCATGATCTTTATGATGCACTTCCCAGTAGGGTTGCCAACCCTCCCAGATTGGCTAGGAGTCTACTTGAATCGGCATCGATCACTTGGTGGGTATTGAAAGCAATCCGGGAGATTGATATGGTGAACAGGTCGAACAGTACAATTAATGACATGCTGGAAAAAAAATCTCCTGGAATAGCTTTAGTCAGGGTTGGAAATCCCACTTCCCAATGGAAGTCATACAAAGCCCTTTAGGAGACAGCAGTTTTCCTTACATCCCATTCACCCTTCCCTTCAACACCAACCCAGGCATGAAATCCCAGACATCCAAACAGAGAGATACAAATCACCCAAAGGCCCTTCACATTCTCCAGGAGTAGGCTGCCTGCAATAATTACTGACACAGTCAGTGCTTTTGCCTCAGCCCAGGGAGGCACCAGTGAGCCTTTTGCACAGCACTGTTAGCACTGGAACAATGCTGCTGGGCTGATGCCCACCTTGGCCATGCTGTCACCAGGGACATGCGAGTTATTGTTTGGAAGCAAGTGGTCTGCGACACAGGCCTCACACAGCAGGTCATTTTCCTTTGGCTTGGCACCTCTGTTGCCTTGCCCGAACAGAACATCTCTGTCCCTGTCCATTGCCTTGGTGTATGAGATAAGGTAGCCACCTATTGACAATCCCAGAACAAAAGCATGAGGTAATTCCCCAAACACAGCAGCCCACGTGATGCTGAAACCCACACTGAGCTGGCTGAGTTGACTATAGCTGTGCCTGCGCCAGCAAGGGGACTCAAGGGGTCTCCTGTTCTCCTCAGTGAATGGTATCCGTGTAACATAGCCACATTTCTTTACACTTGCTTAGCTGAGCACCTTGCAGTGTCTAGGGTATTTATGTTTACACCCCCTCTGGGAGGCAGGGCACTACTATTACCCCTGTGGTGGCAATAGGAACCAAGGCACAGAGAAACTAATTTAAGGCATTTAGCCTGCCCCAAGAATTAAAATCCTCAGAAGCTACATTTATCTGCCTCCAAACCCAAAGACAACTACATTGCACAGGCACTTATGTCTTCACATGTAAAATCCCTGGGTGCTTAAAGCACTGCCAGTGTTTATGTCCACAAGCCACCCAGGGTCTAGCTCACATCTAAGCCTGTTGGGATCCACAGACTCATCGTCCCTCTGCTTATCCCATCTGCAGGGCCTGACCTGGCACTCAGGCTTACAGCATGCCTACTGGACTAGCTCCCTTTCCTCTCGGATGGAGGCCATCACTCCTCTCCCTGCTTTCTCCAAGTGGCTTGGTGGTTAGGCATCTGAGCAGGATGTTAGAAGCATGGGTTCAAATCCATTCTCTGCCAGATGGGGCCTGACCCTACACTGTCTGCTCAAGAGAGCATCCAAGTGCTGGGGTACACAGCAGTAGTGGCAGGGGCACTCTTGTGCCACTCTGCACAGAAGAGCCATCCACTGGTCCAAAGAAAGTGAGTGGAGTGTGGGGGATTTTGCCTTCCTCCGTAGTAGGGGCATGCTTCTCTTCCTTGAATCTTTCAAGTGTATTTTAACAAACTACTTTTGTCCTTAGTGGAAAGATATTGCTAGTGTCCTTGTCCCCCTGTTTTACCTGTAGCAGGTTAAGGTGTTCTTGGTGTTTTGAGGCACTGTACCTGGTAGTTCGGCAACAAGGCTGCTTGTGGATTTTTAAGAACAGGTTACACACACACTTGTATATGATAGTTTAATTAGGGATGATAGAAAAGAAGTTGGACTAGATGACCTCCTAAGGTCCCTTCCAGCCCTACTTTTCTATGATTGTATACCACTCTCCAGCCAGTGCTTGGGATACTCACCTGTCCTTGCTTCACCAAATGCTTAAAGTAAAACATTCAGTGCAACCAGGACTGGAACTTAGGTCTCCCCACATCAGGTGAGCTTGCTACTGCCAGGCCATGGTGCTTGCTTGGTGTTTCTCTATAATTGCATGAGAATTTATTATTCTACACATGGTGAGAACAGTTCCCACAAGAAGGAATATGCCGCATAGCGCCAGATAACCTGGAAGATAAGGCAGCCTCCTCAGAAGAGATGGGGGAGGTGTGGCTCCACATCCTCTTCAGGCAGAGGAGGGACCAGAACCCAGATCTCCTATACCCTGGGAGAGTGCTGACCGCTGAGATATTGGATAAGGGATGGAGGGGGGCCACTGGCACCACTATGAATCATGTTCTGCAAGGCAGGAAAGGACTGAGGCACCTAACTACAGGTGAGGGCTTTGGGCTGTGAATCCTGAATGGACAGAAGTGCCTCCTGGAAGGCTACATCCTGAATGAGGCAGAGAAATAAGACCCATCCCTCTCCAGTATTTCATGAGTGGCTCCCAGTCTATGTGTTAGCTTCGCACAGTCCCTTTCTGAGGCCCCTAGCTTATGGACCTAGCTATGGTCTGTGGATTTCATGAGCCAACTAGAAGTGAGGCACCATGACTGGGGGCACTACACCCATTACATCAAGGGTGTCAAAGTACGGCCCACAGAGCCCTATAATCTGGCCTACAGTGCTGCATAGGGGTCTTGAACTGGTGTGTTGCATGCAGCACATGCTGGCCCTGGCCCTGGCCCTGTTTGGTGCATGTGATGTGCAGAGCCCATCTGGCACAGGCTGCATGTGGCACGGGGGCTGGGGCTGGAGTTGCATCTGGTGCATGCCCTGCACACTGGATCCAGGGCTGGTCTGGATCAGACCCACAGACCAGTTCCAAGTGCAGGGCCAATCAGGCATCATGTGGGATCAGGGCTGGTGTGTGCTACATGTGGTGTGTGCACCTGAAGCTGGTGCACATACTGCAAGCAGCACACAGTGCTGGTCCGCATGTGCACCAGATCAGCTCTGTGGGTTGGCTCCAACACACAGGGCTGGTCAGTGGACCTAATTCAGTCTGCAATCCAGCCCTATGCCGCTCACCTGGCCAGAGGAGTTTGACATACCTGTACTACATCCTTCCACACTTAACCAAACATGACTTGCTCAAGGACAAGCTGTGAGTCTGGAGAGGCAGCCAACTGCACCCACATCTCCTGCTTTTTTGGACTAGTGCCCTCCTTGTGAAGCCATATCAAATGTCCCATATGCCCCTTCCCCTGTTTGCCACGCCAGCCAGTGTCTACTGTACCCAATTCCAGTGATCTTGTAACTACATGGGGTGGGTGGAGGTGACATCTACTAAGGCTGACTTAAAGGCTCTTTAGAGCCCGGTCCTCCCACTTACCACAAAAGAGAAGCCCTGATCCAACAGGGGCACCCTCTTCAAAGGGAGCAGGCACACTTTATTTTTTGATGACCCCATTGGCGATGCGTAGGGGGTGCATGTGGGTTCATGTACACCCCCTGAGCTTGGTGGTGCACCCCCTGCAAAAAGGGGGCCACTCGCCATCCCTCACCCCCCACCGACAGCACTGCAGCTGCCTGCGGGAGCTCACCGCTGCCACGCTCCTACCGCCAACAGCGCTGCCACCACCTGTGAGAGCTCGCTGTGCCCCCGCAGCCTCTGGGGGCATGTGGCATTCATGGATGACCCCACTTTCTGGTCTTCACTGGCTAGGGATAGAAATTACATATAAACCGGTTTAAGTGTCAACAGTGTGGATGGCGGCTGAGGGTGGTGCCCACTCACTGCCCACCGCTTGCCACCCCCTCTCTGCTGCTGACACTGCTGCGACCGCCTGTGGGTGGTCCCTACTTGGACAGTCTTTGCCACCAATGTCACCACGGCTGCCTGTGGGTGGTCCCTGCTCGCCGACACCACACCCCCACCACCAACACCGCTGCCTGCAGGTGGATGTCGTGCCCCCTGAGCCTCAAGAGGCATGCATTGTTCATGCCCATCCCTCTCCTTCATAGCCAGAGCACTGCTCCAGCTGGCTGAGAAAGAGGTGGGGGTGGGGAACCCTGCTCTGGAGTGCTGCTGGGTCCGCCTGGAAAGGGGGCAGCAGCCATTGCCAGGCATCCGCAGCCCCCCAGCCCCTCACTGCTCCAGTGGCAGGAGCAGGGGTGGGTCCAGACCCTGGCAGTGTGAGGGGTTTAATTCCCCCATTGCAGAAGGAGGCAGCACAGGCACCAATAGGCTCCACTCATGCACCCAGGGCCTCGACAGATAGATGCCAGTAGCCTGAGGGGAAGGGGGTGGATTTAATCACCCCACTGCAGGCAGCAGCAGCAGTTTGCAGGAGGGCTCCCCCTCCCTCTCTCAGCAGTGGTGGCAGAGCAAACTATCGTGGCAGGCAGAGGTGAAGCACCTGTCATCTGCTGCCTGCTCACAGCAGTGCCAGGTGCTCAGGGTGGGTGTTGCAGGCCAGGGGCATGGGCAGCAGTGTGGGGATGCAATAGATTGCTGCAGCCCACTTTGGCCAGGCCCCACAGCCCAAGGGTGTAGGCAGCAACTCTCCCTCTCATGGCAGTGAAGTGAACCATTGTGGCAGGTGGAGGCAAGGCACCTGCCACCTGTCACCTGCTTGTGGCAGTGCCAGGCACTCGGGGTGGGCTGCCTACACCCCTGGGCTGCAGGGCTGGGCTGGACTGGACTAGGCAATCCATTGCCTCCTCACGCCGCTGCCCATGCCCCTGGCCCACAGCAGCCTGCCCCAAGGGTCTGGCGCTGCCACGAGCACGCAACAGGTAACAGGTGCTTAACTTCTGCCCGCCGCGATAGTTCGCTCCACCACTGCTGCTGGAAGAGGAAGGGGATCAGGGAGTTGTTGCAGTTACAGTCCGCCTGCATACTGAGGCCCCCCATGTGGGGCTGGAGGCAGGAGGCAGCAGATGCTGACTCTGGCCCCTGGGGATGCCCCAGCCCTGACTGCGCTGCCACAGTGGGAGGCAGCAGTGAGATGGATTCCATAACTAGCCCCCCCACTCTGCAGCCAGGGCACATCCCTGCTTCCCGCTCCTTCCCTGCGGCCGCCTGGCTGCTCCGCAGAGGAACTTGGCCCAGAGCACCATGTCGGTGCCCCTGCCACTGCTGCCTGCAATGGGGGGGAATCAACACCCCCCACCCCCTTCCCTTCAGGCTACTGGCATCTGGTTGCTGTAGCTCTGGGTACATGAGCAGAGCCTGTTGGTGTCTGCACTGCCCCACCCTACAATAGGGGGATTAAACCCCCACTTCCCCTCAAGCTACCTGCCCCTGCCGCCAGTCAGCAAGTGAGTGGAGGTAGGGGGCTGGGGTCCCCTGACAGGGGCTGCTTCCCCCGTCCCCTTCCCAGCAGCCCTGCAGATGAAGGTGGGGGTTTAACCCCTCCCCCAATCATACTCAGGCCTGCCCAGGGCCTAACCATGCCCCTTCCCTCAGTTTAGTTGCTCTCCATCCAATGGCTCGCTCTAGCGTCCCCCAGCATCTGGCCTGAGCCAGTGCAGGCATGTGCCTGCATTTCCGGAGTCAAAAGTGAATGTCTATTCACTTGCAAATTGGTTCAATCTATGCAGGTTAGACTAACCTGCAAAGATTGAATCAATTCAGGCTCCGGTTTTTTGAATGTCTGTCCCTAGCCAGTGAGAGCAAGGCCTACACCTTAAGGCCAGGGCCCAGAGCTGAGTGTCGCAGCGAGGCACCTTGCAGGTATACTGGAACTAAGCTGACAGGCCCCAACACAGGAAGCAGAAGGTGCTGCAGCAATTGAGCTGCAAGGGGCCCTGCTCTAGCTCCCAGCAGCATGGCAGGGTGATGCATCAGCCAGTTAGAAGGTTGCTTGGAGGAGATTAATGGGCTAGAGAAGAAGGAAGGCATTGCCACTTCTACAGCAGTAAGCATCAGGCACACAGGAAACCCAGCTCTCTGCTTAGCCGAGTGTTAGGCAGGGTCCATAGTGTGTCCAGCAGTGCTCCCACTAGCAGGAAGCCTGCCACCAGTCCTCTTGTACACACCACAGATGGTGAAGGCGTGGGAGATGCCATTCCCAGCAGGCACCAGGGAAGCTTGAGCCAAGTCCCACTGCCCTGCCACTGAACCCTCAATTTGGTCAATCACCCGCTAAGGAACTGAGAGGGGAGGGGTGTTTCCTGCAAACATAGCTGCAGGTAAGGGAAAAAAGTGGTGTGTACACAAGAAGGCCATGTTCTGGACTGGTCCCTGCAGCAGAAGCAGGAACTCACTGTTGTAGCCTGTGCTGCAGCCTGCTGTTCTCTAGTGCCACCCACTTCTTAGAGACCCAGTAGGGCCAGCAGAGGAGTTGCACAGGCTGCTGCTAATAACACATGGGAGGGTTAGTGACCTGTTCAGCTACTTCTTTTACAAGGGTCTTCTAAACCTGGGGCTCTCCTTTGTTCATTATTCAGGCAGGTCTCAGAGGACTAAGCTCCCCTTTCATGAAGATAGCTCTGAAATGGGACAGTTTTTAGTCTGGTCTGTACCGATTACATTACTGGAGCCTGCCCTGGGCTCAAGCTTCAACCAGCATCTTGCACTGTAGCTCTGCCTTCAGAGGCCATCCACTGTTGACTGCATGTTAGAGACAAAGCCTTATGTCTAGGGCCTTTCTTGTAGATGAAGAAAAGATGCATTCTTTCGGAGACTCCCCAAAAGATGGTTTTAACCCGACTACTCTGGCTTGCTTCCCTTTAAGGAACTTTTGGTTCCATCACAATGGAAACAGTCTGTGCCCCAGGAAATAACGTCATAAATCCCTTCAACTGTGTTTTTTGTTTAGTGCATGCCTGGCACAAATGTACCTCTAATTTTTCCAGAGATGCAACATGCCTTATGTGACTTCCCAAACATGCTCTGCAGGTGATGCAGCCAGCATGTAGACGTCACAAAGAGGTTGGTGAAAAGGATTACATGCCATCAGAGATCCAAGATTCTCCCTGCTGGCAAAACAAATGCACCAGCAGGTCTATCAATCTACCTCAGCCATTCCGTTGAAAATCTGAGTGAAAGAGGTCTACAAGTATGACTTTTTTTGATGGTTGCTTTATAGAAGAAATGCAGGATTCCACTTGTCCTCACCCATAGGCAGCCTGGGCATCTCAGCATTATTATTAGTGTCCACAGGCCCCAGCTGCATTCAGGACCCCACTGTGCTAAACTTTGTTCCCATATGTAGTGAGAGAAGCAGTCTCAATGAGAAACCCAGACAAAGAATGAAAGAAAGGAAGTACTACCCTGATGTTATAAGTGGGGATCTGGAGACTGACACATACACGGTCACACAAGAAGTCTGTGGCAGCCAAGAATGGAACCCAGCTCTCCTGTGTGCCAAGTCAGTGCCTTCACTGCTAGGTCCCCCTCCCTCTCACAGCATTTGTAGTCACAGAGGTGACCATTTCTGTATCAGTCACCCAATTACTACAATGCAGACCTAAGTACTATAGGGAGCTACCCCATGTACAGAAGTTTATGAAGCTACTACAGCTATGTCCTTTCAACTTGGTTTTGGAGCCAGAGACCTAGGCCTCCACTTCCCCTGCTCAACTACCCAGCAAAGGGCCTTGCTTCACTATTCCATCCTCTGGACAAACAGGCAATATACTAAGGCAGTGCTTCCCAAACTTTTCTTCAGTATGACCCCATTTATGGCACCATTTCCTCAGCATGGCTCTCACTCCCAACCCACAGCCCCCCACCGCTGCTCTACTAAGGGATATCAAGCATACAGCCCACAAGCTGGGTCCAGCCCCTGAAGCCTCTCTATCCAGACCACTGGGCTGCCAGTGAGCTGCCGAAAGTTGGGGGACGTGGTCTTTTCGCAGAATCCGGGGTCCTTTGGCTTTGATGGGAATGGTCGTTGGTGGCAAGCATGGGTCACTACTGCCACCACTGGAGTTGCTCTCTGGACTCCTCAAGCCCTCATCACAGTGGCCACTCTGATAGCCCTCACACCCTGGGCTTTATTTAGTCCACAAGGAGACCCGTGGTCTGGATCTGGCCTGGGACCCCAGGTGAGTTTGACACTTCTGCATTAAAGGGATATGCCAATAAACCTAGGTGCTGCTGGAACTGGCAACAACAGTTTCTTGAATGTCAGGAGCTCTCTGAATGATCCCTCTGCTGCTGATGCTTTTCTTGTGCAGGAGACCATAAACATCACATACAGGAGTGATTGTAAAACCATATCCTTAAAAAAATCACAACAGACCTCAGTCCAATGCAAATGAGCAGGATGTTTAAAAAGAAGCTAATGGTAATAAGATCTTATTTTATTCAGAGGCCAGAGAAGGACTGACAGGCTGCAAGTCAAGGCTCTAATTTCTGTTACACCCCATTAAGTCCATAATGACTCCCCCGCCTTCTGGGGGGACTTCCGTGCTTTCCCGGGTCTCACTCGGATCAGAGGCCAGAGTGGCAAGATTAAACAGAAATTACCAGTACCTCCTAGAACAGGCAGCGTGGACCTGGGCTCATCCGCATGTCATCACAGAGAAGAGCTACTTTTTTCAACCTTCTTTACTCTCTCTTACTTACTGGGGGGAACAGCCAGTACTTCAGCTTGATGGATGAACACAGGTGATGAATTTTGGAAGAAGAGTCTATTCCATGTTCAGAGCTGAGAGGTTAGAAATGGCCTTATCCTCCACTCATTCAGGCCCCTTATGTTCTTCAAGTGCAATGGTGCTGCTCATGCCAGGGAAGCCACCCCTCTGGTGGTGGATTAAATCCTATCCTATTAAATCCCTCTAATAGGATTAACATCTATTTAGCATAGTTTAACCTCTGTGTGATTACGTCAGCCACTTATCTGATCATTTCTGATGGCCTTACTTCAATCACCTCAGTACCACGGAACAGTTGGTTTTGAAAGCGTGGAAGCTGTGGCTGTGATCCCCTGTACTTCAAACTGGCTAATTATCATCAGTCCTCCAGCTCAGCTCATTTTCCTATAAAAAGAAACGACGCAGCTGAAGATGAAAACGCTTCTACTTGGCAAATAGCTGGGACAAGATAGCTCTGAACTACAGGAGACAGTCACCGAGCCGTTATCTCAATTATAAGGAAGAGTTGATGTAGTTCATCTTCGTTACAGCTGTCAAAACCAGCAGCCTAAAATCCCAATGCAATTCTGGTCATTGAGGCCATCTGTTAGCAGTACTGCTTCTGCTCTGTGCAGTGTCCACACTGAAGTCACATGCATAACACACATCCACACCCTCTCCCAAGCCAGTTCTAAAAGAAGGTGGCCTTAGAAAAATATTGCCTGATGGGTGTTGAACAGTAGCAGTGTTTGTGAGTTAAGTACTGATCCTGTAGATCTCGTTATACTGCATACTCCTCAAATAGCTGGCAGAGGCCCCTATGACAGAAGTCTCTGCAGCTGCATAAAACTTCATTGTTGTCCTCTTGGAAGAGGAGGAGCCCAGATGTGTGCAAGTCAGTTGTGGGAGGGCTCTAAATAAATAGGTGCTGACTCTGAGAGGAGTCAACATACATGAAAGCCAATTATGGGGGGAGGCCTCTGGGTGGGCCTGAATGGATTGGCAATGACTGGAATAAAACAAGAAAAAGATATGATCATTCTTCCCCTGGCATTTACAATCCTTTTTTTCTCCGTGGGCCAAATGTGCTCCCCGAAACATCTGAAGCAAATCGGCTTTAGGTAGGTAAGTAGGAGGAATTTTATGGACAGTCAACTATCCAGAAAGTCTTCCCCATGCAGGGAAAGCAAGGCCAACAGTGTGCTGACTGGTTGATGCAGCTGAAAAGCAGGGAAGGTCACTGCTGAGGTCCTGCATTGGAGGGTACATCTGATCAGACCCTGTATGCATTGATGCCTGATGGAGGGGTAAGTGAAGGGCTGAAAGAGCATCGGTGTATGTTTTTGGCAGTGTCATGGACAACACAAAGGTGGAAAGTAATGCACAAATCTTTGCTATTCCCTTCTGGGTTCCCTGCTGTTCAGCTGCTATGTGGCTGGGGCACATCATGCTGTAATCTGAACTGTCACTGAGGGCAGGTTTTTTTTTGCTTCATAGAAATAACAAATTCTCATTTCAGTGGAGAAGTACAAATCTCCGTTGCAGCAGACTACTGAAGCTATGGGGTGGAGGGGGGGAAGGGAGACAAGGGACACTATTTCTCATTTCTTGCAGGGCTAGATTATAGCTAGCCACATGTGGGCTTGTTTAGAGGTGTTGCTAAAGAAAGCCTTGTGGTATCTGTTTGCCACCTAGTAGGCAACTCTGGGTTTAATTAACTGTACTATGCAGGCAGAGGCACAAGGCAGTGGCATGCCAGGGCAGTGTGACACATGGGACAGTGGTGACTTCCAGCTGTGCTACCAGTGTGATTGTGTGGCTGCAGTGGCAGCTGCTATTTTTCTGCCCTCCTCCAAGTCAGCACTCAAGCCTGCTGGCCCAGTCACTCTCCTGTTACGCTACTGCTCCAGGTGTGGGGATCCTTGTCTGATGAACTCTGTCACATTCAGCCTGAACCACCCAATTGACTCCCCTAGATCTAGCTTAGTGGGGCAAAACTGCGTCAGGGCTGTTTTATGCTTCAATAAAAAGGAATGTGCTCAGCACATGGAGTGTGGTTAAGCTCCTGCCTGGTTCCTTCCACCCCAGCCCCGTCAGTGAGAATTAACTGTGCTTTGGTAATCCTTAGGAGGCATCCATAAAGAGCCACCAAAGAGTCAGAGTTGAAGATGTGGGGCCAGATTCTGCTATAGTTCCACTGAAAACAAGAGGGCCAAGCAGATTCACACCGCCTGAGGAGTTGACCTTGAGTGCTTGAACAACACTGATTACAGATCCAAAATAATATGAATGTAATAGAACCGATCTGTGCGTTCACTGGGGAGTCAGGGCACAAAGCACCAAGTCAAAACACTCATGCAGGTTCGAGCGCATAGGGAGTGACCACTTTGTACTGGTTGAAGCCTCCCAGTCACATGCCCTCTTTCCTAGCTATGAGCTGCAATAATCAAGCCTGGAAGTTAGAAACCAGGCCAGCTGATGGCGGGGAGTGCAGTGTTTGCATGGATGAGAAACCAGCAGATGTAGGAGAATTCTGTGCTGTGGGAAGGCTTGGAATCTGAGGGTGGAGGGGTGCTATAAGAAAAAGAGGGGTGCACCAAAGTGCTCCCTTAATTTGGCCATGGCCTCAACCAGCAATTCTTCATCCAGATGCTGATTTTAGCTTGGAGAAGCACCGTTTCTCCTGAAAAAGTCCTAAATAAGGGAAAGCCAAGAAAAGAAATGGCTTCAATATGCTTTTCACAGCTGCAAGGACATCTGTAGCCCTGCACCTATACAGCTCTCTGGTTGTGAGACTCCTATATCCCTGAACCCAATGTGCTTCTGACCTTCCAGGGGGGTACAACACATGCTTGGTGGGAGAACCCCCCCCCCCCCCCCCACTACACCCCCACACTCTGCATATAATACAACTCCACAATAATTAGATTCCAACAACATTTATAAATTTGTTATAATTTTCTAGGAAAAGAACCTAATTGTTGGAAGTCTGCCTTGAATTTGTCCCCCTCCCACTGCTACAGCAGGGAAAATAAATTTGTGGGGGGATCAGGTGGCTCCCTTGCCCTGTGCCCCCCAGCTTCTTCCCCAGCTCCTTCCCTCACCCCTTACTGTCAGACCCTGCTCTCCCTGAGCACACGGAAACGACAGCCAAATTTGAAAACACTGACTTTGAAAGAAACATGCTTGTAGTAATTTTCAGATAGTCAGGAATATCTTAACCGGGAAAGGATGGGAACAGATAGAACCAGTGTTGAACCAAGAGCAGACATAATCTGCCTACAAAAATGTGGTATACCAGAGGAGAAGGATTATAAACACTCTGAGAATAGATGGAGATGGGAACCATCTTGGTGGTCAGGGATAAATGAGAACAAAACGGCAGCAATATTAGTCAAGAACCCAGAGCTGAGAGTAAAGCAGGTAGAAGTCAATGACAGCCACCAGAAATTGTCAATATATAAGCACTACTGGAGAGGGAGGGAAGGAACATGTTGCTCAGAAACTTAACAGTTTATGTAGCTGAAGGGAGACTGCACATAATAGCAGGGGATTTCAATTATATCATTGAAGTGGGCGACAGAAATGGGAAAGGAGGAAATGGAGCTTTAGATAGGTCATCCAGACTGTTAAGAAATATAATAGAAGAGTTGCTAAGAGATGTGAGGGCAGGGAAGAAAGTTCTCACTAGAACTGACCCCAGTGGAAAGAAACAATCAATAACTGACTTTGTGTTTGTATCAAAATAAATATGGATAAGGAAGAAAGAAACCATACATGCAGGTTTTAGTGATCACTGGATGCTGAAGGTAGAAACAAGCCTTGGTAAGAGTCCTATGAGAGGGATGGGGCTGTGGAGATAAAGTGTGCAGCTGTTACAAGATGAAGAGATATGGCAAGCGTACATAAGACAGTATGAAAAGTGGCAAAACACTAATGAGATATTTCAGAAATACCAGAGAATGGTGGATGATTGTGAAGAAGAGGACAGGAGAATTCGTCAGGAAGGCAGGCCAAAGATGCGTGGGGAAAAGAACAAAAGAGCTGCACAGAAAGATGCAGGAGCTGCTAAAAAAAGCTGCAAAAGGAAAAAAGGTATGAAAAGAGCTAAAAGAAACAAGGCAAGAGTTAGAAACTAGGTTTAAGAGAAAGACAGAGCAAACATTTTTAGTACAAGCACCCTGGGTGGGGAAAAACAAAGAGTGCTCCCGATACTTTTCGGCTAGAGTGAAGGCGGCAAAAGCAGAGCTTAAAGCAGTACAGGAAGGTGGTGGTGCCCAGGTGGAAAAGCAAGAGTGTTGGAGGCAGTGAGAAAATTTTGTGTAGACCTATACCAGAAGAAGGAAACAGACAGGAAGAAGATGAAGGATTTGCTGGGAAATATTGAAAAGAAAGGAGAGCAGGAGGAAGCAAAGATGACAGAAGACAAGATAAGCTTAAAGGAAGTTGAGTGAGTGCTTAAAAACCTTTAAACGAGGGAAATCATCAGAAGCAGACAGACTGCCTATGGAATTTTACAAAAAGTTTGGGGCATGGATATAGGATATAGTGGAAGCATTCAAGTAAACAGCGGAAACAGGAGAGGCAGCGAAAGATTTCACATGAGGTGTTGTGATCTTACTCTTTAAGAAAAGGGGCAAAGGACATAGACAGAGGGATAAAAAAATTATCGGGGTGGAGGCAGGGTGCTGAGCGTGTGCACACACTCCCCCCCACACCCAGCAGCTAAGTCTATGGGGGAAGGGGCAGGGGGAGAGGAAAGGACCATAGAAGGGAAGATCAAGGCCCCTGTGGTGAGGGAGGGAGTGGAGTTGGGCCACGGGCAGGGGCAAGGGCTGGGGTGAATGGGGGCCCGCCGCTGCTCCAGCCACTTGTCCGGGAGAGCACAGGGTGTGTGCCCCGGATCTGTGCCGGGGGGGTGGGCAAGGCAGGCTGCAGCTGCGGGCTGGGGCCGGGACCTGGGCTACCCTCAGGGCAGGCAGTGGCAGTGCTGGGAGAGGGACTATGGGGGAGGGCTGCAGCCACCCCAAATTTTGCCATAGACCCCCCACATAGCCCCCTCCCAGCACTGCTGCTGCCTGCCCTGAGCGCAGCACAACACAGCACAGCCCCTGCCCACAGCTGCAGCCCCCCCGACCCACCCTGTGCAGATCCGGGGCACACACCCCTCCCCCATGCCCTCCTAGATGAGCAGTGGGAGCAGCAGTGGGAGCTGCCCCCCCCCACACACACACACTCTCTATGCCCCCTGGATGAGCCGTGCTCTGTCACACACCTGCCCCGGTTGGGCAGTGCCTACCCCAGCCCCAGGTCCAGCCCCGCTCCCTCCCTCACTGCAGAGGGGTGTTGATCTGCCTCCCCACGCCCCTTCCCTCCCCTTCCCCCACAACAGACTTACCAGCTGGATGCAGCTATATCAAAAATCGGATTGGTATTGGGCCTCCTTAAAAATTGGCTATCAATATCGGCCCCCAATCAATGCACCTCTAACTAAAACATGCAATGGAGTATAATGAACCAACTGGGGCTAAATTAAACAAAACAGAAAGTGGGAAACTGGAGGGACCTATAGAAACTTGGACTACAAGTAGTGGAGGGAGAGATCAAGTTTTGGGGTTCCCAGTCAAGGCAGAAGGGAAAGGAAATCAAGTGCGGGAAAAGCTAACAGCAAGTGTATGACACGTATTATGCCTGTGGATGGGAAGAATACTGTCCTTTGCTGGAAAAGTGGTGGCAGTTAAGACGGTGCTACTGCTGATCATCTTGTACACCGGAACTGTGCTTCCATTGTCATAGCAGCAGTACGAGAAAATGCAATGGGAAACGAGTGTGTTCTTTTAGAAAGTGAAAAGAGAAAGGCTAACCAGAATGGAACCGTATAAAGCAAGAGAGAAAGGGGGATGCCAGACACAGGGTTGTTCGTTTACACAAACTACATAAGTGCAGTATATAAAGCAGCAAAAGAGGGGGAAGAGAAAGCAGCATGCTTTAAACGATTTTTGGCAGGTATGATCTTGAGAAGATGGGGAATGTATGGGGGCTCTTGGAAGAAGCCATGGGCATGGCAACCTCCCGCTCATTACTTAAGAATGGAACATTTTATAAGGATATACAAAATAGGAGAGGTGGGGCAGGAGGTCCTGAAAGGTCTGAAGAGGCTGACAAAAATTGAGAAAGAGAATGGCACTGGTGGGGGACCTTACAGAAAGCCAAGTGAAAAAGGTGTGGAGGGAGGTGGCTGACAAATGACAGAAAGGGGAGCACGCTGATCTAGCATGGCTGATCATATAAAATGTTTCTGTACAACACAGACAGAGCTTGGCGAGAACAGCAAAGAAGCCAAGGGAGAGGTGCAGGGATGAAGAAATGGTGGGATGTGTTTTGGAAGTATGCATATGCAGAGGTTGTGTGGAAAAGGGTACATCATTTTTTTCAAGGTTTGAGCGTCACAAAAATAAGCCAGTCTATAACAGGGTTCAACTCCAAGGGTGGCCGTGATGCCCCTGGAGCCCCTTTAGCCCTTGTCAACCTGGCTGTCTTTGGGCACACTCCTCTTCTCCTCACTTGCCATGCCTTAATGAAATGATACTTTCAGAAAAGGGAGGCTGTCCCAGGGCTTCCCAAGTTAGATCTCCTCATGAGCACTGGTGTCGCTGCTCATAGCCTTACAGACTAATTACATGGGCTCCACCCTCCCCAGTACCCATGTCCATGTTACACAGGTGTCACTCATTCTTCTCTCTCTCCTGCTCCTAACACCTGTCTCGGGCTATGGGCCCCCTGGCCCTGCTGCTACAAGCCCCTCCTGGGCTATGGGATCTTGCCCACAGTCCTCGTCCCTCTTGGGCTACAGGCTCCTTGGCCTCCTCAGTCTCTGGCTGTGACTCCTAGTTTTTGGCCCCTCTCTCTGGGCCCTAGCCCAGTAAAACTCATGGGCTCCCCTGGCCCTGCCAGTCTCGGGCTGTGGCCCTCCTTGGCCTTCAGCCTCTACCGCTGGGCCCTGGCCCCACTCCTGAGCCAGTAAGACCTGGTTACACTCGCCCCTCCTGGGCTACAGACCTCTGGGCTCTCTGGCCCTGCTTATACTGGCCCCTTCTGGGTTCTGGCCCCAGTCCCAGCGACTGGGTCCTCCAGCCCAGACCTGCATTCCTGGCCCCACCTTGGACTCAGGCCCTTTTGCTGTGTCAACTCAGCCCCTTCTGGGCTCATGCTCTCTCCCTTTGGGCCCCAGACCCTATATTCTATGTTCGCCAGCCTCTTCACTCCCAGGCCTGTTGGGACCTTCTCTTTTTAGTCCCTCCCTCAAGCCTCCAGAGTTGCTTACCAAAGCTCAGATGTTACCCAGGAGCCCTGCTGCTAGGAGCTTTTCTCTTTGTGGTTCTTGGGGTTAGACTGCCTGACCAGCTCAGGTCTTAAGCTTATATCAGGGGTAGGCAACCCCCTGCACAGGTGCCAGAGTGCAGCACAAAGGCATTTTGCTTGGCATGTGTGCCTTGGGGCAGATGGAAGGGAAGGGCCCGGGGCCAGGGCTGCACTGCCACAACAAGGATCAGGCTCCTTGCAGCTCCTCCTCTGTCTGCCCCTGGCATGCCAACATTTTACAAGTTGAGCTTGCAGGTGTTTTGGCACTCTGCCCAAAAACATTGCCAACCCCTGGCTTATATCCTTTAAGCCTGGTCCCCTTCTGGTCAGGGGATTCTACCTGCAGACTGCTTCTCAGGCAGTGTGCCTTTAAATGAGCAGCTCTAAATGTTTTTTCTACATACTTCGAGGTACCAGGCGCAGCTTGTGAATGCTGCGATGCTGGAATGGATGCAGCATCCCATAGGAGGGGTGGAGGGGGACTTCCACATGCTTGGTGGCAAACCCAAAAGTACTTTTAGTCCACTTCTGGGTCCACTGCCGAGAGTGCAGCCCCCACCCCAGCTCGGCAATCAGACCCAGGAGGCACCAGTCACTGAGCTGGGAGGACGTGGGGGGCCCCCTGGCGTGCTCCCCGACAGACCCGGAAGTGGATCAGAAGTGCTTCAGGTCCACTGCCAGATCTGCTGCCGAGTGCACTGGGGACCACCCCCCCACGCTCTTGTGGGATGCTCCATCCGCCCCACCATCTCAGCATTCACAAGCCGCCTAGTACCTCGAGGTATGTAGAAAAAACATTTAAAGCTGTGTATATGTCCAAATTGCTGAATCTTTCCAAATCAATTTGGAGGGTTCTGATTTGATTCAGAGAGATTAAAGGGTCTCCTGATTCGATTCGGAGATTCGGCCACCGAATTGGGCCAACACTCTGCTGAATCGAATCAGGGACTGAAGCTTCGCACAGCCCTACTAACTGGTCACTTTTCAGGATGGAGGGAGGTCAAAAGTGGGGTGCAGCAAGGATCTGTGCTGGGCCCAATTTTGTTCATTCATGAAAATGTTGATCTGGAAAATGGGGGTGCAGAGTGAAATGAAAGTTTGCAGATCATACCAAATTATTTTGGGCAGTTAAATCCCAAACTGACAGAGAGGAGCTGCAGAAAGACTGTCACTAAGTTAAGTGAATAGACAAAAAAATGGTAAATTAACTTCACTGTCAACAAGTAAAAGGTAATGCACATGGGGAAAAATAACCTCAATTATATGTACACAATGGTCAGTTCTGAATTAGCTATTATGACTCAAGAAAAAAAACCTTGGAGTCATTGTAGATAGCTCTTTAAAAATGCTCAGTGTGCAGTGACAACCAAACAAATCCAGTAATATATTGGGCATCATTAAGAAGGGAAATGAAACAAAGACAAAAAGGAGAACATCATCATGCTATAGCAGTTGTTCTCAACCTGTGGTACCTTATGTACCACCTGCCGATCGACGTAGCAAAAGCGAAACCAGAAGTCCCACTGTGGCACTTCCGGTTTCACCACCACGAGCCGAGTCCCACTTTTTCCTTGCAGACCACAGCTTGGGGCAAAGCAGCCTGCACGGGGGCCCCCTCCCTGTCCCCAGCACACTGATGCCAGGGAGCAAAAGCCCGGGTGCACCAGACACGGCAGGAGGGGCAGCTGGAACTTCTGCCCTAAACAGGCAAAGATGCCTCCAACCCACCCGGCATGGGGGGCAAGCCAAACTCAAAATGTGGTACCCATGTACCCCCTGCCCATGTCTCTCATACCCCCAGGGGTATGCGTACCAAAGGCTGAGAAACAAGTATATACAAATTCGTGGTATGCCCACATCTAGAATACTATGTGAAGTTTTGGTCTCCACATCTCCAAAAGCATGTAGTAGAAGCAGAAAAGGTACAACGAAGGATAACTAAAATGATCAGGGGTATGAAGCAGTTGCTGTACCAGCGGAAACTAAAAAGGCTGGGACTATTCTGTTTGGAAAGAAGAAGGCTGAGTGGGGATATGATAGAAGTCTATAAAATCATGAAGGGTGCAAACAAAGTGAACAAGGAACTGTTGTTCACTAAGTCCCTGAATACTAGAATGAGGGGGTACCCACTGAAATTAGTAAGTGATATTCAAAGCTAACAAGTGAAGCTACATTTTTATCCAACATGTACTTAACTTGTCATAGGAGGGGGTTGAGGCAGACAGCACAGCCAGGTTCAAAAAGGGACTAGACAAATTCAACAGTTATTAACAACTGTATCATCCATGAACAGAATGGTTGGAGACGTTTCTTCTGGCATCTCTAAATCAACAATGATGGATGCTAGGGAGGTAATGAGTAGGGGACAGATCATTCTAGATCAACCTGGCTCTGTGCTCTCCCTCTGAAGCGTCTACCCCGGCCATGGTCTGACCCAATATGGCACTTCTTAAGTTGTTTTCAGATGAACCTTTATTTCTTCTCCCACACTTCATGTGTGGGAAAAGCTGCCCTGATGCCCTGCAAAGCCATCTCATTGTCCTCCTTCAGATCTCTCCTTCAAATTCTCCCGTGTCACTGTGCCTATAAGACACTTGACAATAGTCAGAATCCTGGTTTGCTGAGACCACTGCCCACCCCGCTGACCACTGCTGTCTCATCACTGTTTGTATCCGTACCCATCTGGCGTCTCATCTTATGCTAAGATGATAATCTGCTCAAAGGCACAGACAGTCTTTTATTCTGCATGTGTTCAGCACCTCATGCTCAGAGGTCCTGGTCTACGACTAGGGCTCCTAGAGGCTAGTGTAATGCTCATAATAAACACCATCATCAACTCCCTCCTGCTGGAAAGGAAAAATGTGCCTGAACCAAAGAGACAAGAGAGCAACAGTGGAGCTCTCTGTCACCTGATCAGGAATGTATGCCAGGGCTCTTGCCTCCTGGGCAAACGTCACCAATGCCTGCCAGATACACAAGGGCCTTGCCTCTTTATGCATGTTATTAACCTGACAAGCTACACAAGGGTTGCCAAAGTCTCACTGGACCTAATTGAAAGTGAATGATCTCTTCTATTCCCAGCCAGAATAGGGGACCTTCTCTCCACTTCTGTTCAGATTTGCCTGTCCCATCTCATCACACTTTCCTTTATGTTCTAATATGGTAGAGTCTCTTCAGGCCTTGAGGTATTTAATGACTGAAGTAGTTATAAAATGAAAGGCTTGGGACAGAATGTGCTCAGAATTTTGGAACCAAATAATCATTTTAGTGAAAGCCACATCCTAGCCTAGCTAATATATTTAGACACAAAAGAGAACACGAGGAGGGGAGAAATAAGAATAGCTACACTCAGTGTCCATTAGAAATGAACTACAGAAAATTATAAACAAAATGTTCAAGGTGGGGAGAAGGATGGGGGAAATCAATAAGTTTCCTTCTAGATAGCTTTCTCTTCTAAAAATATGCCTGCGTGGAAGTGTGAGAGACTTAAAATCCTTAGACAATATCTGTCTGCATGAGAATTGCAAATTTGTAGGGGATTTTTTTTTTCTTGTTCCTGACTCATCTTTCCATACTAACCTTCACTGAGATGATCAACAGGCACCTTCTCTGACTGCAAATGGTTCTCTCCCCCTGTAGCCCACTGCACAACACAGCAAGGGGTAAAGAGTCTGTCAGCAGCAGTTTCATGGTCTTTTTGGACATGGCATAATAATCCTTTGCACTGCCTAAATCCCTCTCACTGCCCATGGGAACAGTCCCACTGAGATTCAGGGAATTACTCCCATTGTAGATTTAATCATGTGTGTAAGTGGTTACAAGATCAGATCAGGGCCATGTAATACATCAGGAAGATTCTTCCACCGCTTTACATGATCTTTATCTTTGGCTGGGATTTCACAGAGTGGGATTTCAGAGTTTCTCTTATTGAGAAACTATAACATACATAAACTGCCTAGTGTAATAGCTTGTCAGAAAGAGGAAACAAGGAAAGGAAAGGAAAAGGAAGGGAAAAATTAATGCATTTGAAAAACATTGACATTGCAGTTTCATGTGCATGTTGAGCCATGTCATGGACACCTTAATGGCTCTCTGTATCTTTTATGATGTCAGACTCTTTTCAGCATTGTGGTATGTTTTAAGCACGTACTTACATGCTATGGGCTAGTGTCTGTTTAGTAGGACTTTCAGGAGGTAGTTTGCTAAAATCCCAGTGGTGCAAACTCCAGGATAAGTTAGATAGTGCCAGATGTGGAAATACCAGGCACCAGGATTGCTAGGTAATGAGTAGATACCTGCTGAAACAAGGCAAGAAGGGTGTCTCTACTAGCCAGCTGCAGTCACAGTGGGAGCCTGCTTCTCCCAATTCATTGCCAAAGGCACCTATTTTCTACACCAGCTTCTGGCAGGCATAGGATGAAATTGAGAGTGAGATGCACTATTTTCACCCCCTGCCCTTCCTCCATCTCTTTAGTGTTATAGGGTTGGGTGGGGAAGTGTCCCCTCTAACTTAGAATCATGCTTATGCCTTCATTAATCATCCTAGAGCAGGGGTGGGCAAAGTCTGGCCCATGAGCCAGATCGGGCTTGCAGCAGATTCCATTTCCCAGCAGCCCTGCCCAATGTTGGCATGGCCAGTTTCCATGGAGACCCCAGGAGCAGTAGGGCTGGGACAGCCTACTGCTCCTGGAAGCCCCAGGTCAGGGTTTCCATGGAGACCAGCCCCAGCAGCACTGGTAGGGTATGCAGCTGGGCAGGGAGCTTCTCCATTGGTGAGGCTGGGATTTTGCACCAGTGACAGCACAGTCTGCAGCCGCAATCCACTGCCCGCACGCCCCAGGCAGGTGTGTGCAGGCAGTGGATTGTGGCTCTGCCTCAGCTCCAAACCACGCTGTCACCATTGCAAGATCCCAGCCTTGGCCCTGGAGCCAGCTCCCTACCCAGCCGCTTGCCCTGACAGGGCCGGTCTCCATGGAAAACCTGGCCCTGCACTGTCATGGTGCCACTGCTACTGGGCTCTCCATGGAAACTGGCCACAGCGACGCAGGCAGGGACTGTTAGGAAATGGAGTCCAGCTGCCAGGCGGATCTGTCATTTTGCCCACCCCTGTTCTAGTGCCTACTTCTGCTGGTCTTTGCCTTACCATGTGATCCTGGTCAGTGTCACAGCTGCCCGGGATCTGACATCTGACCAGAGCACTGCCAGTTTCACACCACTGCAGTGGACTTTGGAAAGGGAAGGTGGAGTAACGGTTAGCCCCCATTCTTTCCTTGAGAACTCTTCCTGAATAATACCTGCAGAATCAAGACCCACCTTTTCCTTGGCATGATGTTGATACTGTAGTTGCTCTGAAAGGGTTATTACCATTTCAGAGGCAAAGCTGGAATGTTTCTCCCCACACATTACACTGAATCTGCTGAGTTAGGTGTAGATGGCAGTGAAAAGGGAGACTATGAAAACCAGAGATGAAAGACTTTACACAGCAAAATAGAAGAGTGTGACACAGATTGCTAGCTGCTATTCTATTCCCATACTGGCTTTTTGTTGTGGCACTGCAATTGGGGCACAGAAATTGTTTCCTTCTGTCCCACACTGTACTGAAAAGTTTCTTCATGAGGACTGGAATCTGAAGCAGAGGAATAGGCAGAGTTCTACATGTGTACATCTGCGTGTGTGTACATCTGTGGGAATGAACAAAATGATGGCTCTTTAAGCTGCCCCCCCGCTACTAAGTCCATTAGGGGTTCTTTAGGACACTGACCCTGGCCCTGATCTTGTAGGATAACTTTCCGAACCAGTTAAGCCCATACATATTTACAGGATTGGGTCCTCCATCAATAATAGATGTCCTAGTGTTTAAGGCTAGAAGAGATCTTTAGATCGTGCAGTCAGACCTATTGCACATCACAGGCCAGTAAGGTTCACTCATGTGTTAAGCCCAGTGACCTTAGTTCAACACAAGTGCTTTCCTCCTCTGTGCAGAGAGATCCCATCCTTAGCAGGGGAGACATGGGCCCAGAGGCTGGAGTCAGGAGGCACAGACACAGGCAAATACCTCTTATGGCCCCTTACAACGCAAGACTAAACTTCTGCTCCTTCCTTGTGGGGACTTGGGGGGACACAAGCCCATCTCTGACTCTCCCTGGAGGGAACAGCCTGTGCAACAGCTCTCCAGGGGAGCCTTGGTGAGGTCATTTTTTATCTTCATATTTGTCAATAAATTTAGCACGATAATGAACAAATCCAGCTGTGCTCATTATATTGAGGCAGTTCTTCATTAACACTGACCGCACAAATTCTAATCCTTCCTCATTTGCATGGACTTCTTCTGATTCACCTTATTTAACCTGCAAAGAATGAAGGGGGTCTCCGGTTTCTAACCCATGACCTACAGATGAACAGTCCTAATCAACAGCCCACAGTACTTATCCACAAATCAACATGTGCTATGACTCCTACATGCAAGAGCTCACTAGATTTTATATCCTCTTTCTATTCCTCTGTAAATCATGTAAGTCGCAAGCAGCTGCTCTCTCTGAGAGCCTGCTGTCATCTGAGTAACCATCTTCTAAGCAAAGCACACCTTGGCCCAATAAGTCTGGAGTGAAGCCATGCCAAAAGCCACCAAACCCGAGACACTTCAGTGAAAAGGAAACTTCTCAAATTCAAGGTCAGTAATGTCTCACTCAGACAAAGCAGAGAAGACTGCTGTGCAGCCAGGATTTATTTTTGGATGAGAAACGATAACGCGACATCACACTGAAACCCAAATATTTGGTAATGTTGGATGCTTGCTAGGTAGTTGGATCTTGTGGCAGAAACTCAACCCAGTAAAGTCAGTATTGAGGAGGGAGTCTTTCAACTTACTTCAAAGAGGCTTTGGATTAGGCCACATATATTCTTGGTGCAGCTTGCTTAGCAAACCCATTTTAACATATGTTTCAGACAGCACTAGCAGGTTTTATACAGAACTGACTCAGTAACACAAAGATGCCTCCCATCGCCAAGAAGCGATCATCGTTTTTGAAAATCTAAATCAATAGCAGCCACAAAGCACAATTTATCCATTTGTGCATTGAGCAACAACAATTTCCTCTCTCCTTTGAACTGGCCTCTTACATGTCAGGAGCGGCGGTTTGGGAAGAAACTGAAACAGACTGGACCAGTAAATTAGGGAATAATTATAAGAGGAAGGACAGAAGGGCTTCATAGCAAAACATGGTCCAGATAGAAAAATAGTGGTGAGCTAACTCTAGAGGCATCACAAGGTACAAGAACCAAACACACACCATAGCATGCTCACTTTGAGCATGACAAGCCCCTCTATCATCAGTGAGGCTTATACCACCCTCTGTACTGTGTACACCAGAATTACATGCAGAACAACTTAAAAACGGGATTCTGCAGAGAGGCAAAAACTTTTTTGGCAGATCTCTATCACAGCAGCAGTCAGACTAATATTCTTATTTGGTCTGTGAACGTGACAGCAAGAAGACAATCCATTTAAAAAACATTTCTCTGTAGCATTGCTAATACTTAACAGGACAGCAAACACTTGTACAGGTTTTGCTGGACAGTGTCACTGCCAGACAATCTTCACCCTGTAGAAAAACAGACATGCACATGCCTTCCATCTCCATGCACGCAAGACCCCAGCCAACAAACTATGCTGCAAAGTAATGTAAAGAGGCACAATACGGCAGCCACCACGGTGAGAGAGAGGTGGTTGGTCTGAAGTCAGGCAGAAGGCAGGGTAGAGATGCCCCTAACTAACTACCATCACAAAGAAGCCGGGCTGGAAGGGACCTGCAGAGGTCACCTAGTCCAGCCCCCTGCCTGAAGCAGGATCAGCCCTATCCCAACCATGATATAAATGTAGACGATACATTTAAAGCCAAAATAAAACATGCAGACGGATGGATCGCTAGAGGAAGGCATTTAAAGCCACTTACACTCGAATAGCACTTCAACTCGCACGCTGTCCAGACCCGTCCCTGCAAGCGGCGTGTGGCCCTTAGGAAGAAAAGCTCCCAAAGCAGCCTTGAGGACCAGTGCCACAGGACGTCCACGCATATCTACCGACCGGCTTTCCTCAACATCACAGCCCAAGCCTTCCTGCCCTGCGTCTCCGGGAGAGAGAAAAAAAATCATTAAGCTGTTGAATATTTTATGCTCCATCCCTCCCTGACTGAGCGTCACAGTCCTGGCTTGGCTGCCGGTGCACTCGGGGGTCCGTGCCCCCCGGGACAGAGGAGGAGCCGCTGCGGGCGGGGAGGAGGGGAGCGGAGCCCAGGCGGGGGCTTGCCCGGGGGAGCTCAGCGGGGCCGGGGCCGGTTACCTGGCGCGGGCTGGTTAGCAGGTCCCGGCGCGGCGGCGGCGGCGGTGCTGGCAGCCTGCGGGTGGCGGGGCAGGTGCTGCGGGTGCCCTGGGGCGGAGCTCCGCCCGGCCCCGCCCAGGGCCGCCGCCTCCGCTCTCCTCAGAAGTAGTTTGCAGAGCGCCGGCTCCTGGAGTCACGATATTGGGGGGGCTCCCCGCTGCCTTCCTCTGTTGGCTGGGGTGGGTTGTCTTTGAACCCCCTCCAAGCTGTGCCAGGAGCCGGAGCCCAAAGGCTGGGAAAGCGGGGAGATGAACTGGAGCAAAATGCAAGGTAAGTTGGTCACAGGGTGTTGGCCCCGCTAGGCCTGCACTGCCCCGTGCTAGGGCGCCGTCACAGAGGACAGTCCGGTTGTCCTCTATTGATACAAAGCCCCACGCCTTTATGTCCTCTACTTTTCTCTTCAAGAAAAACAGAAGTGTCTATTTTTTGTCTTGACGAAAAGAAAGAGAGGGGTCCTCTGTTTTCTCTCTTGAAGAGAAAAGTAGAGGTGTCGTCTATTTTCTGTCTTGGAGAGAAAAATAGAGGACATAAAGGCGTGTGGTTGTGTCTTGGTAGAGGACAGAGGAGCAGAAGGCTACGGCGGCCACCCTAGCCGTGGCCCGCTCCTGCTGACTTGCCCCCAAAAGGAGCTGTTTCTAGCTCCCACTCTGCTGCCTGCCGTGCACTGTCACGGCTTTCTTCTTTTATCCAACCAACTAAATAGTTAGGGAAACGGTTCTTTGCATGCAACAAGAAACTCTCCCAATCCCTGAAGAAGGGTGTTTGTGCCCAAAAGCTTGCAAAGGACAACTTTCCAACTATTTAGTTGGTCTAATAGAAGATATCACATTTATGCAAAGAACCTTGACAGCTTTATTCTGCACTATATTCCCCACCCCATGCAATTCCCCTCTCCCTGAAAAGAGCCAAACGAAGCCTGTGTATGCAGTTGAGAGAGCTGCAAATGCTGGAGACCGCTGCCAAGGGCAGTGGAGCAGAGGAACCGGGTGCTTAGGACCGAGTTACGCTAAGCTCTCTAGGTTGACAGAGAGCTATTCAAAGTGTGACAGAACCTGCATTCGGGGGTGTAGGTTGTAGCCCTCTTGGTCTAAGGACATAGGCAGACAAACCTTTGGGTAAATCTGATCTCTTTTATTGAGTTGGTCTAATAAAAGAGATCAGACTGAGATCAGATTTACCCAAAGAACCTTGTCTACCACAGAACCTGCAAGGGTGTTTCCCCCACCTCCATGGGGCAGGGAGGGGAGTGCAGAAGAAATCCCATGTGATTTGCAGTGCTCTCCTGAGATTGTCAAGCAGTGGTTTGCAACCTGTTTTAGACCAAGGCCCCTCCCTCGGAAAACACCAGCTCTTTGCTATCTGGACTTTTCCGGGAAAAGCAATAGAGTGTTTCTTCTGCTGAAAATAACTCCGAAGCACCACAGCAGGTTAGAATGTTTCTGATCCTGTGGATGTTTCTGTCTGGTTTATCTTGTGAAATGTGCATTTGCACATCTAACAGTGCTAATACTGCATGCCACCTGTAAAAGGATCACATGACACCCCAGTTGAGAATCACTATCTTCAGGCTTTGGTTTGCATGGGTGGACTCGGCTCAGCTTCAGCCAAGCTTGATGCCCATGTAGCTTGAAAGATCAAGACCCTGTGAATTCTGGGTAGTTATTCTGAAAAGGTAAACTGTGAGGTTACATTTGGGATACTTTGACCAAGTCTACTTACACTAGAATAAGAATATTCATGCACTTGTGCTAGAAAACTTGCAAGGAACAATTTTTCCAACTATTTAGTTGGTCTGATAAAAGAGGTCTCATTTACTCAAAGAGTCTTCTCTTCACACATCAAGGTATTTGGAAGAGCTGTGCCTGTCCATTCCCCTGTGCAAACAAGAAAGGAACTGAAACAAGGCATCCTAATTCTGGAAGAAGAGTGGAGATAACTGTGAATAATTAATTGAGAGTAACTGTGTGTAGGCAGGCTTAATGGAAATACTTGGGCAGCCTTCCTTCACCCCAAAAGCAGGGCAATTTGGTTTTATTTAAAGGAAGAGGGAGAGAATGCTTTGAATAAATGTTGTGGCCCAGTCTTGCTTCACAGATCATTCTTGCCTAACCTTGTTGGCTGCCCTCCTAGAAGGGCAGATATTAGCATCAGCCCTGGAAAATAAATATTTGGTATGCAAACTGAATGTTAAAATAAAGTACAGAGATGGAGGAGATGTGCAGGGATCCTTGCATGGCAGTTTAGCAAGTAGATTCCCTTACCCAGACTATCCAAAGCATCTGGAACCAGCCCTGTCACCTTTGAAGAGGATAAACATGGAATTAACCTGCTACCATTGGTGAACCTTGTCTGTATGCTGACTGTAACTTTCAGTGGAGTTGAGTTAGCTCACCTGAGGAAGCTTGATTGCAAAAGAGCACTTTTTGCTCCCATCTAGATGCAGTCCAAGTTGTACTGTAAGTTAATAAGATAGCCTTCCTCCTTTGGTCCCAGTGATTACTAGCCACCTCTTGGGGTCCTAGAGCTGTGGTTTTCAACCGTTTTTCATTTGCAGAGCCCTAAAAAATTTTGAATGGAAGTGCGGACCCCTTTGAATTGTAAGTGTGGGTATTCACATACTTTTGATTGATCATTGTCCATAGTCATCTTTCATGGACCTCTTAGCCCAGGGGCAGGCAATTATTTCAGGCAGAGGGCTGCTTACTGAGTTTTGGCAAGCTGTAGAGGGCCGCATGGGAAGACCCACCCCTTGACAGGTGCCTCGCCCCCTGGTCGCTATCTTGGGACTAGAAGTCCTGCCCGTAACCTTTGACCTTTACTGCCAGAAGTCCTCCCCTTGCCCCTAGAAGTATTCCTTTGGGGAAGAGGGTTTGCCATCTTAGGGGGGGAAAAAACTAATTACAGTAAAAGTTCTGTAAAAAAAAAAAAAAAGTTCTGCTCCACTAACTGGCATGCCAGCTTGTAAGATAAAGTGAAACTGGAAGTGCTCGCTGTGGCACTTCCGATTTCTCTGAGCCCCCATGGCTCGGGGCAAAGCAGCCTGCGCTACCGAGCTCCCATGGCCCAGGGACATAACAGGCTGTGCGGGGCTGTGTGGGACCCACCTCCCTGTCCCACGGGACCCACATGGGCCCTACGGGAGGGGCGGCAATGAGGCGGGAGGGGCAGAGGGATGCCCCAGACACAGCGAGAGAAGCGGTGGCTGGGGCCACTCAATTAATCGGAATATTTTCTTATCCAGCATCCCCCGTTCCCAGGGGATGCTGGATAACAGAGCATTTACTGGATATGCTAAAAATCAAACACCCATTGTAACATATTTTAATGTAATTAAAAAAATATTTTTGTCCTGATTTGTGTGTGTTTGTGCTATATATGTAGAAGTGATTGCATAATAGCTTAAAATGCAGTCTTACTCTTATATTGTGTGAGGTGTGCAGGGATGTCGGGGTGGGTGGGCGTGTGGTTCGTGGGGAGCTTTGGGTGGGAATGGGGATTGGTGGGGATGTGTGCGTGGGTATTGTATTGTGGAGATGGGAGTTACGTGGTGCAGAGTGGCCGGTGGGGGGGCAGGAAAGTAGCAGGGGGAGTGGAAGTGAGTGGAGTGCAGGGCCAGAGCGGGGCGGCAGGAGCGCGGAGTGTGGCCTGGTAGGGATCTATGGAGCTGGGCTGGGCTGCCAGTAGGGAGAGAGGGGAGCTGTCTGATGCTTTGGGATGGCTGCGGTGCACTTTGGCCTCCTGCTCCTTCTTGCCGTACAACATGGAGCGGCCCTTGTGGTGCCTCTCAGAGCCGCTGGCATGGTTGTGGCAGCGGAGGAGGACAAGGTGGGCTCGGCCACCGCTGCCTTCTGCTTGTCACCACACTCGCAGCAGTGCTTGGCGGTGCTGCTCACGGGAGCAGCCACTGCCGCCACTGTGCTCCCACCATGCCCAGCTGACACGCTCTGCCTCCCTGCGTGGCTGCTGCCACCAGCCCCACACCTACGCCTGCAGCTGCCATCGCTGCTGTTTCTGGCCGCCATGGGTGCCTTGGCCTGCTGTGGGGACGGCGCTGAGTGCAAGTGGTGCTCAGGCACATGGCAGGGGCGCAGTGGCAGCAGCTCAGCGG
>NW_005841994.1:2562624-2576483 GCF_000455745.1 Alligator sinensis
GTGCAGGCGCAGCACCCGCCCCTGCACAGTGATGAGCGCAGTGATGAGGAGAAGGCGGCAGCAGTGGCCGAGCTTGCCTCATCCTCCTCCTCCGCTGTGGTTGCCACAACCACACTGGCGGCCCTAAGGTGCGCTGCTAGGGCTGCTCCACCTTGTTCCTGTGGCAGCGGGTGGCTGCCACTGGGCAAGCAAGCCAGACTACCCCTGCAACACCCCTGCTGTGAGCCCGACCATGGCGGCCATTTGCTCTTGGTGCTGTCCCTGCAGCAGGCTGAGGCACCCGTGGTGGCCAGGAACAGCAGTGATGGTGGCTGCAGGAGTGCAGGGCACGAGCTGGCAGGGGTCCATGGAGCTGGGCTGGACTGCCAGCAGGTAGAGAGGGGAGCTGGCTGACGGCTTGGCAGCTTTGGTCCGGCTGCAGTGCGCCTTGGCCTCCTGCTCCTTCCTGCTGCGCAAAGCAGAGCAGCTCTTATGGCACCCCTCAGGGCCACCAATGTGGTTGTGGTGGTCGCGGGGCTTGGTGGTGGCGGCTGCAGCGGAGGAGGAGGACAACGAGATGGGCACAGCCGCCACCTTCTCCATGTCACTGTGTTCATGACAGTGCTCATGGTGCCACTTGTGGGAGCAGCCACTGCTGCTGCGGTGCTCCCGCCATGCCCGGCTGCCAGGCCCCGCCTCCCTGTGCAGCGGCAGGAATTTCAGTGCATTGGAGCAGACTCAATTGAGTCTGCTGAAGTGTGGCAGTTGCTATGCTCCAGCAGCCTTGTGCGTCTTGTGTATCTGCATCCATATCAGCATCCCTGCACTTAAAAATGGCAGCAGGTTGCTTGACCTAAAGCTTGTTGAAAAGTGCCCTTTAAAAAACTGCTATTTAGTTAATGTGCGTTAAAATAGGCCCATTAAATGCCCAATCTGGTCTTGGCTCTGGTGTGAGATGCGCAGGTGTAAGCCCGCTGTGCCCCTGTGAGCCCAGGGACCCCCCAGAAGAGCCCCCAGGACCTCTGAGCCCAGCCTGCCCGCGCAGGTAAGCAAGGGCCCATGGAGGGAGGGACTTAGCCTACTTAGCCAGCTGGGAGCCAGCTGAGTCGGAGGTGGGGAGAGTCATGCCCAGCCCCCCCAGGGAGCCTCGCAACAGGCCGTGCAAACAGGAGTGCTTCTGGGCCCGGTGTGTGAGTTAGAGCGGGAGGGCCTGAGGCCCTGCCTGTGAGCCCGCCAGGGTAGACAGTCCCAGCCGCAGCAGGCCTACTAGCAGCTCTAGAGGGTCGCCTTGGGGTCTGCGGCTCCCCCCCCACCACCTCAGAGATGGCCACCCAGACGGGGCCCCTGGCTCTCGGCTGCGGGGGGCTGCCTGACAGTTTTTCAGGCTCTGGGGCCCAGGAGCATGGCCACCTCCCTTTGTGAAGTCTGCTCCCTTTTGGGGTCTCTGGCACACCAGCTGGAGGAGCTCCAGGCCGCAGTCCAGAGACTGCGTGCCATCAGGGACTGTGAGCAGGAAATCGACTTCTACTGCCAGGCCCTTCTCCCCCAGGAGACAGAGGGTAGACCACGGTCTCCCTCCAGGACAAGGGAGGACTCAGGGACCTCCCATTCTGTCCAGCCTAGGGGTTGGACCAAGGTGGTCAAGGGCCCCAAGGCCCACCACACCAAGGTCCTCGCCCCGCTGGAGCTTTGCAACAGGTACAAACCTCTTGCAGCTTCAGCAGAGCTTGCTAAATTGCCAGCTCCTGCAGGCAACCTGGGCTCTACTGTAGCTACTGCCCCCACTCTCCCCAAGACAAAACGCAAAGTGTTTGTCATGGGAGACTCCATCCTGTGGGGGACTGAGGGGGTAATCTGCCACCCCGACCCCTCAGCCCGGGAAGTTTGCTGCTTCCCGGGAGCCCATATTCGAGGCATTGCAGAGAAGATCCCTAAACTCCTCCAGCCCACTGACCACTACCTGTGCTCCTCATCCATGTGGACACCAATGACATGGCTTGGAGTGCTCCCAGCCAGGGCATGAGGCGCTACAGGGATTTGGGAGCGGGGCTGAAGGGGTTGGGGGCGCAGGTGGTGTTTTCTTTGATCCTTCCAGTTTCAGGCTATGGAGGGAGAGAAGGATCCAGGTAGTGAACCAAAGGCTGCGGCGCTGGTGTCATCGGGAAGGCTTTGGCTTCCATGACCACAGTCTGCCCTTTGGTGAGAGAGGCAGTGGTCTGCTGGGAAGAGATGGCCTCCACCTTACTTCACTGGGGAGGAAGCTCTTCTTAGCCAGAATGGCTGACCTGCTCGACTGGGCTTTAAATTAAGCCCACTGGGGAATGGGTGGACAACCACCAAAGCAAACCCACTAGGCAACTACTAGAAAACCAACAGGTTAGGGCACTCAAGGGAATCCACTCCTACCCCAGCCCTGGAACGGTGTCCTCCTGGGAGAGCAAGGAAGCCTAGGGCTTCCAATGGGATGCTTATGTGTCTGTACACCAATGCCAGGAGCTTGGGGAATAAACAAGAGGAACTGGTCCTCCTACTAAACAAGAATGACTACGATCTCATAGAGATAACGGAGACCTGGTGGGACTCCACCTATGACTGGGCCACAGATATAGACGGCTATAACATGTGTCACAACCCAAAGGGTGTGATTTTTGTTTTTGTGTGCTTCGGCACTGCTAAATTGTTCCCGCTAAATTATAGCTTCTTTGCACGGTGGAGTTTTCTGCTGCAAAAGAGAACCCCGGTGCAAGGGAGAATTTCCCGCCAATTTGAAGCTTTCTTTGCAGGGTGCATTTCTTTGTTGCAGCACAGAAATGCTCGTTGCAAAGAGTTCCCGCCATTTGTGATCACCTTCACCATCCGCCATAAAGCTGTCAAGTCAGTCAGCAATACAGAAGGGATTTCAGGAAAGCTGACTTTGACAAGCTCAGGAGGCTTGTCAGAGAGGCCCAAAAGGGCCACAACCCAAAGGGGAGGGGAGTTCAGGACGAGTGGTTGCTCCTCAAAGGTGCGATCCTGGAAGTGCAAGCAAAGTCTATCCCATCTCGGAGGAAAGGCAGCAAAAGGGCACAGCAGCCCCCCTGGCTCTCCAGGGAGCTAGCAGACCTCCTGCGTCTAAAAAGACAGACCTACAAAGGATGGAGGACTTGATCCACCACCAAGGAGGAATACTCTGTACTGATCTGGACCTGCAGGGAGCAAACCAGGAAAGCCAAGGCTGCAATGGCACTCCAACTAGCTACAAGTATCAAGGACAACAAAAAATCCTTTTTTAGATATGTGGGGAGCCGGAAGAAAAGCAAAGGCAACGTTGGACCCCTGCTAAACCAGATGGGACAACTGACAACCAACGCCCAGGAAAAAGCCAACTTGCTAAATGGGTACTTTGCATCGGTCTTTCATCAGTCCCATGGGACACCCCTGCCCACTATGGGACAGGGAGGCCTGGGCAAGGGAGATTCCTTGCCCTGCATCAATGCTGACCTCGTGAAGGAACACCTTGAGAGGCTGAACACCTTCAAGTCATCCGGCCCTGACAGTTTACACCCCAGGTTACTCGAGGAGTTGGCTAGCATCATAGCTCAGCCCCTGGCACAGATCTTTGAGAACTCCTGGTGCTCTGGTGAAGTGCCTGATGATTGGAAGAAGGCCAATGTCATGCCTATCTTCAAGAAAGGGAGGAAAGTGGAGCCAGCAAACTATAGGCCCATCAGCCTGACCTCTATCTCAGGAAAGGTCTTAGAAAAGATTATCAAAGAGACCATTCTTAACAGGCTGGCTGATGGCAACATCCTGAGGGATAGTCAGCACGGGTTTGTTGCGGGTAGGTCTTGCTTGACCAATCTCATTTCCTTCTGTGACCAGGTGACCTATCGCCTGGACAAAGGAGAAGAGATTGATGTCATATATCTTGACTTCAGAAAAGCCTTCGGTCTGGTATCCCATGATCACCTCTTGGCAAAACTGGCCAACTGCGGCCTTGGGTCCACTATGATCCGCTGGCTGGAGAATTGGCTCCATGGTAGGACCCAGAGGGTGGTGGTTGATGGAAGGCAATCGTTGTGGTGCCCTATGACCAGGGGGTCCCCCAGGGCTCTGTCTTTGGGCCTATGCTATTTAACATCTTCATTAATGATGTGGACATTGGAGTCAGAGGCGGACTGGCCAAGTTTGCTGATGACACCAAACTCTGGGGTAAAGCGTTCACACCTGAAGACAGGAAGATGATCCAGGCTGACTTTGACAGGCTCAGAAAATGGGCGGATGAGAACCTGATGGTGTTTAACACTGAAAAATGCAAGGTTCTCCACTTTGGGAAGAAAAACCTGCTACGCTGGCTAGCACTATGGACGAAAGGGCCTTGGGGGTCATGATTGACCACAAGATGAATATGAGCCTGCAATGTGATACTGCTGTTAGTAAAGCCAGCAAAACGCTTGCTTGCATCCACAGATGCTTCTCAAGTAAATCCCAGGATGTCATCCTCCTGTTGTACTCGGCCTTGGTGAGGCCGCAGCTGGAGTATTGCGTCCAGTTTTGGGCTCCACAATTCAAAAAGGACGTGGAGAAGCTTGGGAGAGTGCAGAGGAGCGGCATGTGCATGATCAGAGATCATAAGGTCTGTTTTCCTGATGAGAGGCTGAGAGCCATGGTACTCTTCAGCCTTGAAAAGCGCTGGCTCAGGGGTGATTTGGTGGCCACCTATAAGTTTATCAGGGGTGTTCACCAGGATCTGCGGGAACCAGGATCTGTTCACCAGAGCGCCCCAAGGGAATACCAGATTGAACAGTCACAAACTCCTCCATGACTGTTTCAGGCTGGACATAAGGAAGAACTTCTTTACTGTCCGAGTCCCCAAGGTTTGGAATAGCCTGCCATCGGAGGTGGTTCAAGCACCTACTCTGAACGCCTTCAAAAGACATCTGGATGTTTATCTTGCTGGGATCCTATGATCCCTGCTGACTTCCTGCCCCTGGGGCAGGGGGCTGGACTCGATGATCTTCCGAGGTCCCTTCCAGCCCTAATGTCTATGAAATGTAATTTTAAAACTGTGTTCTTTAGTTAATGCGTGTTAAGACGGTCTAAATGCACATTTTCCTAGTACCTCATAATGGAGGTACTAGATTTAATGCACATTAGTTAAAGGGCATCAGTGCATGTGTAGACATACCCACAGGGGCTCTGTTGAGCCTTTAGAAGAGTGCCTGGCTGTGAGTGCCTTTGGAACCACCTTACCCCTTCCCCCGCCAACTGGGCAGCTGTTCAGATCGTTCTGCATGACATATCCAGTGAGTTTACCAAGCTCAAGGAGATTGAGTTTCCAGTACCCTGTACCCTTGTGCTGTCACTTACCTCAGTGCCAGGGAAAAGGAAATTGGGTGGTAAAGTTCTAGTCTATCCAGCTGGCAGTGTGTCAGTGTGCAACTGCTAGCATGGAGAAATCCATCCCACAGAATCCTCTTGTTTCTTTTTTCTAACTTAATTAATTAAATACCTTTCTTCCTTGTGGAAGTGCACTGGTGTGTGGAGAAAAGTTGCTGCATGACACACTGCAGCCTCCTTTTTTT
This sequence comes from Alligator sinensis, assembly GCF_000455745.1. Lineage (NCBI taxonomy): Eukaryota > Metazoa > Chordata > Crocodylia > Alligatoridae > Alligator > Alligator sinensis. The sequence goes on from NW_005841994.1 coordinate 2,568,168, forward strand.
AGCACAAGGCTGGGCAGGAAGAGAAGACAATCACCTATTGATTTTTTTCTGTTGTGTGCTTCTGTTTTCACCCTTTCAGACTCCCTAATTAACCATACTGGTTCTACACTGCCCTGGCCCTCTCCCTTCATTGACTCTAATTTCTGATCCTGCCCTGGAGGTTCTTCTTCCTCTTGCTGTGCTTTCCCGAGTTACTCAGTGGTCTGATTGGGAGAGGCACTGATTGCCCCTTGTTTTCAACACCTGGAAGATTGAGGTCATCTGGCATCTTTCAAGAACAGGTCCCAAGGTCATTAAGAGCTATTTGGATCCAACAAAATGAGGCTTGGCCTTGACATATGTTACTAATAAGCAACTGCTACTGCTCATACTCTTCCCCCAGGCAGGCTGCAAGTATTGCAGGATTTGCCTTGAGTAGAGTAGCAGATTGACCCCCATCTCCTTAACTCCTGGATTAGATGGCTGGAAGGGGCACGCATAATGGATTTCCTTGTGGAAATGCTGACAGAAACAAATGATATTTTGAAACCACCACCCTGATATTTCTAAATTCCTGGGTCTATATCCAGGGATATGAAGCCCTTCACTTTTCAGGATTGTTCCTAACTTCTTTTTAAAAAGTAGATGAATTTAGTTGTATTTATCCATCTAAGTGCCTTTTTCTATTTGTGATTTACCAAACCCTAATTTTTAGCAAACAAAAAAACCATGAGCCCATTTGACCAAACTTTTTTCCATTGGAAAAGGCATTTTTCTGTCAAAAATGGCAACAACGTATGCCAAAAATGTTTTTCAAATAAAACAGTTTTTGGCAATGAAAATTTGAAAAATGTGGAGCTGCTCTGCCTGGCAGCCCTGTTGGATGTAGAAAGGGGGTGCTCTCTTCCCAGCAGTGGTAGTTGCATCTGGGCAGGGGCTGCCTGGGTGAGAGGCAACAGGCATGGTGCTGTCCTCAGATGCTGCTGTTTGTCTAAGTAAATAGAGCTGGCTTTCACCCTTTAGAGCAGGGATGGGCAAAATATGGTCCACAGGCCAGATCTGGCCCACCAGCAGATTCGATCCGGCCTGTAGATGGATGTCCTTCCCTCAACTCATTGGATATGGCCCACGGGCAGTTGGCAGTTTCTGCTGATGCATGGTACCAGGCAGGTGGGTGGGACTGCTTCTGCCCAGCAGCATCAGTCCTTGATGCAGCAGGTGGGTGGCAGTGGCAGTTGTGGATAACACTGGGAGGTTCAGGAGCCCTGACACAGAACCTGCTGGCGACATATGCAGCTGATGCCACTGCCCTCCAAAAGCAGTGGAAGTTCCTGCCTGGAGCCCCAACTCAGAACCTGCAGGCAGCATCAGCCGTGGACTGAAACAGGAGCTGCTGCTGCAGCAGGCAGGTGGCAGCATCAGCTGTGACACTGCTGGCAGGTTCTGTGTTGGGGCTCTGGAACCTGCTGACTGCACCCACAGCTGATGCCCACTGCTTGCCTGCAATGGAGGAGGTCCCCATCTTGGTCCACAGCAGAGATTTGGGGCTCCTGGCGAACTATAGCTCTAACTGGGTTCTGGTGGGAGGAGGGGGAGAGAGAGAGGAGAGACAGAAAGAAAGGAGAGAAGCACACAGAAAGAAGGGAGAAGGAGGAGAGGAGAGATGGATGTGGCCCTTAACAAGTCCCCAAAACTCATGAAGTGGCTCTCCAGCTGCAGTAATTGCCCACCCTTGCTGTGCCTGAGAGGCCCATGCAATCCCAGCCCATGCTGCCACCCCATATGCTACACTGAGCTTCCTTGCCATGGGGAAGTACCAGTATGGTTTACCTTTCCCTGTACCACCTCGAGTTCTTATGATGATCATGTTTATCACCACCATGATTAGGGATCAACCAAGAATGGGCCTGTATGGTGCCAGGCTCATGAGAGAACAGATGGAAGAGAAGCAGACAGTTCCTGTCCCAATGACCTTCCCCAAGGCTTTCCACTATCCCCTAGAATAAAATAAAACACAGAAAAAGTGGTAGTTTTTATTTCAGGAGCGAGCTTGTTTTCCCCAGACCTGCATGGGGATGTGCTTCACAGAACTCAGGAGCTGCTCCTGTGCAGACTATTTCAGCTGGACCTAGGTCCCTATCGCAGCAGAGGCAGGCCCAAGAAATGCCACAAATGCCTGAGTTCAGGGCTAAAATTCTGTGTCTAGACAGCAGTGTGCTATGTCCAAGGCTGGCCTTAGGGATCAGGGGAGGTAACTTGGGCCCTAGGGAGATGACTGACATAGTCTGTTTTCAAGAAGCCAAAGCCTGGCTAATCAAGCAGGACCAGAATGGTAGCCTGAGCCTCCATATCTTACATTTTCATCATTTTAAATTCTCATAAGGAATAGAAACTTGAAAAAGAAATAAGCTTTAGTTCTCTTTTCTGGGACCCAGAGGCTCTCCCTGTTAAAATGGGACCTGCTGAGCACCACTTCCACCTGGTAAATACGTGCCAGCATGCAGAGGATCTAGCACGAGATGTTAGGATAGATGTTCTTGGGGTTGGAGGGTGATCTCCTCTTTGCTTGTTCTAGATTTCTGGGCCCTTGCCACTGGTACCCAGTGTGAAGGAACTCCATCCCAGCCTCCTGCCTTAGAGTTGTTTTTTTATTTTTTTCTTTCCTCTGTGTCTCGGTCTTCTCACCTGTCCGTTAATCTGGTTGTCCCAGGTTATGGTACATGATCTGAGTCACCTGCCTCTATTATTTTGAGCTATGGCCCCATGACTAGGGGGCAGGGGCTTGTGTCCAGGTCAAGGTGTGATGCTTTTCAAATTGGTTGGTCAGCCTCAAACAACACCTGCCACTATTTGGGTCCAGAAGATGAGGTCAGGAGAGCCATTTAAGAGAGGCTGTCCAGGGAGAGGAAGAGCTATGTTGGGATTCTTACACAGCAACTGGAACCTCTGCAACTCTCACTCTCTTTCAGGATGGTGAAGTGAGTAAATTACCAGAAACTTAACTAGAAAGGTAGCTTATAATGATTTAGAAGTGTACTAAATGGCTATTAGGCCAGTTCTGTTTGCTCAGGGTATTCTTTTGATACTTCTCTGACTTTTCCCCTTCCCCAAGCCTACCCTTTCTACTCCATAAAGCTATCTGCTATAACAAGTTTTGTGGTACATGGTTGAGAGGGATTGGGCACGCCTTTTTATTCCTTTGGCTTGGTTGACTAAGGGAGGCCACTTTCTGTGCTTCAGGTTAAAGGGAAGCACCCCAAGATCTCAGGAGTTCAAGTGCCCTCCACGTCTACAGGGCCTGTGTACGCCAGGAGGCATAGGGCCCAAGCACCGACCAGACCTTGGGTGGTGGCGGCGGTTACCCCAGGCTTGCAGGTGTGCTCCAGAAAGAGGGTCGGCCAGTTGTAGGCACCCCAGGGGAGACACTTGGAGCTTGGTTTTTGGGCAGGTGCCATGTGGTGGGTGGCTGGAGCACCCCCTACTGGCCCACCACACCCAGTGACTCAGATTCAGCAGAAGAATGAAAGGCACTCCCCACCCAGAATATTCTCTACCCAGGGGTATAGGGCACTCTCCTAGGTGGTGTGATACATGGGCTTGAGTTTCTCAGGCTGAAGTGAGCAAAGAACCCAGTTCACTCACTTCCTGAGTGAGTGCTCCAGTCACTAGGCTATTATATAAAAGGGTGTGCTGGGGATGGGGGGCAGTGATGTTGCTACTCAGCTGCTGTCTGAAAAGAATGAGCCAGTTTTCTGTACCCAAAGGCATGACTTCAGCATCTGAGTCCAAGAGGCTGTTGGGCTCCTTCCCTCAGGAGAGGGAGGATTCCTGGCTCTTTATTCCAACTTGTATGTCCCAGTGCTCAGTGTTCCTGGTTGGCTAGCTTGAAGCAGCTTTCTGCTCAGTGCCCAGGCTCTGTGTATTGTCCTATGGAGACACCAAACACTCCCTTCTGACTTTATATGAAGTATTAGTCTGAAGTCAGTTTCTTGTGCAGACTGATTGATAAGAAGTAAGCACCCTGAGGCCTGGGATCTACTTTTAGGGCATACTGAAGCTTCAGTCTGAGGTTTCTTGGGGCCCACTTTGGATTTTGCCCTTGGTCAAAAATGACTTGGCTTATAGAGCTTCCTCACTTGGTTGTTGCCAGAGCTTGTACCTTCCTGGTATGAGCATCCTGCTGCAGACCACTGCTTCTTGTTGCTCTCACCCAACCTTTATTTGTTTATGTAGTAAATTCTTGCAGTTGTGATGCTGGCCCCATCCTCACTCAATCCGGGTTTCTCAAGTTTGCTCCTTGCAGTCCCCTCCAAGAGGTCAGGCCTGTCTTTGGAGTAAAGCCACATGATTCTTAGACCAGGTCTGTATTCAGTTCCATCACCTTCAGGGTTACCCAGCAAGTCAGGCCAGTGGCTAGTGAGAAAAGAGTAGCTTAATCAGTCTTCCTAAAGTATCGTGTGTTTAACCATAGGAACCACAGGAACAAAACATGGCTTGAGTGACAAATGAAAGTAAAACAAGAAAGGGTCCCACACAGGCCTCTCATCTAGAGTCCTAGGTAGACCTGTCTTACCCCAGACTCCTCCCCTGACAGGAAAGGGGATCTGGGTCTAATGTTCTTGAGGAAGGGGGTGCTTGTATATCTATACAAGCCCAATCTGCTTTGAGTCTACTTCATGACAGAGACCAAGTCATCCCTGGAAAAAACTGTCTTGCAGGCCTACATTGCCTTGGAAAAGGAATATGAGGACCCACTCTTCCCTCTGGCACATATTTCTGACAGTCCTGTTATTGGACTAACTTGCCTTGTGCATACAGTAAGCCAGGCCAAGCTTCAGGATTCATGAGCTATTATAGGAATTCTGAATTTTGTTCCCCAGAGTTTAGATGCATTCCTAATTGTGGTATTCTGAAGAATAGTCCTTAAACTCCTTTTAAAAGAGAAAAGGAATAGGAAAGGAACAGAAAAATTCCATGTGCATTAGCAGAATTGAATTGCTTATAACCTTAAAACTGATCACCTGATTTTTTTTTTTTAAATAAATGATTGCTTTTTAAATCTTAATGACATCTAGAAAGCAATCCCAGATTCTAGTTTCATTGCAGCATTTCTGAGTGCCACATATAGGGACAGTATGCCTTTTCAAATATCCAATAACTCAAAAAAATACTCAGCTAATTTGACTCATGCTCTGAAACAATATCAGGAGAAAATACAGCATTTCAACTCCCCCAAAATGTCTATGTAAAAGTTATAAACCACTGAAAGAAATGGAGGTTTCTTTTGGAAGCTAGAAATCAACTTTTACTTTAGTGACAGCTCCTCAGTTCTGCAGTGTAATAATAGTAAAAACCTTGATCTTGGCAGATTTACAAAGGCGTGGCTTCTTGAAGTGGTATATGCTTTTCTCAGTTGTTCCCTTCATTGTAAAGGTCAGTATCATTAAACTTTAGTAAGACATCAGACATCTTGTTCGTGTTCCTTTTCAGCTGGACAAAACATTTTGTGGCCACATCAAAGGCAAATTCCACGATCACATTTTCTTACACTGTCTTATCCAACCCAGGGCTATTGACAGAGTACAAAATCATGCCCCATACTGATCTATTTACTATAAGGTTCCTCAAGGCTTCAGTGATATTTAACAACAGATTGTATTTAAAGATCCCCTGTGCCAGCAGTTCTATTTCAAGCTTTTATGGTTGGAAACTAACTTGCATCACCTGACCACATGAACCAGCACACAATGTCAGGGCAACAGCTTTTGTAGCTTGAGAAGGGACAACATAAGTTGTCATAAATAGACTGGGATCAATCCTGAAGCTAGTGGAAGTTTTGTGTTCAGTTACATGGCAGCACAATTGCCCAATTCTGTGGAGCTTGTCTGACTCCTTGCCTTGTTCATCTGCAGTTCCCATGAATGGGATGGTCTTCAGCTAACCGAGCTGGAATTCAGCTGGCCTCCTGGTCTGAGATGAGGGCTACAAAGCAAATATTTGGAGAGGCCAAGCCTGTGTCTGTCATGCTTGGAAACCAGGATTGATAGACAGGCAATTTAAAACAGTCTAAGCTCAGACATGTGCCAACGTGGACTGAATCCAAGACTGATGTATGTGAAATACCCTTTGCAATGTGAAATACCCTTTGCAATGGTGGAGCGAGGTGCTATCAGAAGTGGTCCTTTAGGGAACAGCCAAGTACGTTTTATTTATTGATGAACTTCCACTGCAATAGCTCATCACAAGGGCTCTGCAATTTGAGGATGCTACATAATTGCTTCCAAACATCTCCAGACACCTGGCCTAATGTGGATCTACTAGACTGCTCCCAGCCCTGGGAAGTGGAGGGTGCTCTGAGTCAGAACTATAGCAATCAACTTCAGGTTCTGTTACAAATTAAAAGTTGCATGTGCTTGTTTCTTGATACACAGATTTGATAGGATGCAATATTTCAGGCCCATCTTCTGAGGAGTGTTTCCCTTTGACAAAGCAGAGTACTACTATATTTCCCCATCTGGCATCACAGAATCCCTCCTGCACCCAGCACCTTTTGAGCACACCAAGATGCTAGGTCAAAATTGCTTCTGTGCCCTCCTCAGAATAGACAAGGTTGGCTCAGCCAGTCACAGATCCTGACCTAACTCACTGGCAGTACAGCCATAGGAAGGGCTGGCCACCCTAGCCAGATGGTCAAACATGCCTCAGCAAAGACTGTCCTGAAAACTATCACCCCTATTGAGCATTTTCAATGATTTGGCTAAGTGGTTTCAATATGGCAAGTTCTTTTTGCCTGGCTCTTTAACTCTAGGAGGCTACACACATTCTGGCAGGGTACACCCATGTTCCCCCTTTGTGAGCAATGAGTTTTATTGCCAACAGTAACAACTAGTGAACAAAGTGCACTGGAACTGCCTTAGGTCCAGGCAGGACTCATCATATTGTATTTAGTTAATTTATAAGGTGCAAATCTACCCTGCCTTCTGCCCAGCTTCAGACTAACATAGCTGACTAACTCTTTATGTCCAGGACTCCCAGGCTTTTATTTGGCATCAGGTGCTTCATCTCACATGTATGACTTGGTCCTTGATATAAGTGGAGGGATTGTGCCACTTGTCAGCAGGCATCTATCATGATGGGTCCTTATGCAGCCTCTGTTACTATAATAGCTGAGCATCTCCCACTCTACTGAGGGCACGTCTACACGTGACATTAGTTCGGCAGTCACAAACTGTAATGCTGCAGCAATGTTGCTGTAGCAATGGGCTCCCTTGTTACAGTGTATCGCTACAGCAATGTAGTGGCCAAAAATAATTGTGTACCACCAGCACAGCGCAGTATGGACTGTTACTGTACTGCCATTTAGTACTTCCTTTTGTTTTACTTTTATTTGTCCCTCAAGCAATGTTTGGTTCCTATGGTTAAACACACAGTACTTTAGGAAGGCTTCTTGGGTTACTTTGTTCTCTTTGACCAAAAGGAAGTACTAAATGACAGTGCAGTAACAACAGCGCCATAGGGGCAAGTGTAGATGGGCCCAGTATTTATCATTATTACATCTCTGTGAGGCAAAGGGACACTGTTATCCTTTTCCTATTCATTCATGCATACTGCTGTCTGAGTCAGCTTTAAAAGGCTGGAGCAAGAGGTGCATGTTTCTTGCAGCTTCGGGGGATTGGTTGCCCTGCTTGCTCAGTTAGGATTGGCTGGGCCCAAGGTGTGTTGATTTGAGCTTGCCACAACCGAGGCCTGTCTCTCCCCAGCCTCGGGGATTGATTGCCCTGATCATTTGATTGGGTCTTGATCTGAGCTCATTACACCTAAAATCATTCTTCCAAGAGGACAACTCTCAGGGCATTAGACATTAGGGGGCTAATTGAGGCTGAAAAAAATTGTGAGAAAGGAATTGGGCAATACAATGGATAGGGAAACAAACATTTCTGCCTACTGAAAACATGCAAAGAGGCCATGATGTATAGCAGCACTAGGAGCCTGATTTACTAGGGAAATCACTTTTGGGTTTGTTTGTTTTTTTGGCTTTATCCTTCTAAATAATCACACTTTGCTTGAATGCTGTAGGAGAGGACCTCTGTGCAGGGGTGGATCAGCTGAGGGAGGGGGTTGTGGTCACACCTCCCTTCTTTTAGGTAGAGCACTAAGTCTTCCAACATGCAAGCCAGTGGGAACACCAGGGGGTTGGGCAGGGAGCAGGAGGGATCTGCCTGCTACTGCCACCACCAACCCCAGCCAAGCCCCCATGCAGCCATTCCCTGTAGTTGGAGCCCCCAGACCAGCCGGGGAATCCCAAGGGGATGGGCAGGAACAGGGACCAACCCCCCC
>NW_005841994.1:2576493-2598212 GCF_000455745.1 Alligator sinensis
AAACTACTGCCATTCCTGGCTAAGAGCAGCACCGTGCTTAGCTGCTTCCCTCAAGTGGAGCCCCCAGGAGCGGACAGGGAAGGAGGGGATCTATATGCTGCAGCTGTCCCTGGCTGACCTAGACACAGGGGGAGCCCAAGAGCTGCTCCAGCTAGAGGCGGTGCTGAGCAGCTATGCAGAGTGCTGGGCTGGCAGGGGACAGCAGCAGCAAAAGGCAGTCTGCACTTGCTATGCCTGCTTTATCCCCACTGTCAAGGTGTCTCCCACAGGCCGGGGGCTCCAGTTGCATATCACCCTCATCTTCATTATGGTTGAGCTGCAGCATGGGTTGGTTGCATCAGCCACACCCCTGTTTTTTAAATCCTGTATTTGCCTTTGTCTCTACAGGTGAAGTTGAATGCATAGGTCAACTCTAATGGTAACTGCATCTCTTGGGACTGCTGAAAAGGAGCACAGCCAAAAGGCAGACCTCAGATTTTAACTGCTTAAGTCACTTGTGCTGCATGCAGCTATAAATATTTTCCCTTTATGCCGTAATGTATATTAAAATCCATTCTTATTTTCTATTTGTCTCTATCTGGGTTCAAAAAATACCAAAGATGAAGTCAGTGCTAATTCGAAGTGACTATATAGGGCCAGATGCTTAGGTATGTACACAGATGTCACCCCATTGAAGTTAAGGAAGCTTTGCCAACTTAGACCAGCTGAGGATCTGCTCCACAGGGCTTATCATTCAGAATAACGGGCACTAACACATCGTAAATATTAACTTCTCTTTCTCTAGTACCTCTAAGTTGATTAGTCAAAGTTAGGTTCCTGCATACTCTTCCAAGGCATTATCCTAAGGCACATGTCCCTAAGAGCTCACCTCTGAATTTGTGTAAGTTTACATATATTTTTAATTTTATGCAACCCAATTTCTTTTGGCTAGAAGGGGTGAGAGTTATGTATGTGTGTGTGTGTGTGCGCGCGCGCACGCGCGCACACACACACACGTGCCTCATAGTATCTACAGTACACACACACACACACACACACTATAATGGACAGCATCACTGTCTACCCCTAGATGGTAGAAATTGCAGGCTGTTTACATCTTGTTTCCATTATTCTTTCCAGTGGAAAATTTTAAAATGTGGATCATGGCAGCTCAGAGCTGAGGAGAAGTGCACAGTACCACTTTCTCTTTGTGGGTGGAAGGCTTGCCCGTACAGCTATGAGGTTTATCTTGCACCTGAGAAGTTGGTTGCTTTGTTTATGAAGAATCTGTATTGTTTTTACTGTATGCCTTTCAGCTGCTCTGTCAAGGTACCTTATCCATTGCCTGGATTCAGTATGATCTGAAGGTAAATGAGGCCACTGGGCTGAGCATCTGTGGGAGTTTTAGGCTTTGCCACCTCCCTGCTTATCTTTCTATCTTACAGAGCAAGGCTGGGAAATAAGGTCCCCCTGAAAGGAGCAGGTCGTCAAGGAATCATCCTGAAAGAGATCACAAGGGGTGAATCTTAAGGGCTAGGAAGCAAAATTGAGTGGAAATTCATCTTGGTGAATCTGTCAGCAAAAGCTCATCTTAGAGCTCTGGCATCATGATTTAGGCCCAATCCTAACACATGAAGGGCCTTGTCTGCCTGGTAAGGCTGCCTTATTTTAGTTAAATTGGTGTAGTTTTCCATGTGGACTCTCTTCAACCGATTTAAACATATTACTTTAGCAGAGATTCATAAATTTGAGTATGATCCGCTGTCCTCAGAAGAAAAAAGGTGTAAAGTCAAACATCAGTCTACTTGACCTTCTTCATATGGAATCTCCTTTACCAGAGTTTCAAGCAGGGACTGGTCTGGCATCCATCTGGGATGGGTCAGGAATGGACGAGGTGACCTTTGAGGTCCTTACCAGGGTTGTTCTCGGATTTAAGATCTATGACTTGTGTCACTCTCCCTCTGCCTGATTAGGAACAATTAAGGCTAGGACAACAACTTGTCTCAGTGACTGGATCATTGCAGAGATCATTGAAGTCTGTCACTATTGCTCTAGATGCAGAACCCTGGAGGTGCATTTTCATCCTGGTACCTGATGAACAATTCTACCGTCTAGCCTACATTGATAGAATCATTGAAAGTTAGGGTTGGAAGAGACCTCAGGAGGTCATCTAGTCCAACCCCCTGCTCAAAGCTGAACCATTCCCACACAACTAGATCATCCCAGCCAAATCTTTGTCTAGCTGGGTTTTGAAAATCTCCAAGAATGGAGTTTTCACCACCTCTCTGAGTAACTTGTTCCAGTGTTTTACTACCCTCCTAGTGAGAAGGTTCTTCCTGATATCTAACCTAAACTTCCCTTGCTGCAATTTGAGACCGTTGCTCCTTGTTCTGCCATTTGCCACCACTGAGAACAGTCTAGGTCCATTCTCTTTCAAACCCCTCTTCAGGTAGTTGAAGGCAGCTATTACATCCCCTCTCAGTCTCCTCTTCTCTAGACAAAATAAACCTAGGTCCCTCAGCCTCTCCTCATAAGTCATGTCCCCCAGCCCCCTCCCAATTTTCACTGCCGTCTGCTAGACTCTCTCCAATTTGTCCACATCCTTTCTGTAGTGGGGGCCCCAAAACTGGACACAGCACTCCAAATGTGGCCTCACCAGTGCAGAATAGAGGGGAATAATTACTTCCCTCACTCTGTTGGCAACACTCCTACTAATGCAGCCCAGTATGCCGTTAGCCTTCTTGGCAACAAGGGCACACTGCTGGCTCGTATTCAGTTTATTGTCCACTATAACCCCCAGGTCCTTTTCAGCACAGCTGCTGCCCAGCCAGTCAGCCCCCAGCCTGTACTGATGCATGGGGTAGTTCAGTCCTATTAAACCTCAAAAAGGATCTATCTAATCCAGTGCCTCAGTGCAGCCACTAATCCCATCTCTTGGTGAAACCATTCTCTGGATAGAGTTTTGTGCCCTGATGGATCACTCCAGTTGTCTCCCAATTGCTCTGGGTCTCCCTGCATTTGACGTTTCTGCCCCAACACAGCCATACCCATAGATGTGTCTACAACAGATGTATTGCACCAAGTTAAAGGGACTCATAGTGGGGTGGTCAGTACCCCTTGTGACAGCTCTATTTTATACCAGTTTATCACACTGCACATTGCACACACTATACATTACAGCTGGAGACATCAATGGGCAACACCACCCAGAAAGACTGTCCAGCAAAAGAAATCAAGATAATCCACAATCCCCTTCACCTTGCATCACCTCCTACGCATACCAGCCTAATCATGTCCATGGCTAGAAAGCACAACTTAGTAGAATTCATTAGACAACAGATCCTGATGTCTAATATGCAGCCCTTACTCAGAGAGCCCCATCAAAAGAAAAGTGAGCCAGAATCTGAACACCTTGCTCAGGCTGAGGTGATGGGGACATGCAGGTAGAGAATGATATGATGCAAGCACTTTGTATGGACCTCCCTAAACCCTAACAGAGAGCCAGATCCAAAGATATGCTCTGGCTGTGACCACTGTGTCCAGATGGGTATGATGGGCACTGTGCAGGTAAGCACTCATCTCTCTCGATAGAGAATGCTGGGCTGAAGAGGTCAGTGATGTGAGACAAGTTTGTTTGGCTGCTGGGTTTTTTTTGGCCATCTGCTGAGGTCAAATGGGCTTTGAGTACACTATCTCACTCACGGAGCAGGAGAGGAGGCTTATAGGTTGTGCCCTCATTTCTCCCCCCTTAGGAAATGACCTAGGGCAATGCCAGCAGATCTGCCTCTGAAGGGCCGCACTGTCATATCTCATGTTGCTTATGCCTTCATTGTGCCAGAGGCTGAAACTGGGGAGGTGGCAGGCTTTGGGAGTGAAAATAGTCCCTTGATGTTCCCACACAGACTGAACTGATCCAGTGCTGTGCACCTAGCTGCTGGGTAATTCTTTGTAAGAGTGTTGGGCATATGCCTTGTTCTGGTTGCTCACACTAGGGCTGTGTGAGGCTATGAACTCCCTTTTCATGGTATTACAAGGCTGGTGCATTACAAGGCTGGGTTTGCAGCCTTCTCCTCCTGGCCTGACTCACTAATATCAGCCACCTGACACTTTCCAAAGAAGCCTTTGTGTGCAGTGGGATGAGCTCTGGCAGGTACAGCCTGTTATCACAAGCAGGTTAGATACAAAGTGGATGAATCAACAAAAGGAAAAGAACCTCTAGTTCAGTTCTTATATATAAGCAGCAGCAGCAGTAGTAGGTGCTCCAGCAGTGTAGCTGCTGCCCCCTTTCCTTTCCTCTGAACTCCTGTTTTCCAGTTATGCGGGTGTGCATTGACCCTCATACACTCAGCTCAGCCCTCACTGCCAGCACCTACATCATGTGTTACGCAGAGAACGTGCGTCAGGGCTTGTTCACAAGCAGAACTGCACTGGCAGAAGAAGAGGTCTGACCAAGTCAGTTATGCCAGCACCAGGGCTTATGTGGAGGTTCTGAGTCTATAGTTTTAAATTAAGCTTTTTTTTCAGTTTCACTCAGGAGTTTAGGAGCTATTTCTTTGGCGACTTGACTGATTTTTCCAATCTGTAGAACAGCTGTGCTCCCCAGAGCTGGCCTGGTTTGGCACAAGTCTGGAGCAGTTGAATGCTGCAGGGTAGCAGCATCCTGGCTTAATAGGGTCTGGCTAGTATCCATTCTGCTGTCCATCTGAGGACTAGGCACTAATACAAAGGTCTGTGTTTGGCACCCTGTTTATTTTTCTGATTTCACAACAGAAACTTTTTGCAGGGTTAGGTTGTTAACCTCATGTCTGAGCCCCCCAACCTGAAGGTCCCCAAAACTCATCTTTTTAGCTTGCTCCTGTCTTTCAGCCTGTATACCCTCTGGGAGCTAACTTGGGAGTACAGAGCTCCTGCCAGCTTAGTTCTCGGGCTCAGGGAGACACTTGAGCTATCCTACCATACCAATGTGCCAGTCTTTCTTAATGAAGAAGTTCTTGAATGGACACTGCTCCCCCAATCCCTCACCATGGGTACCTGGTGCCTTTTGAGTCGGGGGGGCATGTATGCCCCGCCCCAGTCAGTGACTGGGGCTTTTGTTGGCAGCCCCACTCTGTAGCTGGTGCTCACAGGAGGGCCACTGGCACTCCTGCCTGCTCCCCTGCCTGTCATCTAAATGGTGAGTGTGGCCTGACAGGGGGTGCACCGGCACTCTCAGGGAGTGCACGTGCACCCCTGTGTATCCCCTACGTGTTGCCACTCCCCCTCACAGTACAGAGGAAGTGGCAAACCTACTTGGGACTTCCCAAATGACTGTAAAAGGCTACTTTAACAAGAATTTCAATTGTGACCCCAAGACTAAAGGACAGAGAGGACAAACCATAGGCATACTCTAGAGTACAAGAATGGCTCAAGAGGCACTATTCTATCTGAATTTAAAAAAACCTGGAAAAATGAGTCCATGATAGGCATTAATGATGCTCTTTGACCTCTGCCCTGTGCATCTGCTGGTGTGGGAGGAATGATAGTGAAATTCTGAACCATTTAAGAAAAACTAAAATAAGCCACTTCCAAACTAGAAGGAAAGTGTCCATGTAGAGGTTGGCTCAATCAGTGCATATCTCTGTGTATACAACTCCAGCATGTTGCAGGATGAGAACAAGAGAGCCTTCCAGGAAGTGTTGCTTCACTGCACATATTGTGCATGCAGGTTAAAATTCTCCAGGGACAAGCTCAGGCCTGATTTTCACTGGCTCAGTTGGGGTGGAATAATGGGGCCTTAGAGAAAACAGAATTGGGCCAGACCTGTGCATTAGAAAATACTGACTGGTTTATGCAGAACTAGGCTGGTTTCCAATGTAGGTGACCTTGTTTCCATGATACTCTCAACCAGGATGCCATGAGACCCTTTCTGGGGTGCTGTGGCATGGGTACTGTCACCATGACCAGGCAAAAGTGCCCCACGTGCCTTGTGAGCAGCCAGACCAGGAGGGACTGCAGCATGTGTGTGTGCTCCTGCCTCCATTTGGGTTATCTGATAAACCTCAAGCAGTCAGGAGCACCTGCTTTTGCCTTAGCCCTTCCCAGTCTGGACCTCCCCCACACCTTCTGGAAATAGAGGCACACAGGACAGTTCTATACCAGTGGTTTTCAAACTGGGGCATGCATACTCCTGGGAGTATGTGGTATTTTGCCAAAGGGTAGGTACCCTAATTTTTAATTGTGGTGGTAGAGCTTCTGATTGGTCAGTGTGCAGTGAGTAATGGCATTGCACACATTGATGTCAGAGTCAGTACTCTTCTTGTGGAATGGATGTGCAGACATGTTTTGGGTGTAAGGGGCATGAGCAGCAATATTTTGCAGGTAAAGGGGTGCATGGCCAAAAATGTTTGAAAGCCACTGCTCCTAGATAGTGTTGCCAACTCCAACACTCAAGTTACAAGTCTGATTCAGAAAAATCATAAACTTAAAACGCACAGAAATTTGGGTTTCTGTTTGTCTCTTGGTTTCAGGCCCTTCAAGTTATTGTATGTAGCCATAAGGGCTAAAGTTTTTTTTTTAAGTAAAGGTGAGATTCTTACCTATCACAGGACTCCAGGAGCTGGGACTAAGACCTCAGATACTGTAAGAACTGCAACACTATATAGCAGTAGTGTAACTGAGGGAGAAGGAGGGGCAACTGGGACAGCATCTCCAGGTTCTGCCTTTTTAAGGGGGCACAAAACTAGCCATGACATGGCTGTGATCAGCTCCACAGAAGCCCGCACTGCCCCAGATGCCTGGCTATGCCCCTGTTATATAGATAAAAGGTTTAAGGAACAAAAACTTTGGAGGCTGGGGAAGAGGCCACAGATGTGTTTCCCTCCTATCTTAGACAAAAAGTTTTACGTGATCCTGGGGAAACCTAGAGCAAATTGTTTCTATTGCTGTTGCTCTTGGATTACTCTTAAAATTTCCTGATTCCAACAGGGTGCCTGCAAGTGGAAAAGCCCTCATATGCATAGGTGTCTTTGGGATCAGGCCATATGTACATAAGGTCACACTTCCTAAAGGCTTTGCTATGAAACAAAGTGAGGGTACAGGCCTTAACATGATCCTCCCAATTCTCTAGAGAAGTGGTATCAAACTAATCTGGACTCGTGGACTGGATGATAACGTACAAAACTGGTCTGTGGGCCAGATGAAGTCCACAAACAAGTCCCATGTGCCAAATCCAGCATGCAGGGCCAGTCCAGTACAGGTGCCACATGCAACGTATGTCCTGGACTGGCCTACGTGCTGCTTGCAGCACATGTGCTGACTCCAGCTCTGCATGTTGCATATAGCATATGTCAGCCCTAGCATTGTTCACAGCATGTGGCACATGGGGCTAGTCCAGGACTTGTGTTACACATGATGGGTGGGGCCCATCAGAGGTCTGGGCTGCATGTGGAGCCCATGCCAGACCAGCACTTTGCACTGGATCCAGCATGTGGGGCAGGTCTATGGGCCCAATCTGGACTGGACTTGGACCCAGTGCACAGGACACATCTAGTGTGAGCGCCGCATTCAGTGTGTGCCACAAACCTGCCCTGTATACTGCGTCCAGTGTGCACAACAGCTGTAGCCCCTGTGCTGTGTGCATCCTGCAGCAGATGGGCTCCAGACACTGCATGCAGCATTCGAGGCTGGGGCCAGCACATGCTGCATGTGGCATGCCGGTCTGCAATCCACAGGCAGCACTACAGGCCAGACAACAGGACTCTCCAGACTGTCTTTGACACCTCTTCTCTAGAGAAGTCAAATTAATAGCTCCAGAACATAAGGAAAAAAAGACCAGGCCTGATCCTCATTTATATGGAAGAGCAGCGAAAAGGGGCCTCAGTGCAAATGAGAATCAGGCTGAGAAAAGTGATCAGTTTTAATGGGGTCATAGGTGATAGACATGTGACTGTGGCATTGTAGGTGAACTATGGAGTCTGGGAAGACTTCATGGGATCGGTATGTTTTCATTTTAAAGTTCTGTTGACTTGATTATATGAGGATGGCCCCCACTGCTGATGGAATCCAGCACACAGCTTCCCATGACTGCGTTTTCACAAACTCTAAGCCTGTTTCTTTTTAAATTAATAAGCTACATCCAACTGGGCCTGGACACCACGACCTTCAAAAAGCAATGAGTGATTTCTGGGTGCCTTATTTGAGATATCTTAGAGAGCCCTGGTTTTCACAAAAGGTACTAAGTACTTGGCCTCTGTAGATCTGGCTGGTGTAAGTGGCCCCAAGACAAGTGCTAGAATTCACTTGTTGCTTTCTGAAAATATTGGCTCAGAAATTTTCTTTGCATCCTTTCTGAGCTGTTGTTGTCTTTTTCTGGGGTGCTTGGATCAGTAATGTTTTGTCTACACTGCTGTTTAGGGTAGGCTGAGAATCACTGTTAATTAGTTATTTAGCTTGAGCTGCCTCTCTCCAGCTACTTCTCCTTGCTGCAGCTGCACACAAAACACGGAAAAGAGACAAGCAGTATGCAGAAGGCTGATTGAGTGCTGGATGATCTCTATTCAAATAGAGCTCTTCTAGGTTAGTTGGACCCCTACTTGTTTTCCTTCTGTGCTTGGCTCTGATTAGGGGCAGTAGAGACTAGACGTGGGATGCAGAACAACCAGCAGCAGATTTCCTGTTCAAGGCCCTGAAATACACAGGTAAGCAATGACACTGCAAGGGAGAGCAGAGGAGGCTAAGCTTAGTCTTAGACTTGATGCCAAGAGTGTATGTGGTAGGCGGGACTATTGCTAAACTTATGAGTGTTTAATGGTCAGTGGGTTTGGGCTAGCGGGTGGGCTTGGGAGCAGTCCTTATCAGAAGCCATTCAGCCAATTTCTGTTGCCATGATGCACTCATGTCACTTTTTCTTCCATAGGAAACTATAGCTTCTGCTTCTAGAAAAAAAAAAGCAAGTGTTAGCAGAGTGGTTTTCAATCTTTTTTCATTTGCGGACCCCTAAAAAGTTTCAAATGGAGGTGTGGATCTCTTTGAATTGTAAGTGGGACACATCACATACTTTTGATTGATCATAGTCATCTTTCGTGGACCCTTTAGACATAGTCTGTGGACCTCCAGGGGTCCACAGACCAGAGATTGAAGTCCGCTGTTAGCAGGTTACTTACCTAGAAACAATGGATCAGATTAACAGGTTCTAAGGCTCAAAGAGACAACTGTGACCTCTTGACTTGCCCCAGGTGCAGAAACTTGGACCAGTGAGATCCAAAACAGGCATGTGTCCATTAATGGGGCTATACTAGGGAAGATCTGTCTGGTTATTTTTTATTTCTGCTAGAGCACAGTGTGTATTCTACAAAGTTCAGAGAGGGACAATTTAATATTTGTCTTAACCAGTAAAAGGTTATATGCCAATTTCTTTCATTTGTTGCTAAGACTCAAAAAAAGGCAAGGCTTCTGTGGACATCATTCATCTATCATGGGAAAAGAATCCCGGTGCAGAAAATATGGGCAATTATGGAAAGCTTTGCTTTATCCACCCTCTGCATTATCAGAAGGTCTCCCTGAAGAAAAAATACAGGGCAGAGAGATGCATACTCATAAACCAGCAGGATGCAATTAGTCACATTCATCACAAGGAAAAGCATAACAGCTGCTCTCTAACTGGCTTCCTGCAGGTCATGTGCAATTTAAATGAATGAAACTATTTTTCTGAATTATTTTTGTCTGTTTCCATACACAAAAAAATAATAATCTTTGCTGAGTTACAAGAAACACTGTAGCAGGAGGGAACCCTTTGACACAGAAATAGCGTGCAAATGAAGACTGGTGACAGGGGTTGCCAGACTGGACTGAAGCTGTGCCAACAGCTTTCCACACAAGCATGAGCTCTTACCCTGTTCTCTCACCAATAGGTGTAACAAGCAAGGTCTGAGTTGTGGGCAACCCCTGTGGGAGAGCAGGGGTGGGGACAGGGGACCGGAAGGGGCTGCTGAGTGCTGGGGTTGGGGGAGTGCAACGGACAGAGCAGGGCAGTGTAGCAGTCTTACCTATGCCAGGAACTCAAAGACATTCCCCAGCTGCTGCTGCCACATGAACTGCCCACCCCGGCTGTTGCTCCAATAGCAGCAGCACAGTGGTCATGTAGGGCTGTTTCTGCTGGCAGGGAGTAGAGACCATGGGGGTGGAGGAGCAATTTTGGCATTCCTACTAAGTTGGCACCTGGGCCTGGTGCCACACTTACCCACCTCTAGTTACACTATGCACTAAACCCTTCAACCCATTCATCTCTCTGTGTTGTATCAGAGTTCTGCTTCCTCAATATGACACAAAGTCACTAGACACTGTGGGCACGTCCAGACGAGTGCACACATGCCTCTTGCAGCATCCCAAACCAGTTTGAGATGCTGCAAGAGGCACGCTGCAAATGAAAAAATGTTCCCTGTGCTGCATATTTGCAGTGCAGGATCAAAATTTGATACCTGGATATCCAGCTATCAAAAATTACCCTGGGGGAAAAAAGTGGGGCAGGGCACAGTCCCAGACCATGCCTTTAGGTAACCAGGAAGCAAGTCTTCCAGAGAGATGCTCTGGCTTCTGGCCAGAGCATCTTTATGTGCCTCTGTTGCCCCAGCATGAGGGCACGAACCCTTAGCATGCTTGGGCAAGCAGAAGTGTGGTGAGGATCGGGACCTGGGCACTGTTGGGAGTAAGTAGGGAGGGACTGTGGAGGGTGGGTGGATTGTTGGTGTGGGAGAGGGCTGTGCTTGTGTGAGAGGGCTGTAGGGGGGGTTGTGTGTGGGTGGCGGGGGCTGGTGGGTAGCATGGGTTCCCCACAGGGCACACAGCCTCTACTGCTGTCAAAGCCCTCCCACAGCACGGCATGGCCCCTATTGCGTCAGAGCTGGCACCACCTGTGCAACTTGTTGAAGGTGTGGCCCGGCTTGGAGTGGCACCATGCGCCTTTCTGCAGGTCTGGCCCACTCGTGTTGTCACCCAGGAGCTGGCACCGCTCAAGGGAATCTGCATGTTGTGCCGGGCCAGGTCCTGCATGCATGGGCTCTGCGTGCTGCCGGGATGGGCCGGTTCCATGGAGGCAGGACCCAGCCCAGCATGACGCATGGTCCCCGTGAGCTGTGCTGGCCCCCAGGTGATAGGGTGAGTGGCCCAGGGCTGCAGAAAGGTGCATGGCCTCACGCAGTGCGGTGCTAAGCTGGGCCGCACCCACAACAGGCTGCACAGGTGGTGCTGGCTCTGAGGTGATCGGGGCCACACTGCGCTGCAGACAGCTCCACAACAGTGGGCCCTGAGCCCCCCAACGGCGGCTGCTGCTGCTGCGGTGGGGGAGCTGTGGCTCTGCAGGGGGGTGCTGTGGGCCCTGCGGGGTGGGGGGGGCTGTGGCCCTGTGGGGGGTCCACACCCACCCATGCACACACCCACCCACACCCCTTTCCACCCCATCCTGCAAACCCCACATGCCCCCATCACACACCCAAAAACCAAAGCAAACATCAAAACATAGATATTTAGAATGTATTTTATTATGGTGATAGAGACACTGGTAGGTTTCCAAACTGCTTTAACAATGTAAATATAGCAATAAAACATTGCCCACCTGATCTTTCTCTCTCTCTCTCTCTGTCTATATATATATATCTATATCTATATCTATATATATCAGGGTGGGCAAAATGTGGCCCGTGGCCCACCAGGCCATTCTATCCAGCCTGCAGAACCCCTAAGAAATTTAGAAAATTAATATTTATCTGCCCCTGGCTGCCTCTCATGCACCCCTCGATGGCTTTCCAAAACTCAGTAAGCAGCCCTCTGCCTGAAATAATTGCCCGCCCCTGATATATATAGTGGTCCTTTGTTCTAATTGTGGAAGAACATGGATTTTGGGGTATTTTAAAGAGTGAATTTGGGATATTTCTATCAGAGACGTTGCAGTTTTTAAATAGGGAATACCAGAATTCCCGCTAGGGAGGCAAGTGTCAGGACCCAGGCAGAGGAGCCTGCTCAGGGCTGGCACCCGGGACCCAGCTAGAGGTGGCTGATGTCCTGGACACCTGGGGCCAGGAGGACATGCTTTGACAGTTCAAAGCAGGCCGCCACACTGAGAACATCTTCTTGGCGATAGCTACCCAGATTGCCATGTGTGCCGCCACCTTGCTGTAGAGCCACACAAAGGCCAACTGTGCAGCCACAGCCCACTGGTAGCTGGTCCAGAGGTGCAGATACCTCTGCTGTGGCTGTGCAGTCTCCATCTGGGTTTGGCAGGTGGGCAGGCTTGGGGCCTCATGCTGTCACAGGTGGCAGCAGGTCATAGCCAGGCAGCAGCCTCCACTGCTAGACTGCTGCAGTGGGTAAAGGATGCAGGGAGTTCTCAGGGCTGCTTCAGCACTCCAGCTGGCACAAGGGGTAGTGTCCCCAGATACCAATTGTCCAGGCCCCAGAAGCTCCTATCTATTTGTATCTTCCGGTGGACATGGGCCTTAGGGCCCACCCAGTTAACTAATAGCCCCCACTGTGTGGGGCCAAAGAGTGAAAGATACAACTAATAATTTTTTGAGGGGGAGGGGGGACAACTAAGGAAAAAAAACAGGATAGGAGGCCAAAACGTGGGGGCCAAAATGTGAAAATAAGGGTTCTGGAGGCGGACACTGAGCAGAGCCCCCCAGGCCACACCCACCGGTCCTCAAAGGCATCTAAGGAGCCAGTGGAGGTCCCGGGACTTGGTGGGGCCGCGGATGGGGTGACCAAAAACAAGAAGGTGGGGGGTGAAATTCAACCTCAAGAGGGGGTTCTGGAGGTGGAGGGGCTGCAGCCTGGTGCACTCGAGGGTCATGTGCACCAGGGTATCCCTCTGCCCGCAGAAGGGGCAGGAGACCAGGGTGTTGGTAAGGCTTGTCACATATATGACTGTGGCCCCAGAAGCTCCTGAGAGGAAGCAACCCTGAGCTGCTTGCCAGGGCAGCTTTTTATACTGCTAGGGTCAGCACAGGTGCTGGCCCCAGGCTCTAGCTCCCACTGGTTACAGATCTGCAAGGAGCTGGGCACGATTATTTTGCCCCAAGTGGCACAATTTGCCCCACACCAAAGTGCATGTCCGGGCACATGCGCTCAGGCAAAAAGTCCCCAGCTCAAATTTGTGCCACCCCTATTTGAGCTGCTGCAAGCACATATGCCTGCATGTGTGGACACACCCTGTGGGTTATCTCAGTCCTAATAATCAGCCTGTCCCTTCCCTGGATAACCTCTGCACCTTTATGAAATGATTCTGAAAGCACCAAGAGCTTCTTGACAAATGGAAATGTAGTCATCTGAGGTAGGCCCAGCTGGCACAGCTGAGATAGATCTTTCCAGGCATGTGGTTCTCAGGTCTAAACCCTTGGAATAGCCCTCTGGCTGTCTTCATTTGCTGTTCCCTGCTGAGGTCATGCCACCTCTTAGAGGAAGAACAAACACATGCATCTTTCCAGCCAAGGTTCAACAGCTGTGGTCAATTTTTGGTGGTTCTGAGTTACAAAATTCCCCTTAATTCATTTCTCTTTCACCTCAAAAATCCCAAGTAAATGCACCTTGTACCTGACTGCAGCCTTGTCTAAAGTAGACCTTGGAGTGCAACCTGATCCGTATGCTTGGCTGGATTATGGTTTATGTCCACAGAAAATCTGAAGTCTTTTTTTGTTTATTTAAAATGACATTTTTATTATTCTTATGCTGAACTTTTTCTTTCCTTCTGCAGAATCCCATTACTTTTCCCATCCAGAGAACACAAAAATGTCCCAAATTAATCCTATTGATCCTAAAAACAAAATCTCCTTTGCTCAGAGATCTTTCTGTATTGCAGGGGCAATTTGCAAGAGAGTTACCAATACCTGCAAAGGCAGGGTTGATAATAAAACTGCCCTCTGCCCATTAAAAATTAAGCAGCTGGTGTGCTGAGACCACTGCGTAACCTGCTGATGAGCGCTCTCATTGTTTCTGAGCTCTGTATTGTCTCTCTCTGGCTCATCTACATGAGACGTTTACTGCAGAGCTGCCTAATTAGCTCCATAGTAAATGTTTCAGTGTCTACACATGCAGACCTATTAGGCTGCAGTAAATGAATAAACTCTGAGGCTAAGCAGTACTTGTAAATACAAGTACTACCCTGCTGCAGAGTTTTTTCATGTGCAGCAATGCACATGTACCTGCTGATGTAACCACCTGGGGTACGAGGATGTTTTAGTGCAGGGGCTGCCTGCTGGCTAATCCCACATTGAAGCATCCTCATGTCCCAGCCGGTTCCTCTGCAGCACGTTGAGCCAGGCAGGAGCAGCCCTGGGCGGGCAGCGACCCCTGCCCCACCCTGCCAGCCGGGCTGCTCCAAACCAGCTCAACATGCTGCGGTCCCAGGTGCACATTCAAACAGTGTGCCTGGGAGTAATACTCTGGTGTGATAAGTGCCAGAGTTCATTGCTTTGCATTAATTGCATGTGTAGACATGCCTTGAATGCTGCTGTTGTCTGTTGTCTTATGATAAAATTGAAAGCTGTTTGAGGCAAAGGCATACTTTTTGTTGTGTGTTTATGCGTCACCTAGTACAGTGGGGTCTCACTCCATGATTAGGGAGCCTGGGGAATTCCTGAAATACTAATTAATTAACTAATTAATTAGAACCAGCACTGAAGGTACAAAGCAGTATTATAAATGCCAAGGACAAATGCATCATTCAGGAAGAGAGGAAGAATACCAAAACCATATGCCAGCAGTCCATCACATTGACACATACAGCATCCCATGAAATTAGTGAGATTAGATGATAACAGACATTTTTAATAGTATTGTAATTTATCTATTTTTTACCTTTGGTCAAAGGAGCTGTAGGAAAACAAGACTCTTTGGCTTTAGAGTGGGTGAGAGAGAGGTGGCATGTGCTGGTAGCAGAAGATGCTAGCTAGGAGGAAAAGCCAGAAACATTAACTGTTCCCCCAGTCAAAGAATTTTCTCTGTTGACTGTGCATAGTAATTTAAAGTCTTGAATCTTGGCTTAATCTCTGCTCATGGATACACTGCTAGGACCAGTAGCCAGAACAGCTTTTTTCACATTAAGACATTGTGGCCCTTTCTTCACTGTGCTATGGCTGACCAGGTGTGTTAGCTACAAGCTGGACTTAATCTAGTCACCAATTAGTGCATGAACGGCGCGTGCCCCCAGTGGCTGGGGGGGGGGGAGCGCATGGCTGCCCTGGTGGTGGCAGAAGTGCGGCAGTGGGACCATGATGGCAGTGAGCGGGGAGCTCCTGCAGATGCTGCTGGCACTGGTGGGAGGTGGGGTGGCGAGTGCTGACCAGGAGTCAGCAACCACCCGCAGGTGCTGCCAGCATCATCGGCAGAGGCCAGCAGGGATTGCTGACCACCTGCAGATGCCGCCAGTGGTGTCGGCAGTGGGGTAGCGAGTGGTGACTGCCCACAGGCGCCGCTGACACTATTGGCGGTGCCTTTTTGTAGGGGGTGCACGTGCACCCACCTGCACCCCCTACGTGTCACCCTTGCTGCTTCTTCACAGTGTTCGGAATTTACATTTTACAGGAAATTCTGCAATTTTCAAATTTGTTTTGCTCCCTCAACATTATTTTTTAAAATAAATGTGATTGTTGGGTCAATTGAAATGGTTTTTATTTCCATTTCAATTTCTTTATTTTGTAATAACACTTTAAAAATGTTAAAAAACAGAAGTTGTAGAAAACTGAAACTCAGTAATGTAAAATCAAAGTACTTTGATATCAACAAAAAGCTTCCTTTTGGTTTTTCTTTTCAGAACAATATTTAATTAAAACTCTCACACACATTCCTAAGTAGTTTCAGTCCTGGTCCAGGGGAACTCCCCAGTGGAATGATATTTGTCTCTAGTGGGTTATGGAATAGAGAAGATCCCACACAATTTACTGATTCATTTTGATGCACTGGCTGGGGGAGTAGTTAGTTGATTGCACGATTTCACAATGATTACACACTTAATTCATACAACACAATTTTATTTTAAAATTCTTTGCTATGCATATAACACTGCTTAGCTTTAAGAAACACCACAAACATTAAGAACACAATAACTACATATATCAGAAACAATGCTCCGAATGCACTTCCTTTCCAAACAATGCTATAAGAATTAGTATTACAAAAACAACTACAATTACAACTAAAAGTTAAATTTGAATCAATACTATTATTTTCATAATATACTTACAATCCTAGAATTCCGAGAAACCAAACACCTAAATATGGTTTCATTCCTCAGTAGTACAATTTAATGGGTTGGCCTCAGTAGTACGGTTCAATAGGCTCGCCTCAGCAATGTGATTCAATGGGCTGGCCTCAATACTGATAGGACTAAGCCTCCTTCCTTCAGTCCCTTTCAGGCGCTCTGCAGCTTCAGCGTGAACTAAGAGATTCGTGTTCACGGAGAGGGTGGTTTAGGTGATCAGTCTGATCCGGCCTACACTTGCGATTCTTCCTTCATTGTTCTGCAAGTATAGTCACCTCCAATTTGGGAGAGTAAGTTACAGTTTTTATTGAGTGAGTTACCGTCCTGGGCCACTCCTACTCAAACCTGTCATTACCCCCAAATTTGGGCTCGGATCTTACTCAACAGATTCTTTTGCTTAGTAATTAGTTTCTTTTGTTGATCATTTTAATTACTTTGGGGAACTTCCATATCACTGCAAGTGACCTTTTCTTTCCAATCTTTGTCAAAAGGCTCTAGGGTTTGATCTCTTGGAACTCAGGATATTTGCTTTAAGGATCATTTTCAGGTTCTCTTTGTTAGACCTCTAAAGATAAAATTCAAAAGTTAAAACTTTGAGCAAAGTCTGGATCTTCCACACGTAGTCCAAAACAATGACCTAGATAAGGAGATAAATCTTATCTTCTTCCTGAAACTGGCTAATGGGCAACCATTACAAACATTCAAACTATTTCATTCAATATGACAATATTCTGTCAAGAAATCTCTGACCAGCTCAAAAATCAGCATATCAAGGATAGACATAAAAGAATCCAGCTCACTGGAGCTGCATGCTGTGTGCTGCCTGCCAATGCATTCCTTTCCTTTTCCTTCAATGTTGACTCTAATTGAATGAGTCACAGAGAAGAAGAACCTGGGTGATTATCATTTATAAAGCACTAACCGGCTGAGATCTTGGTTTCTCAGAAAAAAACAGTTTTTTTTACAGCCTGTACTGGAAGGGATGTGGAAAGGATAGATAGCATGGTAAACTGTTTGCAAAGCCCCTGCTGCGGTGGTACTGCCAGACATCATTCAGCTCAGGGATCAACCCCTCCAGCCTCAGATCAAATGCTTCTACAGCTTGAGTTGCTCTTACGGCACTTGGGCACAAAAGTATTTCTTATTTTTCTTGAATTATTAGATTTGTTTCCCAGTGTGACTTGCCTCCAACCTGCAGGCTTCTAGCCTGGGGGAGGAGTGAGGAAATAGTAGCTGTGAGACACTGGTTGTAATAGGCTTGTTGGCCATGGTGCCTCCCCTAGGGGTACAAGCAGTGGCGGGAGCCACCCACTCCCCTCCCCACGCCCCCTGGTTGAGCCGCTCATAGCTCCGTCCTGCGCCCTGCCCCAGCTGGGCAGTGCCTGTCCCTGCCCTAGCCTCCCTCCTCCCTCACTGCAGGGGCCTTGATCTGCCTCCCCCCCCCATGCCCCTTTCTTCCCCTGGCCCTTTCTCCTTAACAGACTTACCAGCCAGATGCTGCTCTCCAAGCTGCTGAGCTGGCTGTGTGCATGCTGCAGCTGTGCATATGCATGCAACACTTATTGGCAACATTATTGGCCACATCAGCCAAAAAACACCGATTGCGGATAATGTCAATTTTCCTTCTATCCGTGGTGATACAATATGGACCGATGTATTAGTGCATCTCTAATTAATAGATGTATCATCCATGAATTTGTCTAGGCTCTCTTTCTGAACCTGACTATGCTGTTTGCCTTGACCTCCTCCTGTGGCAGTGAATTCCACAGGTAACTGTGTTGCATAAAAAAAATGCTTTCTCTTGTTAGTTTTAAACTTGTCACCTACTGATTTCAGTGGGAGTCCACTCATTCTAATATTCTGGGACTTGGTAAAGAACTTGTTCCACTGCTCACTTGTTCCACACCCTTCGTCATTTTATAGACATCTGTCATATCCAAACAGAAGGGACCTAGCTTTTTATACTCACTCCTGATATGGCAAATGCTCGATGCCCCTGATAATTTCGTTGCCCTTCTTTGTACCTTTTCTAATTCTACTACATCCTTTTGGAGATGGAGAGGCCAAGTTCTGCAGTTTCACCTCTGAGTTCCTTCAGAATTCGTGAGTGACTGCCATCCAATCCAGGTGCTTTATTAGCATGTAATTACTGATTTTTCTAAAACTTCCTCTGCTGTCACTTCACTGTAGTCCAACTGTTTAGATTCATCTACTAGAAAGGATTGAAAGACAACTGTGTGGGGTTTTGGAACCAGAGAGAAGCACATTAAATGGGTCAGGGAGCAAAGACAGGGCTCATGACTTTACTGAGCCCAGCCAACACACGAATGGCAGAAGAGGAATGCAGTGGGGGGTCCTGGGAAACAGTTTAGATGCAAGCTGAACAAGGTCTATCCTGCTCCTGCCTTGGGGCTGTCTTCTTCAAAAAACCTTGATGCTACTGAGCTTGACTTGACTTTGGGCAACATGGGGACAATGTGGAGGGCGGGGAGAAGGACAAGCCTTGGGACAGGGACAAAGACCAGGATGCCACAGCAGCCCAGGAGGCCTGCTGTCCTCTCACAATTCACTGGGTGTGGACCTTTATCCTAGCTCTCTGTAGGAGGGCAGGGGCAGGGAATGAGGCTGAACCATCTGCTGCCTGCAGCCACTTTAGCCGGAGGGGGTGGGGCAGTGAAGATGACAGGGATTCAAAGGCCTCCAAAGCTGAAAAAAATCAGACCACTTAATTTTTCTGGCCAAAATGTATTTCCCATGTGGCTTCAGGATGCTGAAGCTGAGCAGCTGGTTGTGGGGAGGGAAAGGGAGAAAGAGACAGTGGGAGGGGTGAGAAACTGTAGAGAAATTGGGACAGGTCCTGTTACAGATGGCATCCTCACCTTCGCACCAGATACTCCTTGAAACCACCGGAAGACAAAAATTACATTGCATACTGACCACTATTGCTACACCGGGTTTCTTGTGCAGATTCTGATACCGAAAGAGGAAAACGAACGCTCTTGCAGTCAGTGCACAGGTTTGGGTTTCAGGAGACCGACATACTATTCCATGTGATGTCACTGACTTCCTGTCTGACCTTGAGCAGGTCACTTATTGCTTCTGTGCCTCCGCTTGCTATGTGTATGATGGCAATAATAGAGAGGTAGTGATCTCTGTTAGCATCTGATGAAGCGAGCTCTTACTCATGAAAGCTTATGCTTCTCTGTGTAACCCATACAAAACATGCAAGCCATTTTGTGTTGCAAAGCATGTTGTATATGGTTTTAGTTAAATATGACTCTGTGTATGTATACTTTTTCTGCTGTGTTTTAGGTACCCATGTTTTCTATATTTGAGTATCTTGTTTTCTCTCCTCTGCTTGGGTAAGCTGAAAAGGGACAGGAATTTTATTTTTTGTGGAAAATTTTTCATATTCCAGGTCAGATTAGTCAAATTAGTTTTGAGTCCTTTCGACTGAGCAAAGCTCAATCGTTCAAACACCATATGTGGTGCTACCACCGGCTAGTATCCTGCAGCCCAGACTTTTCAGCCTGGGGCTTCAGATACTCCCAAATCCATTGGTGGGCATCCTACGTGCAGGCCCAAGCCCACAGGCTTAGGGTTTGGATGCCCCCAAGTCTCACTTGCCCTTAGCCAATGGCCACAGGTGCAAGCTACTATCTCTTTCTCCCTTTCCCTCCTCCATTTCTATAAAATAGGTGTGGAGCTGAGGTTGTCCCACTGGAAGCTGCCCACTGGGAAACTAATTACAAGACTCATAGGGCGTCCTGTCTGCAGTACATTGGACAGGGGTGCGTCCCTCCACTACACAATGCCATTCAAATCCATTTTGGCCTGGGGAACAGATCTTGATCTTAGCTCACAAGAGGCTGAGAAACAGACAGGGACAGGAAATACTGCACATAGGCAGATACCTGTGGCTTTTATTAGGCCTACTGTCTGGGGATACCCCCGTTTACTGTAAATAAAAGGGCATGGGGGTCAGTCACGCAAGCAGGAGGCACCAGAACCATAGCTAACTAAGCAGTGTTGGGTTTTTTTAAATTCATTGCTTAAGAGGAAAAACTGCAAGCAAGGCAAGCCCTGATTTGAAAAGCTTGTGTGATATCACGTCAGGTATATAGAAACTTCTCAACTAGGCCTCAGCTCTCTTTTTTTTCTCCTGGGGCTGCTGGGACCTGAAAAAGCTGAATTGGGAGAAGTGAACTGAAGCTATGTGAAGGGAAAGCCTCAGGTGCAGGGAGAGAAAGTCCGTCTCAGGGCTTCAGGCCTCTATTCTCTCCCTCTTCTTTGCCCTTTTGTTTTTCTGGGTTTTGAGTGGAATAATACTGTGGGGGGTTATTGATCCATGGAGCAGACTAGCCAGGGTTGGAGCCTAGCAGTTTTGCTGGCTGCTTTGGGCCAGGGCTGAGAGCCCAGCACGTTTTAGTTGTGGTTGCCACTTCTTTTGGTTTCATCTTAGCTGTGTGGCTGAACCCCTGGTGTATGTCTTGCTGGCAGTTTTGGCTAGAATTAAAGGCCTGGCAGATTTGAGCCAGGCTTAAGGCCTTGAGTGGGATAGTGCTGTGGGAGTATTAATCCCTAGAGCAAACTGAGTGGAGTCCTGGCAGTTATTGGCCAGCATAGGACTGGCCCCTTCAGGGGTGACACACAGGGGGTGCACGTGCACCCCCTGCGAAAAGGCGCTGCCGACAGTGTTGGCTGCACCTGTGGGCAGTTCACGATCGCCACTGGCTGCCACTGCTGCTGCCGGCGGCATCTGTGGGAGCTCTGTGCATACTGCCGCCGGGCTCTCGCCGCTGCCAGCGCAGCTGTGCCCCCCCAGCTGCTGGGGGCACGTGCCATTCATGGGCCCCTTTTGGTTGTTTCATAGCTGTTATGTCTTAGTATAACTGTATAGCTAAGACTAAATGTCCAGACAGCAGCCAAATAGGCTGGGCGTTTTTTTTTTGTATGTTCAGGCCCTGGTGCAGGACAGCCCTGAGTCCCCTTTTTTTTGTTTTACAGCTGTTGTGTCTCAACATAGCAGGGAGCTTCGCTGTATGTTTGCTGCACGTTTGGGCCTGGCATGTTTTTGGGCCCGGCACACGTTGTTTTGGTAGCTTTTTGTCCCAACCAAGCAGTGTGGTTGGGCGCTAGTTGCAGTTCAGGCTGTTTGGCTGGCCCTTCTTTGAATTCTTTTGCAGTTTTCTGCCTCAGCAGAGCTGGGATTGGGACTAGCAATTTTGGGGTGCAGTATGCTGATGAAAACCACAGTTAACCCCTCAAAGCCACCATGTAGAAATGGAGATTGGTGCCCTATAGCTTTGCAGAGAGCAGTGAGGGGCCCCTTGCAACCAGAAGGACCTATACTCTCTAACAACTTCTCATGGCACAGCAAACTCAAGGAACAGCTCATAGGACTTTCCGATGTGGGCCCCCCTCTCCAGCCCATTGCTGAAGGGCAGGCATAAGGGTGCAGGTCCCTGGATCTACCTGTTGGGTGAGACGATCCTCCAAGATCAAAGGGAAGTAA
>NW_005841994.1:2598222-2599054 GCF_000455745.1 Alligator sinensis
GAATCAAATGGGGGAAGAGGGCGCAAACGCCCCCAGGGCTCACCAAAAGCATCCGGGAACGTTTCCAAACAAAAAAGGAGGCATACACCTGTTGGAAGGGAGGGGCCATCACAAGAGAGGGCTATACCTCGGTAGCTTGGGAATGTAGGGGGGCATTTCCAAGGCGGAAATGGAGCTGGGACTAGCAACCCAGATCAAGGACAAGAAGTCCTTTTTCAAATTCTTAGGGGGGAAAAAGAAGGTGCCAAGTAACGTGGGGCCTCTGCAGGACACGCTAGGAAATCTGGTCATCTCACCTGACGGTAAAGCTGACATATTCAACATTTCTTTGCCTCGTATTTCTGAGGAGGAACCTGGATATCACCCCCACTGGCCCCCCTGAGGGCCCGGCGGGTGGCACACCCAGGCCTAGGATTAATGAGGACCTTGTCAGGGAACTTCTAGAGGGACTAGATGTATTTAAATATGCAGGTCCTGATGATCTCCACCCCAGAGTGCTGAAGGAACTAGCAGGGGTCATTGCGGGACCTCTGGCACAGCTCTACGAGCACTCATGGCACTCGGGCGATGTGCCAGAGGACTGGAAAAGGGCCAGCGTGGTCCCCATCTTCAAAAAAGGGAGGATGGAGGACCCAGGAAATTATAGGCCCGTGAGTCTTACCTTGGTCCTGGGGAAGCTTTTCGAAAGAATTATCCTGGCACATGTCCAGGAAGGGCCAGCAGGGGAGGTTATGCTCAGGGGCAACCAGCATGGGTTCATTAGGGGCAGGTCTTGTCAAACCAACCTGGTGGCCTTCTACGACCAGGTCACCAAGTCCTTGGATGCAGGTGT
>NW_005841994.1:2599869-2602718 GCF_000455745.1 Alligator sinensis
CAAGCTAGCGGAGGGTAGTTTCAGGCTAGACATTAGGAAGCACTATTTCACTGTCAGGGCGGCTAGGACCTGGAACCAACTTCCAAAAGAAGTAGTGCTGGCTCCTACCCTGGCGGTCTTTAAAAGGAGGCTGGACGAACACCTGGCCGGGGTCCTTTGACCCCAGTACTCTTCCCTGCCACGGCAGGGGGTCGGACTAGATGATCTCCTCAGGTCCCTTCCCACCCTACCAACTATGAAACTATGACACCCCAGCCAAATTCACTGATCCCAGATTTTTGGGTGGGGGCTTGAGCCATAGTGAAAACTTACTGGGTACCCCAAAATTTGAACCCGGCCTTTGTTGCTGCCAACTGGTGCCCGGCAGAAAAGGTTACATCTGATTCAGTTTGTCTATAACTTGCAGTTCTACCCTGCCTTCTGATGGGGGTAATATATTTATCATGTAAAACATGCACCGTCCCCCCAAAATTGGTGTGTGGGTATTAAGCAGAGAAGCTGAGTTCTTTGCCCAGGATCATAGGAAAGTAGGGATCTCACAAGGTCATCTAGTTCAGTCTCCTGCTCATGGCAGGATTGATCCTGACTAAACCATCACAGTCAAGTGTCTGTTCAACCTGCTCTTGAAATTTTCCAAGGATGGAGATTCCACAGCTTCTCCAGGTAGCTTGATCCAATGGTTGATCACCCTCATAGATTAATCTCCAACCTAAGTTTCCTTTGCCACAACTTGAGGCCATTGCTCCTAGCCCTTTCCCTTACAGACATAGAGAAAAACCCATCTCCATCCTCTCTATAATTGTCCTTCAGGTATCTGAAGACAGTTATGAAATCCTCCCTTCAGTCTTTGCTCCAGATTAAATAACCCTAGTTATTTCAGCCTTTCCTCATAAGCCTTGCCTCCAGAGCCAACCCTAGGGGCGTGCGGGGTCTGTGCGAGGCAGGGGGGAGGGGTAAATGGCCAGAGCGGGGGGTGGAATAGGGGTGGCGAGTGGCCGGAGCAGAGGGGTGTGGGGGGCGGCAGGGTGGCGAGTGGCTGGAGTGTGAACCGATGGTGTATGGTGGCCCGCCAAAGCATGGGGCCTGGGGTGGTTGCCCCGATTCGCCCCCCCGCCCCACAAAGGGACAGCTCTGCTTGCCTCCCAACTCCCCAACTAATTTCTGTCACTCTGCACTGGACTTTCCAATCTGTTCACATCCTTGAAATAGCACAGGAAGAGCACAGACCAGCTACAGACACTTCCTCAGGCTGACGAAGGGTGTTTGTACCCAAAAGCTTGCAAAGAAGAAGTTTTCTAACTATTTTAGTTGGTCTAATAAAAAATATCAGATTTACCTGAAGAAACTTGTGAGCCTAGCATAGGACATAGAACTCCAGGTGAGGCCTCACTAGTGCTGAACAGAGCAGAAGAGTCACTTCCCTTGATTTGCAAACGACACTCCTGTTGACACAACCCAGGAGGTTTGGTCCTGATTCACAATGCAGCAGCTGTGGCATTATTATTCAGACACCTGAGGGAGCCAGTTAACTTAACGACTCATTGTTCTTCTCTCCACAGGTGTTAACAATCGTCTCTTTTTAATGGTTTTGATGGTCTGCTAATCAAGCTAACCTTTCCTAGGGCAATTTTGCTGTCTGCTAGCTGCTCCTAGTCTCTCTACTCCTGTTTCTCAGCCCTGGAGTTTCTTTGGCTCTTTACAAAATCATAGATCCACCCATGGACACCAGTCTTCAGTGGCAGTTAGCGTCTCACCTTTAGTTAAGCAGGGAAGGTAGGGTGATGTGGCTGAAGATTAGGCTCTGTCCCTGTTCTGTGCAGCCATAACTCTGGAAAAATCTTTTTTTCATTCTACTTTTCAAAAACAAGATGTGCATCATATTCTGGGGTGAGTTCTACGCAATAAAATATGGTTGTGCTTTACTACCTCATAGAGGTGTGGTGAGGAGAAATCCAGTCATGCTTGTGTGCTATTTCACTGCCACTGTTAGGGGCATCCCTCTGGATAGGAGGGGAGGAGGCAGGCTAGCAATCCTGTAAGGATGGTGCTGGTGCACCTAGACCCAACAGCTTGCATACAAAGACACCTGTGCGGAGGAAGTGAGAACAGAGTCTAATTGGGTGGACATGGGAGAGGAGGGGGAAGGTGCCTGGCTCAAGCTGCTTGGAGAGAGAAGCACAGAAGGCACCAGATGGCTAGCGTGTGAGCAGCAGAGGACACCGGTGTCTGTGGAACAAACACCTCTGCAAATGGAGCCATGATTCATGGCCCTGCAACAGAGGCTGCTCCTTCAAGGCTAACTCTGCCTGAGACTCTGGAGAAAGCTTGCTGTGCAGCCCGGCAGCTTCACCCCACTCTGCAGACTCCTTCTACTGGGCTCTTTGTCACCTGGAAACATCTTGCCTACAGCTACACTTTCATTGTTCAGCATCTGCTTTGCAGCAAGGGCCCAACCCCTGACAGCTTGCTTACCACCACTGCTTCTCTCCAGAATTCATTTTCTCCAGCTATCTCCAGACTCTTGCCCCCAACTCCCCCAACAAGAAGCAGATGTGCTGCCTCATGCTGCAGCACTGCATTCTTGATATCTAAACTCATGCATTTTGCTTTTAAAATGCAACACCAAAACTGAACGGTCACTGCATGGCTCTGATCAGTAGGGATTCTGGTTATCCCTGATAAAAAAAATTGCAAATTCTCTGATAAAACCCACCAAATCCGTGATTAAAATGAAAGGCCCCTTACAGCCCCTCTGGTTCTGATGGTGCCCCTTGCTTCCTTTCCCACAGCCCCCCTGGCCCTGCTCATGCCCATTTCCCCCCTTCCCCCAAGCCCCTGGGCCCCGTGGG
>NW_005841994.1:2602896-2617431 GCF_000455745.1 Alligator sinensis
TGCCCTCCCCCAGGGCCTCTGCAGCTCAGCAGGTGTGACCCAGTGCTGCAGGGCCACGCAGGGAAGCTGCTTCCTGCTGTGAGCTCCGCACTGCCCTGGTGACACATCCCCTGCGTATGCAGCAGCAGCACGGCCAGTGGCATGGGGTTATGCCCCTCACTGCTACCATGCGGGCAGGGGACACGTCACCAAGGCAGCACTGAGGTTGCGGCAGCAACAAGCTTCCCATGTGACCCTGCTCTGCTCTACAGAGCTGGGTTGCACCTGTTGGGCTGCAGAGGCCCTGGGGGAGGGCAGCAGGGTAGGAATCTGCAGCCCGCCCTGTGCACAGATCTGGGGGGCATGGGTCCCCCCTACCCCCTGGGAGTGCCCCACTCCCAACCAGGGTCCTGTGGCCACCCATTGCAGCCCCAGGCCCCAAGCCCTATGCCCCACCCCCTGCTGGGCAACAACCCCAGCCTCAGCTCTGCGCAACTCCCTGCCTATTGGGACCTTGATTTAAAATGAGAAATCCACATTTTCGTTTGGTAAAGTGAAAAATCCGTGTTTTGCTCCATTTTTCCATGGGAAACGGAAAACTCAGATCCATGCTGATCAGGTCTGGCCGTTTCTCTTTTGGTACAGCAGCAAAGGCAGGCAGAGTGCTCCCCGCTGGTGTTCTATTACTCAGGATGATCATTATATATAATATATCTTTATAATCTCTTTATCATTATATATATCTCAAAATAATTATCTCCTGCAAATAGTATCTCTTGCAAAATTCTGACAGAAGGTTCCCCTAATTGCATTAATCGGCCCATCAGCACCTGGCATTATGGGTGGCTGGCTTGCCCACTAAGTTAATGCCTTTGACAAATATTGTACAACATACAGCAGACAGGAGGCTTAAAGGCAACATAGCCAAGAGGAATCCTGCATTGATGATGAAAGCAGTATCTTGCCCAGAGCTTGTAAAGATGCTAAATCCTTCTGCATATGGTGACTGGAACTGTCAGTATCGTCAGGACATGTCTTTAGCCACAGAAGCGGTGGTAGGCAAAAGCTCCCAGAATCTCAAGATGGGAAAGAACCAATGTATACGATCATAGAGAGCTGCTACACTAGGTCAGACCACAGGTCAATCTTGCCCCATATGCTTTATTTACAGTGGTAAAAGGAAGAGCATTTTTGTAGGGCTTATCCAAACCAATCTGTCCCTTGCCCCTCTTGCCTAATAGCATCCTACATTCAGAGGCCCAAAGAGTCCTAACTTGGAGTTTGTGCCCATGACCGTTATGTTTAATATCCACCGATGGACCTCTCTTGTTTGAATTTTTCCAGTCCTCTTTGACCCTGGTTACACTGTCAATTTGTACAACATGCTGTAGCAAGGCGTCCCACAAGTTAATTCCACAATGTGTGGAAATAAACCTTCTATTGTTAGTTTTAAGCTTGCCAGCTGGGCTTGGAAGTGTATTCTGTTGGGCCCATCCCTACAGATATCTAGGGAGCTGCCTTGCTGATAGGCCAGAGCTGGCATACAGAAACAAAGTTTCCAGTTGGTACAGGTGTCAGGACCTCTGATCAAGGTGCCTGGCTGGGCTAAGCACCTAAGCTACCACACCTACCCCTGATCCCTGTCTAATGCAACTGCCCCAGTTTTCTGCAGCCAGATTGGCTCACAAAACTGCCACTCGCCTCTTAATAAGCACATGTGCAGCCTGAGGCTGCAGGCATACTCTGACAGCCTGAGTCTTTTCCAGCAAGCCTTGTGTTCACAGCTCTCCCTTGTTCATCTGACTTCTGACCCTAGCTGTGGCTTTCCTGGCCCTGATCTTGGATTTCCCCTGAAACTTAGCACTGGCTCTTCTTTCTCTGGTTTTCCCTGCATCCTGACTCAGCTTGGCTTCCTTGACCCTGATCTTGGATTTTCCTTGCAACTTGGCAATGGCGCTCTGACCTCTGGCTCCTGACCTTGGCTTACATCTTGGACTACATCTCTTGGATCTCCCCTCTCAGCTTCCCTAAAACTGGGTCCCACATTCTGCTGAGCTAGACCATGACCTGAAGATTTGGTAATCTGTGGGCCCATCGTGCTGTCCCTCAGGGCTGATCCTCAGCCAGATCCACTTCTGTCCTGGCTGAACCCTTAAAACACGTGGATGCTTGCCTGGGTGGGTGCAGAATGGCACCAGGAGGTAACCCCACCCAGCTTTACAAATCTATGTTGTGGAATGCCTCTGGGAGCCTTATCATGCCCTTGGACCAGACACCTACATAGTTTCCATCACCACAGGCACTTCTGGGACATGAGGAGTGAGTTTAGCTTCATAAACCAAAAGGAACAGTAACAATTTGGGATTTCAGATTCCACAGGGGCGCTCAAGAATGATCCCTCTTCTCTTGCTATGGTGAACAGAATTTTTTTTGTGATCACCCATAGCCAGTAGTCACATCTTAGTCAACTGGTAGCCTGTGAACCCCAGTGGAACATCTCTCAGCTTTACCACCAAGGCAGAGGAGCTCACTGGATTCTGCACCATCAGTGTGTACAGTCAGGAGTTGCCCCTGCTGGTACCCACCCTTACCACAGCATTCCAGACTTGGGACTAAAAGTGAAATAGCCTGTTCCATATTTCAGACACTTCCTATAACAACATGAGATTTAAATTAGCATCTGTGGCTGTAGGTACTTGCTACAAACGATCCCCCAAGATCCCATTTCTGCCCTTCATCTTGCTCTGCTCTTGTCAGTGACACTGCAGTCACAGTCTGATAAACAGGGATCCTGGGTTTCTCCGATTTAAAAAAATCCCCAATTTTCAGATATAAAAGAGTAACCCAAAATCCACATTTGTCCATGATTAAACTGAAACATTACTATCTTTCTCTCTCTCTCTCTCTATATATATATATAGATATATTAGTGGTGTTTCACTCTAATCATGGACAAATGTGGATTTTTTGGGTTACTTTTTTTAAACCGACAACTAGGGATTTTTTTTAAATCTGAGAAAACTAGGATCCCTGCTGACAATCAAGGACTCTTCTGTTGGGGAAGGAAGCCCAGACTGGAGTGGAGCAGGGATAGACTCCTTAGATTCTGAAACACCCCTTCACACACTTGCTCATGGGAACAATCACCATTGTCAAGGATTATATACCACGTGACTTAAACCCACTGCTAGTGTAAACAGATTAAACTCCCATTGATGTCATTAGAAATTACACCTCTCACCAGGGCTAAAATTTGCCCATGCTTCAGTGTCTGAATCTCTCTGTTCTGGCTTGTGAGCCATTCAAGCAGAGAGAGGGGCTGTGAAGTGCTGTGTAGGTGCTGTACAAGTTAACAGAACATGCTGTGACTTCAGCTTCTGTTTCCTCTAGGAATAAACTGAGTTACAAGATAATTTTATATTAAATTAGACAGAGCATGGAAAGCCTGGTTGTTTTAATAAAAGATATGCTCTGGGTCCTGCAAAAGCTGAAAGCAATGATACGAAGGAAGTGAAAAATTATCCTTAATGGTAGGTATTTCCTCTCAAACATTAGAAATTCACAGCCTTGTGCTTAAAAAAACAACAAGGCTATGCTGCGGAAGAACCTGGGGTTAGGTCATTTTCCAGCAGAACTATAACAGCCTCTCACTGATCTTGTCTAAAAGGGGAAGTTAAATTAATACTATAACCATGTTGTCACTCTGCCATTCCCTCAAGGGCTCAATGCCATGCTGACCCACCCTCTTAGTTCTGAAGGAAATAGAGGCTGGTATGAGCTGAAGCACAGGCTGGAAAAGTAACATACTCCCCCCCAGCTCCCTGGGGCTCTGTGTTTTGCCTCTGCAGCATTCCCATTCCAGGGAATGAGAATGAATTATAGATAACAACTAATTGCCCCAGTGTGAATGTGCAGCTGAACTTAGTCTCTAGGCTCTGTGTAAACTGCTGATACCAGAAGCAATGAGAACACAGCTTGGGCAGCATCCCTGAGGTGAATTACTGCCTTGAATTCACTCCAGAGCTGACTATCATCCTGTGTGGGAATGGAGGGTGCAGCCAAACACACTGAAGAAATCACCAGCTATGCTGACTGCATCTTGAGAAAGAAGAATTCACTGCAACAGCAGCACTGCCATTAGGTCAAAAGTCCCACATGCTAGAGACATGTTACTGTACCCTTGAAACAGATCCATTTGGCACGTGTATTCCTTCTCTTCACGGTCTTCACTGTTGTGTCACAA
Source organism: Alligator sinensis (assembly GCF_000455745.1). Taxonomy (NCBI): domain Eukaryota; kingdom Metazoa; phylum Chordata; order Crocodylia; family Alligatoridae; genus Alligator; species Alligator sinensis. Next base: position 2,607,119 of record NW_005841994.1, read on the forward strand.
AATGCAGAGGTCCATGCCAGATCAGAAGCTGGGTGCAAGCAGAGATGAAATATTCCCATAACTAAATAATGACTGCAATGGTCCAAAACATTGACCAATAGGTTGTCAATGTTTTTTCTGAGCCTTCTTTGCAATGGACTGGCCAACACATGACCTTACGAGTTCCCACCCTCATCCTCTTCTCCGGTCCCTTTCTTTGACTGTTACCACATCCTTGGGTTCTCGCTTTCTTTCCTTTACTCTTTTACATTGTTTTTGTCACTACAGCAGCTGGGTACCTTGAGACAGCTGCAGCTCTGATGCTGGAAAGACCTTTTCTTGCCACCAGCTCCCTTGAATGGCAGAAGCTCCAGAGGCCGAAGCCATCTGCTGCAGAGCTGCATCCATACTGGGGCAAGCTGTACCAGGTTGTACTGAATGTACACAGTTGTACTGGTAGGTCTTTGGGGTGCAGACAGAGACTCAGGCCCAACCTGACGACAGGATGGAAGCTCCCGAGCACGTTTAAACCAGGGTGCAAATTAAGAGGGAGCGGCGGAGGGGGGGCAAGCCGAGAACCCCCTTTAAGATTTCAAAACCATAACCTGGGGAAGGGGGTAGGGCGGCTCTGATCGGTTTGCTCCTTCACATAGGTATACTTCTTAATCGATGAACCAGACTTTTTTTTGCAGACCCCCCCCCGAAGAGTCAAAGTGTAAATCTAACCCTAGTTTAAACCACTTTGTAACCTTCTTAACTCCTAAAGCCAGCACAGGCCCAGGGGCACATGCTCGTTTAGCTCCTACATGCCTTTCAGGGCAGAGCACGCCAGTTCCTCCTTGAGTTAAACTAACCCCAGACGAGCCTGACTTTGACCAGGAGCGTCTACACAGCCCCGTTTCATGGATCTGCCTAAACCCACCAATTCTTGCACATCAGGTGGCCATAACTCAAGGGTGACGGGAGTTGGACGTTATGAGCCAGGCCGCAAGCTGCCTTACTGCAGGCACCTCCTGCAAGCCTGTTCAGCCAAATAAAGGGGCAAGGCTTTTGTACTGCAGAGCGACTGGACTGGCTCTGGGGCACCAAGAATGGCCCTCCCCGCCCCAGAGCTAGTACTAATGCTGGGGCGCGGGCCTGGCGCTCCTCCCTGCGCATCAAAGTGCCCCACGTGCAGCCCAGGACACAGCCCACCTGCAGACGCCCCGCGGGCGCAGTGGCAGGGCGCACGCTGCCCAAGCCCCCACCCGGGAACGTCACCACGCAACCCCGCCCCACTCTGGGTGAGGGCAGCGGCCTCACTACACTAACGCGCATGCTCGCTGTTGGCGGCGTTCTGACCCCGTCACGCCCCAGCCCTGCCCCGCCCTGCGTCAGGCGCGAAGGGCGGGGGGCGTGTCCCTTCTCGGTGTCCGTAGCCGGTGGGCGGGGCCGTGCCTCAGCCCCGGAAGGAAGCTCCGCGCTGCTGAGCTGGAGTTGTGTGACCCGGCGCGATTCCGCCGCCGCCAGCAGCATGTTCCGCATCGAGGGGCTGGGGCCCAAGATGGACCCGGAGGAGCTGAAGCGGAAGATGCGGCGCGATGTGCTCACCTCAGTCCGCAACTTCCTCATCTATGTGGCGCTGCTGCGCGTCGGTAAGGGGCGGCGCGGCCACGTGCGCGGGGCTCGGCGTGGGGCTGCAGCCCCCCCGGCCCGGGCAACTCCTGTGCAGCGCAGCCAGGTGTTAAGTACGAAACGATCGTATTGGAAGTCCCCAAATGATCGTGTTTGCTGAAAATACCTTGCCAATAAGCCTCTTCCCACTGATTCCATATCGGTCACTGTATGTGGCCAGTGAGCAAGTGAGATCGGGGTCGTGCAAGTTGAAGCATTTCTTTATTTTGAGGTGAGCTCACAAGAAAGGGTTGGCAGCACACCCAAAAGTCAGTTTAGACTCCTTGAGAGTGACGTGGGTTTTACGTGTGCTGCATCGATGAGCTGCCTCAAAATTATCGTGCGTGTTGAACAGTTAGTGATCATACATCGTACAAGGGTTGGAATGATCATACAGATATGATAATTATTGTACACCTGGCAGCACTGCTCAGATAGGTCCTGCCCCACGGGCTGTGGTTGCAGTGCGCGCACAGCCCAGGGCTTGCAGCTGTTTATAAACCTGCTCATTTGCACTTAGTTTATATCTTGGCTGTCCTGTCTCTTTCAGCTCCTTACATCTTAAAGAAGCTGGATAGTATATGAATACAGAAGAGCTGCAAAGAGGAGGCTGGGTACATGAAAACACAAAATGGACAGTGGTTGCTTTTCCCTTTTAAGAAGCATGGTGCCAAGGTCAGACTTCACCTGTGGAATGGATCTGGAAAATGATTATGTTAAACATTTGACTTTGAGAACAGGAGCCTAGCTTGAAGTATGGAAAAATGGTTATTGTCCTTGCAGCTGACTCAAGGTCACACAGTGCTCCTGTGTGTCTGCATACAACTTTTTTTTTTTTTATTTAAGTTTATGTTGGTACCACTCATACTGTATGTTTAAAAATTGTATCGAACTCCATATTTTTTTTAGAAAGTGTTAAATGTAAGCAAACTGTTCTGGAGCTACCTCTGAAATATCACAGCTGTGGCTGTCAATCTTACTGATCCTGTCTCCATGTGAAGATTAAAATGGTTTGAACCCTGAAACTACTAAAACCACCGAGGAGAAGCTGTTAACTTGAATCCAGTTCCTTATGGATTTTTGTTGTTGAAATAAAATGGAAGAACAATTCTATTATTTCAGGCGCAGTCCAGTAGTGCTCTATTTTTAATAAAATCAGTTCCATAAATGTCCTGGGATCTTGTATTTACTCTGGGCCATTGTCTCCTTTAAACACATTTTCTTCTTGCATACAGATTGAGAGAAATAAGAGAATGAAATTGGCAGGGCAAGGAGCACTCATTGTACTTCTGTGTAGGACAGTTCGTGCCCTCCAGAGTTTACAGTGTAAGTAGACTATACTCGTAATTGATGGATGGAGAGAAAGGAGGTGACCTGCCAAATTCACCTCCTGGCCTATGTCAAAGAATCCTAGAAAAGCATGCCTGGAAGGGGGGACCCTTCATAGCCCCTGCTCAGGGGAAGAATCTGTTTGTAAATCAATTTATATACGTTTGTTTAACTTCGTTGTAAATCTATGCAACCCCCCTGCTCGACTATGGGGCGCACGTGAACGATCCCAGGAAGAGGACCATGCCCCATGCTACAGAGGAAGGCAACACCCCCCCACAATCCATACTTATTTGACTGGGATAAAATGCTTTTCTGACCCCAAATATAGTGATTGGTTTGACCTTGAATTGAAAAGCAAGATCCTCTAATCAGTAATCCAGGTTTTTTTAGTTCCAACAGAGACATCTGCCTATCCTAGTCAACATCCCTACTCTTAGCTGCAGCCCACACCAAATGCTTCTGTCCTAGTCCACTAGATCGTGCTGCTGCTTACTGCATACCTGACTTTCAGCAGCACAGGAGAAACTGCTCTCTGCTACCCTTGGAATACTCTACCCTATGATCTTCCTTTACTGGGAAGATTGAATTGCTCCCATTCCTAACCTGACCCATGGCATATATATCTGGTTCAGTGATAATGCTGCAATAGGTGGTCAGCAGAGGGTACTAGAGATATTTCAAGACATACAAAAAACTATAGTTTTTGTATGTTTTTGTCTCAGACCAACGTGGCTACCAAGTACACCCCAGAGATATTTCAGTGCTTTTCTGCTACTTCTTTCTGCGGTGCTCAGCAGAATTGGAGCCTTCAGTGAGCTGCAGAAGGTGAATGGGATGGAGCAGACCGCTATGCTAGTGTTTCAGTCCATTTCTCTGAGCCTGTTTCTGTTTCTTGCAAGCTGTCCGTGCCCCTTGGGACCTTACCTTTTCCTTCAACAAAATCCACACAACATGGCAAGGAGCAGAAGTGGGTGGGGCACCTCAGGAGTGCTTGAAGGGTGTTTGTGTGTGGGAAGCTCTTCAGTTGGTTACGTTCTATGGTTCCATTTGAATCTATCAATTTAAAAGCAGAAGCAGGTTTCTTAGTATACTGAGTTCAGGTGTGGATTGAGAACTTTGCCAGAGTACTTTGCTTGCCACTGAGCACCCTAGTTAGAAAGCAGCAAGATTTTCTGCACCTTTTAGGTGGCAGCACATGCCTGCATGCTAATAGGATATGATGCATGATTCTTGGAGTCCCTTGCCCTTTCAGCATACTGGCCATCTTTTCAGAGCTGGGTTGTGGCACAGTGTTTCTACTGATTCCCCTGTGAGCAAGCAAGCTCTGTATGCTGAGTGGAAGGGTAACAGGTAAGATCTCCCTACAGCAGGTTTAGGCAACCCCTGGCACAGGTGCCAGTGCATGGTACATGAAGGCATTTTGTCTCGGAGTAGATGGACAGGGAAGAGGCCAGGGCTGTGCTGCCACAAGGATCAGGCCTCCTGTGGCTCCCCAACTGTCTGTCTCTGGCATGCCAAGATCTTACAAGTCAAGATTGCAAGTGTTTTTGGTACTCTGCCCAAAAAATGTTGCCAACCTCTGCCCTACACCCTGCAAACCTTGTGGGCACTTTTGCTCTCCCCTAACCCTTTGTGCTTCATTGGCTGGGGTATCCCCCTTCTCTCCACCAAGCCCCAGCCCTACCAGCTCTGCTGGGGGCTACCATCTCATGCACTCTGCTGCTGAAACATATGCTAAGAGGCAATTTACAGAATCAAATGGTAGTGTAGGTGAGCGTGTGACAGCAGCTGAAGCACTGCAGAAGGGGGTGCAGAGAAAGGAGTAATGCAGGGCTGCAAGGTGTTGCACAGGTGGAGGGGTGGGACGTGAGTGTGCCCACCGGGTTTCAGAAGCATTGAGTCGAAGGGAGGAGGCATGTGGAAGGGACCTTTAAGGTATCGCCTTCTATTTTGAGGGTGCCTCCTTACATGCCCTGGGCTCCTGCCCCACTTGCCCTACCCTAGTTATGCTACTGATGCCAAAGAATGGGTTTGCCTTGGGTATCCACATCTTGTCTCCATCGGCGGAAACTGACAAAAAATGTAAAAAATTCTGTCTATCTCAGTTTCTTTAATTCATGTCAAAATTCAGGGCACAGTCCTAATGGGTGAAACATGTTGAGTTTGTTAGCTCCTAAGGCTATGGTCAGCATGGGGTGTGTGGTTAGGAGCTATCTCTGCAGGGAGAGCTTATGCAACAAATGAGGATTCAAGGTTGGGGATAAAGAAGCAGTGGAGGAGACTGTAGGGAGCCCCTTCAAGGAGGTGGAAGGGGCCACCAATAAGTGGTTAAAAGCTGATCTCAGTGCCCTCTGTGCTTGCATCCTATGCTGTGATTTGATGGAATAAAGCAGCCCTACTCATTTTCATGGATTTTATTATAAAAGAGTCAACAAACATACAACAGACCTAACTATTACTTTACTAAATGGAACAACACAAGAATCAAATTAAAGTCACAATTAAGATCAATTCAGTAGGTTCATTTCATCCAATTAAGAAATTAAAACAGCAGAAAAATCAAATTATCAAGCTGACACTAGAAGAGATAACTCTGCCAATCTTGTAAGAAGAGGACTGGAGGAAGAGCCAGCTTTCTTTCAGTTTAAGTCTCCAGACACTGTTCTAGCCAATAGCATGCATTGACCTAGCTGGGAAAGGGGACTGATATCCACAGCCTGGTCATATATCCTGGACAAGAGAAGTCATCCAATGGAAGCAGTGTAGTTTTCAGGTTCATTTGCAGGGAGTCAAGCTATGTGAGTGCTTGCACTGCTCTATTTCCACCATTATTATCACACATTTTTGAGGTAGTTCTTATTTGTCCCTTTCATGCCCTAACATAGGATCTTTCTAGACTCGATGCAAGGCTGATGGTTGAATCATATACAGTAATAGCTTTTGAGTAATCACAACTTTTTAATCCAGAAAAATATAGTTTGACTATTTTGATGACAGGTTGGCATTGACTTTTAGGAAACCATTGCACGTGCTGTTCCTACAAACAAATACCTACACTAACGAAAATTGGAGATGGGGTATCTCTTCATTGAAACAAAAATCAAAATACAGAGTTTGGACTTCTGCAGAGTTTAAGCTCCTGAATTGTTTGTTTGTTTGGTTTTTTTTGTCTCTGTTTCACAAAGCAGTGGTTTGTAATCTAGAACTGCGCTATGGAGGCTTGGTGGTCTCTTGTTAGGTTGCGGCAGGCAGATTTCATAAAATCATAGAAAAGTAGGGCTGGAAGGGACCTCAGGAGGCTATCTAGACCAAACTCCTGTCTAAACCAACCCAGACAAGTGTGCAGCTAACCTGATCTTATAAACTTCCAAGGATGGAGATTCCACAACCTCTCTAGGGTGCCTGTTCCAGTGCTTAATCACCCTCTTAAGGCACAGACAGAAGTGACAAGTTTGGCCCAATCTGGCCCCTGAAAGTGCTTTACAGCTATGACCAAACACAAGTGTACAGCTGCAGAGTGCTTTAAAAGGGCCCGATCCTGTGACAATCTGAATTCTCATTGCATAAAGGTTCAGATGAAGATGCTGCAAAACAGAGTGCCTTCATTAACGTCTGTCTGCATGCACCAGGAGCAGGGAGTTCAGTCTGGGAAACCCCCTCGGCTCCAATCCATCTGCTCAGTCCTCCAGTGCCAGCAAACCCCTCCCCCCCCACCGACTGAACCCCCTCCTCTCCGTTCCCCTTCTCCCATTCTGAAGACAGAACTGAGCCTAGGTAGTGGGAGGTGCACAGCTCTGGGATAGCAGCTGCAGACTTGCAGCTGCTTCTAATTGCAGCTGAGTCCCCCAAAACCTGGGACCCAACAGTGAATGTTTGTTGAGCCTGGGGGATTGCTCTAACTCATAGCGCTTCCTGCAAAGTGCTATGAGTTACAGTGGGGGAGTTGCACGTCTGTCTGCCCCTTTAGGCCACTTGTACACGTGGCAGGGATTTAGTCCCCTAAATTGAAATGGTGGGTTTTTAATTGTGATGATTAAAAGCCCACTGTTTTAATTTAGGGGCTTCTGTCACTATTATGGTGAGGGGCCCAATCCTTCTTTCTTTTTACTTGTGAAGCCTGTCCAGCTCTTTCACAACCGAGGGATGAGCTGCAGGCAGGTGGAGTGGCTCCTGAGCTGCAGGGGGCCCTGGTCCTTCCCTCTGCAGCAGTGGTGCCCCCCAGGGCTGCTTGGGTGGGCTGCTAGTGGGTGGATACTGGCTGTGGGGTGCCGCTGCTATGGAGGGAAGGTCCAGGGCCCCCTGCAGCTCACCTCCCATGCACAGGAGAAGTGGGCAGGCTGCACAGAAAAAAAAAAAAGGATCGGGCCTCTCACCACTTTTTTTACCCGCGCAGTGGAGCCTGTCCGTGTGAACTGCCTCTGGGCTGTGCAATCCCTGAGTTGCAGGGGGGGAGTGGGGGGTCCAGTCCTTCCCTCCACAGTGGGCTTGGGGAGAAGTTGGATTTGGCGGGTGTTGCCTGCAAGCTGGGGCAGCACCCACATAGACAGCACTCTGCCTGGGTGGCCCTGGGGCGGTGCCACTGCTGCAGAGGGAAGGACTGCCCCCCTCCCCACAGCTCAGGTACTGCACGGCGCAGCGGCAGCTCATGTGAGCAGGCTCTGCTGAGAAAAAAAAAATGGTGAGGGGCCTGATCCTTTTTTTTTTCCATGGAGCTTTACAGTTGGGTGGTGCTTGGATGGGGTGTAGGGTAGGTAGGAGCCCTAAGGAGGAGGGGGACCTTGCACATTCAGGCCAACACACAGCAAATTAGACCACCTCCTGACAAATAAACATTCAACACCAAGATGTGGCAGGAGAGAATTGGATGACCTTTGCTGAGTGGTTTGAACTGGGTGAGTCCATTTCCTCACGCCCCAGTCTCGCTGGGTGCAGGGCTGCCCGGGCCTGTGGCCCTATCCTGTACTGTTCCAACACTACATTGCAAACTAAACTACACGCGTGATGTGGTTTAGTTTGCAACATAGCAAACTCATTTAAATCGCACCCCCCCCAGGCATGTGTACAGCATGATTCAATTAAACCATAAAAATGGCCAATTTTTGTCATGTGTACAAGTGCCCTTAGTGAAATCCTTCCTACTATTCAACCTGAATTTCTCTTGCTGTAATTTAAGATTATTGTTCCCTGTCCTTTCCCTTGTGACCACAGGGAATAGTTGATCATGATCACCATTCTCTGAATAACCACTCTTCACCCATTTAAAGACTGTTATCAAATTCTCCCTCAGTCTTCTCCAGACTAAATAATCCAAGTTCTTTCAGGCTTTCCTTCTACTTCCCAGACCTCATTTTTTGGCTCTCTGCTGAATTCTGATTTGTCAATATCTCTGTTAAAGTGCAGCACCCAAAACTGGATGGAGTACTCCAGGTGATGTCAGTGCTGAACAGAGTAGAATAATCACTTCCCTTGGTTTGCAAGTTACACTCTTATTAATACAGCCTACTATGCTATTGGAGTTTTTATTATAACAAACAGATAAATTTTACCAATAATTAAACAATCAAAATTTTCTGAGGTTCAATTTTGACTGGCTGTGTCTTCTCTTGGGTGTTGGTGAATAGATGTTCAAATACCAGACCTGTAGTAAGTCCAAGGCAACTATTAAGAAGGCCAATTTTGAATCCCTAAAAGGACACGAGATGCAATGAAGATGCAAGTGGAAATATGCTCTAATTTAGGAGGAGCCCCAAAGCAAATTTTGTAGCGTGGCTGGACTGGTCTCAAACTCACTGAGGACCCTTTATACATAGCTGACTTGATATGCCTGACAGTGGTGCCTATACCTGTGGGTTCAGCTGGTGTGATGAAGGATAAAAGAACTAGTTGCTGGATAGGTCTTTGTTGTTTCAGACACTAGTGTAGTAGACTAGAATACAGGGTATAAATAAGTGTCATCAAATGAAGCAGATTAGCTGTGCTGGGATATATCCCAGTATGGCTGATCTGTTTCAGTGGCTGAAACAGACATTGTGCATTGTCCCATAGGGTTTCTCCCCTGCCTCTCCTAGGAGCAGCTGGAGCTGGATCCTGTGGGACAACAGGTTATGCATCTGCAAAAAGGGGAACCCTTTTTGTACTAGCAGAAGCATTCCTGGGGAATCCCTGGGCATGCCTCTGTAATCAGGGAAATCTGTTTTTCCCCCATTTGCAGAGACATGCCCCAAGATGGATTCCCCAAGGACATGTTTCTACAAATGGGGACACCCTGGGTTCTCCCATTTGCAGAGACATGTCAGGACATGGTGCAGCAGCAAGATATATGCCCAGGGAATCCCTTGCCAGGAAGCCTGGGCAGGTGCTTCTGAGATTTCAGGGGCCTGATTCTGTATGTCCTGGGAATGGGAATGGGGAATGGGAATTCCTGAGGAGCAGAGGATTGGGCCTCTGAAGCTCTAGGTATCTCTGTCCAGGGCAGCTGGAGGGCATGGGCAGCTCTGGACTGCCTACACTTTCCAGGTTTAAAACAGTTGTCTGCTGCACAATAGCAATGCAAATTCATACCATCTATGTCAGTGGTCACCAACCAGTGGATCTCGATCCACTGGTAGATCTTGGAGCCTCTTGTGGTTGATCTCAGAGCCTCTTGGAGTTGATCCAAGGCTGAGGTGGGGGGCTGAGTGTTTACATGCATGCACGCATGTGCCCCAGCCCAGCAGGTCAGTCTGTGGGGGAGGGAAGGGGCAGGGGCTAGATCAAGGCCCCTGTGGTGAGGGACAGTGCTGCAGAGGCAGGAGCAGAGGGAAGGTGTGGGGGGCCCTGGCCAGGTGGGACTTACCTGCTGGGGAGGTGTGCCCTCAAATAATTTTTTCTCCTTCTGCCTTGATCTGCCCCTGCCAATTTACCTGCTGGGGGGTGGGATGGGGGTGGCGGCAGCGCACAGTAGATCTGGGGTTGCTTTTAAGTGCCAAAGGTGATCTCCTACTTAAAAAGATTGGAGACCACTGATCTCTGTCATGGTCACAAATTTGGGGCATTTATAGTATAACAAGAGGTATGGAGGTCTGTCTGCTTAGCCTTTGTGTTGCCATAAACATTTTTATGGTGACACAAAAACAATGTTTGTTTCCAGCCACAGTCAAGTTGGAAGAACAGGGGACTATCAAGCCACAATGGGGAAGGGGTTCAGGATCCTAGCAGCCTTGAGGAACTAAATTCTTATTGGTGAGTGAGAGCTCAGACTAGAAACAAGGGGAACTGCCAGCCTGCCTGAGCTGTTACTAGTTCTTTATCTAAGGTATCATAGTTGCATCCTGAGGGACATTTTCTGCAAGTAGTAGGTGGAGGGAAAG
>NW_005841994.1:2617462-2656474 GCF_000455745.1 Alligator sinensis
CAACATGGCTCAGAGGGCTGTGATAAGACATCTCCAATGAAGAAGCTGGGGCTTTCAGTTCTACTACGAATAGCCTGGTGGGATCTGGATGCAGCAAGAGTGGTGCTGAGGTAAGTGCCTGCTTCAGGGTGTTGAATGTGCTCTGGGACTCCTGGAACCAAGTGAAGCAGGCCCCCTTCTTCAGAATTGTCACCAGACACAAAAATCTCTTGATAAAGTGCTTATAAAAGTCCGGAAACCCACTAAACACCACATCCCCTTGATGAATTGGCTTTCACAGCAAGTTACACCATAACGGACCAATTTTCACCAGGTCTTGTGTTAATGGGCTGTTTGTTCCTAGCTTTGAAAATCAATATTGCATTGATTCAGAGTTGTTTTTAAACAGTCCTTCTATCGTTTCTATTGCCCACCACATGAATGTCTGCCAGAACACAGTTCTCCATATGCCAGATTTTCTTGGGACCTAGTATAGTACCTATATATTTGCTTACCAGACGACTTCAGCAATTGGGATTTTATCTTACTATCTGAATGGCATGTTGCCATTTGTCTGTGGTTTTAGTTTCTAATTAAACTGTAATGAAGTCCACTAAAAGGTTGGCTTTTTGTATGCTATAACATACTTCTGTCTGCCAAGGATTAGGAAAAGAAAGTTTCTTGAAAGAACTTACACCATCACTTTATCTCCCACTTACTAGTGAACCTGCTTTGCGTTTTAATTGACATATGACTTCATGCTTTCAAATTTTCCCTGCTGTCCGTAAGTATTTTTAAATATGTATCTACCAATTTCCACTCTGATTTCTCCTTATTTCTCTGTTATCACTTCCTGCTACATGGACCAATCCCTGGAGCAGCAAACATGCTCAAGATATTTTATTTCTCTCCCTGGCATGGATCCTGTTGTTTTTCCAGGGTTGTCCTTATTTCCATAAAAATCACAGGCAACTCTACATCCCACTTCTTTCCTATTTTCTTCATTACTTTCCTTTATATGTTCCTTTATAGTTCTGTCTTTGCTCTCCACTGTCTCTTGATGCCTGTGGGTGGTAAGGTGTAAGAGATTTCTGCTCAGTTCTGGGCAGTACCTCTCATACCTCTCACCTCCTTCATTGTTATTTGTGTCCAGGTTTTGTCATCAAAGAGGACAGTCCTTCATGCCATCAAGCAACCTTTTTTCATCTGGTATTTTCACATCTTATATGTGCTGGGTCTCAAAAAAGGCTATGCAGTAATAGCTTAGCTAGTGCTATGTTGTCCTATCCCATGCAAGTTGCGCCCAGTTATGGGAGCCAATGCTGTATGCCTTCAATTGAAACTTTAGGAAGTCCTCAAAAGCTTTTGCAAGGTCTATTACTGTTTTGTTTGCCAGAGATGGTAGAGAAGCTTCTTTGGTAGTCATCCAACATGCTCAACTATTGGTAGATTACCACAGCGATGCCTTGATGATTATGAGATGCATGCCAGTCGTATCAGCCCACTGGAGAATTTACATGTTTGGCATGTGGTCTTGCCATCTCACTCTAATTTTTCAGTCTGCTGATCATGGCATCATGTGCTACCATGATTCTGGGGTCATTAAATTTGGGAAATGACTTGGGATCCCATTGGTGGAGGATCCCTGTTCTTTTTAGATTGATGATCAGTCCCAAAAAGTTAGCAAAGCAATCTGCAGTAATTCATTCATATGTCCTGCTGAGAACGAGTGACTAAAGCACAGTAGTCAACAAAGAAATGTCTGTGAATGAGTTTACCAGAGACTTTCATCCGCATCTGCAGTCACTTCAAATTACAGAGTTCCATCAGTCTTTCATTACTTTTCTTGTAAATGATAGTGCATGGTCACTGTGTCTCTTTTGGGCCGTTTCCAAGCAGCGGCATGTGTGTTACGGTAAAGTTCTTGCAGTTACCATAGAAGTGCTTTTCTGGGTAGCAGTAGTCTCTACCCATTTTGCAAATGAATCTTTGATTACCAGCATACCACATGTTTGAGTACAAGTCCAACTCAGGAAAGGAGGAGGTGCAAAACATGGGAGAGGGTTTTGTGAGTGTGCATATTTGTGGTCTGAGTTGCATCATCTTTAAATTTTGTTTGGGGCAGTGAACTCGCAGATGCTCACCTTAGCAGCTGTTCAATAGGAGACTGGGCTATGAGGCCAGACTAGCCAGGGTTCCAGTGACAGACAGGGCGAGCAACACCAGAATCCAGCAAACCAGGCGGGTAGTAGGGGGGTTTGGTTCCCCCTCTGTATTTCAGTGGGGTACTTTTTTTTTTTTTAAGTTCAAGTTAGATGAGTTTTTACCAAGTAGGGGAGGGAGATATCCTAAGATGTGGATTCTTTCTCCTCTGCCTGTGCTTGTGTAGGCTCTGTCCAAAAGGTGGTCATGACCTCAGATGCTTCAACCCAGGTCCTAGTCTTGCTTTGTGAAGAATCTGGCCTGCACCTCTCTGCCAAAAACAGCCAAGAGAGGGAGTGCATCTGTAATAAGAGGAGGTGCTGCTTGGTGGACTGACTCCTTCAGGAAATAAGTAAGGAAGCTGCAGAAGGAGGTGACTTGGTGGGGAAGCATCTGTGACCATATGGACTTCAGTGACAGAGACCTCCAGAACTGGGGAAGAGAGCCAGCTGGAGAAGGCCTCAGGGAACAAGGAAGAAACAGATGTGCAGGAGAATGGAAGCTGGCAGCTGGTCACTTTCAAGGAGAAGGAAAGTGTTTTTCCTGCTGTCTTTGAATATGTGCTTAGGTTTCTGGGTATTTTTCCCCTCCTTTCTCTGAAGCATCAGAGACTTACCACAGCTAGAGATAGAGTAGTGGGTAGGGTGTAGTCGTGTTCCTAGCGATACTGAAAAACTTTGCTGGTACTGAGAAAACTCACAAGTGGCTGGCTAATTCAACTTGCTCACATGTTCGTGGTTAAAATGATCACCAGGTTTCAATGGCAGGAAGGAATTTTTCTGCCAAGTCAGACTTGAAATTTTCCCCCTGTCCTTCCTTAGATCATCCAGGCATATTACTTAAATTCTGTGTCACTGAAGTAGCCCAAAACTTTGGTGGTGTCCATGGAGTCTCCTACTCTCTTCCTTTAGCATAGAGCGCTTTTTTTTCCTTTTGCACTAGAAGTCTCACGTTTGATGACTTATTGCAGTTGTTTTGTGGCTTGCAGTATACGCATGGAGGGAAAGTGTGGTTGTGCTCTTAACCTGATACATATTATACAGTTCCCTGCAATTACAAGGAACTGGACACAATGGTTGAAGTAGTCCCATCCAGTCCTATGCTGCTGTTTTAAGAGCTGCTTATAACTCATATCAATCGCCCATAACACATTTTGGTAAGGACTGGACGGCAACCACCCAGCTGAATTGTCCTAATGGGTTACTAGCTCTTATGCCTTACCTTATGTTTTGCAACTGTTTAGATTTATATAGCCTTTGTGTGCTTCAAAATGGCGTTAGCCTAAGGTTGAGACCCTCAGTTACTAACAACAGACCATGCGTGCATTTTAAATTTCATAATTGCCCTATAAGCCAATTGAAATATTATGCATTTGCTGACATCTGGTGGCTAAGTATAATATTATCCTGTAAAGCTTGTGACCTTTCCATCTTTTTATCCGCGTTTTCAAGTACAGTGACCTTGAGCAGGGCACCTTTGAAACTCGCAGGGTGACAAGGAGGAAAAGGCACAAGGAAAAGGCTAGGGAGGCAGTTTCCTGGAGTTGCTGGCAAGCACTGAGGTGATAAGAAGCACTTTGCACTCCTCTCATTCCTTTGTAGATCCCATTATAAATGTCAATAAGGTGTTTTGTTGACTTTTAAGTTTTGTCTGGTTGTTACAGGAAGTTGCTTTGTTTTGCCTGTTATTTCTGTTATTTATTTGCCTGTTTTGCCTGTTATTTTGGGGGTCAGACTTGATGATCTGCTTAGGTCCCTTCTGACCCTACCCTACCAACTATGAAATTTCTCTCAGGTTTTAAGCATCTCAAATAAACGTTGTTGTTGTGAATTCTGGCTTCTGAGCTGGCTACCAGTAGATTTGAAATATGTACAGAGCTGTAGTTAGACATGTTAGTTTTGGGGTTACCATATTTTTAGTTTAAAAAAAGAGGACACCTGTGGGTGGGGAGGAGAGGAAGGGGGAGGAAGGTATATGATTGTGAGGGGCCAGTGACATGCCCATGCCCTGCCCTTGCCCCTCACTCCCAAGCCTCAGCCCCCGCAAGCCTTGCTGCTGCCCCTCACTCCTGACCCACAGTACCCTGCCCCCAGACCATGCTGGTGCCCCTCACTCCCAACCCGCAGCCCCCACGTCCACGCCAATACCCCTCACTCCTTACACACAGCCCTACCCACCCAGCCCTGCTGGTGCCCCTCACTCCCAACCTGCATCCCCTTGCCTCCCCTGCCCTGCTGCCCATGGAGCTCCCTGCTGCCCCTGAAGAACCCTCTCCATCCCTGTCCACTGCCCTGCTGCAGCCCCAGCACCGGCAGGCACGTGCGCGTGCGCGCGCGCACACACACACACACACACACACACACACACACACACACACACACACACACACCCCCCTGTGCCTGCAGAACACATGATACTCCTGTTGGGGCAGAGGTAGAGCAAAATCCTGGACATTTGCTGATATTAAAAAAAAACCACCCAGACGGAGATGGGAGGACCCAAAAAGGAAAACCCAGACGTATGGTAATCCTAGTTTTAAGTCAGGCAGAAGGCAGGGCAGGGTGGCACATTAAAGACTACTGGCTCAGACAGTAGGCCACAGCCTTGTTAGATGGTACAGGCTATGAAAGCTTGTGCCTCTCTGAACCAGTTAGTCTCTAAGGTACCACCTTGCACTGCTTTTTGAACTGTGACCTCTGTCTGCAAGCACTCATATGTTTTCTCTTCTTTTGCCTGTTATTTTGGGGGTCGAACTTGATGATCTACCTAGGCTTGATGCCTACCTGACTGGGGTCATTTGAGCCCAGTTTTCCTCCTGCCCAAGCAGGGGGTCGGACTTCAAGATCTAAAAGGTCCCTTCCGACCCTACTTCATGATTCTATGATTCTTTCAAAGACTAAACTGCTTTAAAAGTCACAGTACTTTTTGGTAACGGCTTTTTTTGGACTAACAACATAATCCTTGTCTCATAAGTTTCCTGGACCATCACAGCTACATCACCACTCCAAACCTGCTTAAAAGCCTCAAGCATGACAACAGCACTGAAGCACTCTCCTAGGGCTGCTGGCAGCCTCATAGCTCTGTGGTGTGTTTTTGTTTACAGACCAGCTATTGGGGTGCTAAAAATCAGTGGACAAGTGCTCTACCTCCCAATGCAGTCCCAGGGAATGGTTTCCCCTTTGGTCTCATAAATGTTGGGCAGGACACAGCACGCAGCTACTATTCTGGGAATATTTAGCTTGCTAAGGTGATGCCAGGTCATGAGATCTCTCCAGTGCCCTTCAGATGCCCAAAGGCACATTCTATTGTTTATCTGCATAGTCAGTGTTTGAACCTTTCCTTGTTGCCATTCATATGCCAATATGTCTGAATAGGGAGGCGGTGCTCTCCCCTATCTTGGGGGTCTTTAAGAGAAGGCTGGATAGGCATCTGGCAGGGTTCATCTGACCCCAGCACTCTTACTTGCCCAGGCAGGGGGTCGGACTCAATGATGTGTTGAGGTCCCTTCTGACCCTAGCATTTATGAATCATCTATATGGCTTCTTGTGTCAGGGCAGGAAAGAGCAGGCTGAATCCCTCAGAATGATTCAATGATTCTAGGCATTTAATTGCCTCCAATGTTAATGTGGTAGTCTGGGAGGAATATCCCTCCTGGTAACTCATGAAAGGGCCATGTGTGCCTAAAAATGCTAGCATTGTTCATCTCTCCCAACCACCTAAGCCAACAATTTACATCTGTAACCTGGCTTTGTGATGCACCCAGGTCCATATCATCATGGAGAAGTACCCCTTTCTATTAATGTGCTAGTCAGAAACTGGTTGGAAAAGTGGCCAGAAGAGGTATATGAGTCTTGTCCATGGCCCTATACAGTTTGAGAACCCATTACTCCAAGCCATAGAATCACAGAAAATTAGGTTTGGAAAGGATGTCAGGTCATCTAATCCAACCCCCTGCTCAAAGCAGAGCCAATCCCATCTAGATCATCCTAGCCAAGGCTTTGTCTAGCCAGGTCTTAAAACCCTCCAAGGATGGAGATTCTACAACCTGCCTGGGCCACCCCTTCCAGTGCTTCACAACTCTCCTAGTGAGAGAGCTTTTCCTGATACCTAACCTAAACTTCCCTTGCTGCAACTTGAGACCATTGCTCTTTGTTCTGTCATCAGCCACCACTGAGAGCAGTCTAGCTCTATCTTCTTTGGAACCCCCCTTCAGATCATTAAAGGCTGTAATTAAATCACCCCTCAAACTTCTCTTCTCCAGACTAAATAAGCCAAGTTCCTTCAGATTCTTATCTTAAGTCATGTGCCCCTGTCTCCTAACCATTTTTGTTGCCATCTGTTGGGTTCTCTCCAATTTGTCCACATCCTTTCTGTAGTGGAGGGCTCAGAACTGGACACAGTACTCCAGATTTGGCCTCACCAGTGCTGAATAGAGGGGAAAAAAACACCTTCCTCGATCTGCTGGTAACACTCCTACTAATGCAACCCAGTATGCTGTTAGCCTTCTTCATAATAAGAGCACAGTGATGATTACTTGGTGGGCTCTGTGGCTTAATTGGTTAAAGCACCTGTCTTGTAAACAGGAGATCCTGGATTCAAATCCCAGCAGAGCCTATGAAAAGAGGGCAAGTAAACTGTCTTGGCTCAACAGGGATGCCTAGGGATTTAAAAAAAAAAAAAAAAAAAAAGAGATGAGTGGACAGAGTATAAAGGCAGTGGTGCATGGTGGCCATGTGGAGTGGTGGTGCCCTCAGCATATGCAGTGGCACTGTCCATGGGGCCTGGGGTGGTTGCTTTGATTTGCTTCTCCCCAAAGGGTGGCTCTGCACAAGAGGAACACCAGCCCACTGAAGGTTAGCACTGCCCTAGTAAAGGGATACTTGGAGGGGCTTGATGTGTTCAAGTCAGCAGGCCCAGATCATCTTTATCCAAGGGTGTTGAAAGAATTGGCTAGTGTCATGGCAGAACTGTTTGGGCACAAGTCCCAGAAGACTGGAAAAGGGCCAATGTGTTCCCTATTTTCAAAAAGTGGAGGAAAGAGGAGACAGGTAACTATAGACCAGTTAGTCTCACCTCCATCCTCAGGAAAACCTTTGAAAAAATTAAGGATTATATTTGTGGGAGTCCAGAAGGAAAAATAATGCTGAAGGGCAACCAGCATCGATTGATAGCAGGTATATCCTGCCTGACTAACCTTTCTTTTTATGACCAGGTCACAAAATACTTAAGACGTAGGAATCGAGGTAGATCTCATCTACTTGGATTTTAAGTAGGCCTTCAATATGGTGTCTCATCCTATTCTCACAGATAAACTGAGTGGCTATGATGTAGATGATTACATAGTCAGGTGGGTGGCAAATTGGCTTAGGGGTCACACCCAGAAGTGGTGGTAGATGGATTGGTATTAGGGCTGATTCGATTTGGCGGAGATTTGGCCTGATTTGTTGGCTGAATCTCTGAATCTGAATTGAATCAGAGGACCCTTTAATCTCTCTGAATTGAATTGGAACCCTCTGTATCGATTTGGAAAGATTCAGAAAGATTCAGACATAGAGACAGCTTTAAATGCTTTTTCTACATACCTGTAGGTAGCAAGTGGCTCATGAGTGCTGTGATGCCAGGGCACATGGAGCATCCCACAGAAGTGCGGGGGGCTCCCAGTGCGCTCGGCAGCAGACCCGGAAGTGGACCAGAAGCACTTCCGGTCCACTTCTGGGTCTGCCGGGGAGTGTGCTGGGTCCCCTTGTGCTCCCCCAGCTCGGTGACTAGTATCTCCTGGGTTGGGGGGGGCACCCAGGGTCCCCCTGGAGCTGATTGCTGAGCTGGGGTGGGGAGGCATGGGAGCTCCCTGCATGCTCCCCGGCAGACCCAGAAGTGGACCAGAAGTACTTCCGACCCACTTCCAGGTTTGCCACCGAGCAGGTAGAGGTCCCCCTCGCACTCCTGTGGGACCCTCCATGTGCCCCAGCATCGCAGTGATCATGAGCTGCGCCTGGTACCTCGGGGTATGTCGAAAAAACTTTTAAAACTGTGTCTATGTCCGAATCGCTGATTCTCCGAATCAGCATTGAATCTTCAGATTTGGATTTGGCTGAATCGAATCAGGGACAGTGATCTGAATCAATTAATTGAATCACTGTCCCTGATTTGGTCTAAATCTGAATCTGAATTGAAGAGATCCCACTTTGTACACCCCTAGTTGGTATCAATCTGGAAAAATGTGGGCAGTGGGGTGCCCCAAAGCTCAGTCCTTGGGCCTGTGCTGTTCAATATCTTCATCAGTGACTTGGATGAGGGCGTGGAGAACATACTGTCCAAATTTGCGGATGACCCCAAATTATGGAGCAAAGTAAACATTCTGGAGGGCAGGGAACTGATTCAGATGGATTTGGCTGTGCTGGAGAAGTGGGCAGAACAAAATAGGATGCAGTTTAACAAAGATAAGTGCAGAATATTGCACCTAGGCAGAAGGAATCACCAACACACTGACAGATTGGGAGATGACCTTCTAAGCAGCACAGCAGTGGAAAGGGATCTCAGAGTCATAGTTGACTCAAAGATGAACATGCGTTGACAATGTGACAAAGTGATCAATAGAGCTAACCGCACTCCATCGTGCATTAACAGGTGCATCACAAACAGGTCTAAGGAGGTGATACTTCCCCTCCATGTGGCACTGGTGAGGCCACAGCTGAAATACTGCATCCAGATTTGGGCACAGCACTTCAAGAGGGATGTGGATAACCTTAAGAGGGTCCAGGGGAGGGCCAACTGTACGGTTAAGGGCCTGCAGGTAAGGTCCTACGAGGAGAAATTGAGGGACCTGGATCTCTTCAGCCTCCGTAAGAGAAGGCTGAGAGATGATCTAGTGGCTGTCTACAAATTCATCAGGGAGGGTGGGGGGGGAGGGAGGCAGTAAGAGGTACGAGATACAATGTTTATCAGGGTGCCCCTTGGAGTAACTAGAAACAACAGCCACAAACTGACAGAAAGCAGATTTAGATTGGACATCAGGAAGAACTTCTTCATGGTCTGGGTTCCCAGAATCTGGAATAGGTTTCCAAGTGAGGTGGTGCTCTCCCCTACCTTGGAGGTCTTTAAGAGGAGACTGGACAAACACCTGGCTGGGGTAATCTGACCCCAGCACGCTTTCCTGCCTACCTGCCCAGGGCAGGGGGTTGGACTTGATGATTTACTGAGCTCCCTTCCGACCCAAAAAATCTATGAAATCTATGAAATCTTCATCTTATAATCCACTATAACCCCCAGGTCCTTTTCTGCAGAGTTGCTGCTTAACTAGTCAGTACCCAGCCTGTACTGGTGCATAGGATTGTTTTGTTCTAAGTGCAGGATTTTGCACTTAATGAACTTCATGAGATTTTGTTTGGTGCAATCCTCCAATTTATTAAGGTTTCTCTGAATCCTAGCCCTACTCTCCAGTGTATCTAATACTCTCTGCAGCTTGGTGTCACCTGTAACCCCTCCATTATTTCTTCTACATTGCTGAGATTTACAACCCACTATATGACCTCTAGATGGTGATGGCTCCAAACAGTGGACTTCCTGACCTCTAATATCCCACAGAAAACTATCTGGTGACACCAGCTTCCACAATGAGATCACCACCCAATTCTTGACTGATGGGTCTGATTTTCTTGCATCAGAGCATTGGTGGATGTGGGGAGCTTAGCACACAGCTCAAAAGAGGTTGTTTTCTACATGTGAAAGTTCTGCAGTCACTATTGATCATCTCACACCTGCAGAAGAATGTGATTTCTACTAGTCTGTGCCAGTCTCCTGAGCCTTCCTGAGATACAGAGGCATTCCCGGATCACCAGAAGCCTGCAGCCCCCAACCATGTGCTGTAGTGTCCATTGATTATCCTCCTTTTCCAATTCTTCCTCCATGGCTGCCCACTGTCTCCGCTTCTCACTCTTATCAGTCATGTTGCAGAGCTGTAAAAGAGTGGAGTAGTTTCTAACTCCACTTCTGAGTTACAGACATCTTCAGAATATAGGATGCTGGCTAGAACTTGACTGTAGCTGCTGCTGTGTAATGGACTAGAAACAATTACTAAAGTTTAAAAAAAATGTTTGGTGTGTTTAAAGAGCTTTCTTGCTTGCTTAAAAAATAAAAGACACTATTGTAGCTATACCACTGTGATTTGTCTTTGGGAGAAACTGAGGTGTGGAAATGATGATCTAATTGCTGTTGTTCTTGTAGAGTTGAGTGCCAATAAAAAAAAAAAAAATCCCAGAGACAGAATATCATTTAAAATGGTAAAAAAAACTTCTTGCTTTTTATTGCTCATTATTTTCTCCCAGTTACAAACTACATATTTTCATTATGAATCTAATATTTATCTAAATAGGAAAATGTACAAAACCAATGTTTAGCATGTAACAACCATATTAATTTAGGGTATCCTAATTCTCAAAGTGTAAGAAAGCAAAGCAAGCCACTCATCGACAAGTTTTTTTGCTTCTGCTCAGTGTTCCTAGTTCCCCTCGAGTGAAGGTTGAATCACTTCTTCCTAGACAGGGAATGAGAATTGAGAGTGTTATCAAGTGGGATCTCCTAATACCAATAACATGTCTCCATCATATGCTGTGTTTCCAGAATACAGCTAGATGCTCATCATTCTTCTCTTCCATCTCCATGTCCCTGGCCTATGTCATACTTTTCATTATGTGTTTGACATAATTCACCATAAAATGTTGTCACTTGTCTGCTTGGTGTCTGCTTATGTCTGTGCCTCCACAATGTGTCTGTTGAATGGTGGCATAAGACACATGCACCACAAGTCCTGTTTTGAGGACTCAGTTGGACCAAATGTTGCATAAACTGGGGTGAATTATAACCATGTACATTCAAGGATATCACAAAAGGTGAGGTGACTCAGGTGAGCTGGTGATAGATGTGAAAAGTCTTTCTGCCTCTCGGCACATGACATTAGCATCTTTACAATATGAAGATAAACTCCTGTGGTCTGGAGATAACAAATTAGTTCTTATCATATAACAATGTGTATTTATATAGTGGTAATTACTATATTGAAAACAGCAATTACCAGCTAACTAAAGTCTTCTGCTGACCTTGATGGCCTTTCTCTGGTTGTCTATGTGGACTTAACATACTAACTTGGAATGCTGTATCTGCTTAATTCCCATATTTCAGAGGCAGTAATGGATAGAACCTTATGGATTTTCGTGAAAACTGTAAAATCAGAAGTCACGAGTGGGGGATGTTTAATGCCCATGGCATATGGTTAGCAGAAGCAGCAGCTCTAATCAGCTCTGTAATTGTGTAAAGCAGGGGTTGGCAACCTACGTTCCACAGTCTGGATCAGGCCCACAAAACCACTGGATTCTGCCCATGGATGGGGGGCTTCAGTATTGTTCAGTAGTGAGGCACTTTGGGTGTCGGCATTCTCCCCATGCTGCCATGGGGAGATGCACCAGCTGTAGTTGGGTACAGCTGCAGTTGGGCCTGCATGCCTGCCTTTAACCCAAGTTGGGTCATTCTAGCCCGCAGCCACAACAGGCTGCCTATTGCTAGTCTAGAGGTCTAAGTAAAGCTGATGGTAGCTGTTAAAAACCCTGTCTCAGCTCTGTTCCCCTTCTTAGTTTATAATGTTTTATTTCCTAGACAGAAAATAAAAAATACAGTAACAGGTGGGGATGGAGATATGAACTCCTGGCATGAATGGGAGACAATGACAGAGATTGAAATGGGAGACCAAACAAGTCTCTAGCATGTGGTAGAAGTGTGAGTGGGAAGCAAAGAGCTCCTAGCACGAGAGAATGGAAGCTGAAGGAGTTGTAGGAAGACTTACAGGATTGGGGACAGGAGTATAACCCCGAGGGAGCTTGTGGAAGGAAATGGAGACATTCAGGAAGGCACTGGTGCATGCAGTGTGCTCATCTCACAGTTGTTATACAGTTTAATGTAATGCCTGAATTTGGATTAGCCCAGAAATGTTTGATCCTGGAGCAGCAGCATCTGTTTTTGAAGACATCATATGTATAGTGCACTGTAATGAGCTAATTTTGTGTTCTTTTACAAGCATGGGTAAAAGGGAGACTGACTTTGCTCGAGATAATACTAAGCTAGTGGTTCAACTTGTAACTAACTCCAAACCCTGCCTATCTCTCTCTTTCTCAGTCATAGTCTTTCCACCTCTGCATCTTCAGAGAGAAAGTTGATGCAAATACAGGTATTCCTCACTTAACATTGTCCCGGTTAACGGTTTCATTATTATGTCGCTGATCTATTAGAGAACATACTTGTTTAAAGTCGCACGATGTTCGATTATAATGTTGTTTGGCTGCTGCCTGCTAGTAGGTAACTACTGTGACATAATTGGATTTGCTTAACATCATTTTGCTTAAAGTCACATTTTTCAAGAATGTAACTATGATGTTAAGTAAGGAGTAGCTGTAGGGCCAACAGGCCGCTGTTGGGGAAATGGTCATATTACCTCATTAGAAAACACTATCAGATGCTAGGAAGTCAGTCTTCTTGCTTTTACTTTGCTCTGTGACTTTGATGTTCCCATCAGCGTGCGCTTCTCCAACCATATTGTTAGCATGACACTGGTAAACCCCCTCATCTTCCTTTGTCAGTGGATTAATCTGGCAAAAGCAAAGGAGGAAAAAATGAATCACAGGTACAAAATGTCATCTATAAACCCATTTGGACTAAGCATAGAAAAAAGAACATCTGAAAGATTTTCTCTTTCCTACTTTCCAGATAAGCTCTGATTTTTAAATTCTGTCCATTTGCTAAGCAGAAAGTGTTTTCAGGCTGCTTTGAGCTTTTCTGCCTAATCATTCTTTTGAATTTCTCCTCTTAAAATCTCTCTCACTTAGGAAACAAGCTTATACTGACTGTACCATCACACTTGTATGGAGCTGTGTTGCCAGATCAACCTGTCCTTCCTCCTACCTCCCGCCACCCCTGCCCTCTAAGCAGTTTGTTGTGCTGGACTTACCAGGACCCACCCTGTGCTCTCATGTTTAGAAGGCCCACCACGAACTTGGACTGCCATGTTTACTCTGTCTCCAGGCAGTTCTTCCAGGAGCTTAACTCCCTTTGGTGACTCGGTGACCTGCAGGGTTTTGTGACATTGGCACATTGTTAGAATACAGGCAGCCAGTGCCAGAACTCTGGGCTCCTCTGGCCCCCTCAGTCTGTATCCTAAGCAAGTGGGAGTTCAAAGTAGGGAGGGAGAGCTCAGTGTAACAATAAGTCAGGGGGAGCTCCTGAGTGCTCAACACTTAAGGTTGGCCTCTGTCTTGTTTAAGTACCTCACTTTAAGCACCCTAGTCTGGACATGTCTGCTTCTGCTTAAGGCATCCTCCTCCCTCCCAGAAACTTAGTACCTCTCTCCTCTTGTCACTCCCCAGCCTGTAGTTCTGGAAAGCATCACCTCTACCATCAGAGTGGGGACTGGGATCTTGAGGGTTTGGGGACAAAAGACTTTCTTCCTATAGCCCAGGCATCTCATAGATATGGTCTGTGGAGCTGTGTGATCTGGCCTGGGGTTGGCAGGGATTGGGGGGAGGTGGGAGGCAGGCAGAAATTTGCCTAGAGCCACAGCGATTAATGTTGCTGCCATTTGACTTGCCACCAAATTTCCAGCCCGGTGGGCCAGATGATACAGCTCCATGTTCTGGATCTGGCCCATGGGGAGCTCCATGATTTTCATCTGGTCTGCAGGGCTGGATCAGTTTGACACCCCTGCCAAAGCCAAAGAAGGAAGCAGTTCTCTGAAGTCTCTTTGTACAGGTGTTGTCAGAGTTGTGCTCTCAGCTCTAGCCTGCAGCCCAGAGATAGCTAAGCTGGAGAATCGTCTCCAGTCAAGTCAGTCCAAAAGTAAACATCAGCATTTGGCTATGCTTTTGTTATGAAACCTCTTCTCCACAACAGGGATTTGCTAGGTCCAGGGCCAGAACCATACTTGATGTAAACCAGCCCAGCTGTATAGACTTCAGTGGCATGCACTGATTTATACTAACTAGGTAGCTGGCCCTAAGGTTTCAAGCTTTTTAAATCCTTGGGGTCAGATCTGTTAAGAACAGTCCTTAAATCTTCAAAACCTCTCAGCATGATGTGTATGGACAACTCCCTTTGATGGATGGTTATGATGAGGCCCAGTGTATAGCCACATTGTTCTTACGTGGCTATACAGTGGTAACATTAAATCTGTAGTTGGGTGACAGAGCGAATAAATGACCCAAATTCTTGCTGCTGACTGTTAACGTCAGCAGATGAGGCTCCATGTCTGTGTCTCGTGTATGATTAGTTTTGTGTCAGGCTTTGACTAAAAAACAGATTTTGGCCTACCTTTCTCCATGTGATGATAGGTGTGGGGACTGCCTTCACTTCGCAGGACAGGTACACTTGGGCACCAGTTACATTATGGATCTTTTTTGGTGGCACAATGATCACAGGAGCTGGAAATAAGAAACCGATTGCTGATTTAATGCTTTTATATGGTACGACTAACTGCTCTGAATGTTCCTTGCCAGTTTAAACAATGACCAAAACTATGACATTCATGAGCTGGAGACAATTCAACAGTAAGGGTCAGGATCTATTTTTAAACCAGAAGAAATGGAAATAATTCTGAGGGTTTAATTTTAAAAGCATTTAGCTTTTCCAACTGGGAAGCTTGCTCTTACCATGTTAATCAGTTGTTTTGCTATTTCTGTGACCAGATGCACTGACACACAGAGAACCTTTCCTTAGCTTAAGCTTCAATTGTTCAGTGAGGTGACTGTGGGCATTGCATAAGTGTATGCACCTCACTAGAAGATTGGGGTCTTGCATGCCTAATTGTGACCAATGAACAACTACTTATCCTGTTAAGGAAGGATAGTGTGACACAAACAAGTCCAGCCATTGAAACTCAAGTTATGCATGATAAAGCCTTTTACTATTTGGAAATATAAAGAATGAAAATTAGTATTCTTAAAATAGGTTAGGAGAAGAATAAGACCTATTATTAAATTTAGGATTAAAGAGTTTTATATGCTGCATAAACAAATTTTCTACACATTTTCAAAATGTTTCTGCCCAGATTGGGTGTTATTTATCAGGTTTGCAGGGGTTTGGGTTGTAGCCGTGTTGGTCTAAGGACGTAGGCAGACAAGGTCCCTTGGGTGAATTTGATATCTTTTATTAGACCAACCCAAATGGTTGGAGAATAGTTATTAAGCGAGCTTTTGGGTTCAAAAACCCTTCGTCAGGCTAAGGAAGCTTCAGCAGTTGGTAGGAAGAGCACACACCAACTGCTGAAGCTTCCTTAGCCTGACGAAGGGTTTTTGAACCCGAAAGCTTGCTTAATAACCATTCTCCAACCATTTGGGTTGGTCTAATAAAAGATATTAAATTCACCCAAGGAACCTTGTCTGCCATTTATCAGGTTTGGGATTTTCTCAGCAGTACAGTGGTTTTAAAAGTTTCACACATTTCTATATGCTAAGGGCTTGTCTGTGGACAGACTGCTAATACCCACTATTGATAATCAATATAATAGAGTGCATAGTAGCTTTAGTTTTAAGTATATGAACAACACTTAGGGAATTATGTAACCTCATGCAGTTTCTGTACACTTATGCTAAGGCCTCGATCAAATTCTCCCAGAGGCTTCTGTGGATATTTGTGATGAACACACAAAGGAATCATCTGCTAATGAACTGTTGTCCATGGCTAATATAAAACATGTGAAGAGATGAGGAAGCCAGTTTATGAGCTGGTGAACAATATGTGGCTTGATATCAGTGACAAGGAAGACTTGTTAAAATTTCAGTATGTTCTGTCCTGCCTAAGTTTCAGGAAACTTCCAGGAAACTTCCAGTCCTCCTGTCTACCAGTACATTCCTTTCCTTACTGATATTGTAGACCTATACTATCCAGTCATCCTTACTGTACATCCCTATATTTTCAAGAAGAGGTTAGGTTTCCAGAAAGAGGCTCCATAAACATTTGACAGGGATGGTTTAAGAGTAGCATATTCTTGCATTTGTGAAAGGGGTTGGACCAGATGACCCTCATGGTCCCTGTAGTAACAGAAGTTATAATTTAGAGATGCTCCCTAACATAGGAGACTGAGGAATTTGAGAATGGGAAGATGGTTCCTGAATTAGGTAGTAGCTAGGTAGTTAAACAAACGGTCTGCAGAGGTTAGCCTCTGCTCCACAATTAAGGTTTGTTGTTTTGTTCTTCTCATTCATGTATGCTTGTGTTTATGGAACTTGATGATCACTATAGTCCCTTCCTGTCTTAGAATTCTATAATCTTCACATCCCAGTGAGGGTCTACAAGCTCCACGTGACTTCTGGGTTTGCAGACATAATGAGCTGCTGCCCATGACTGTTTTGCAATGTTGCTGTATCAAAGCCATGTGCTAGAGGACACAAGCATGAAAACTCTTCCAGTGGGAACCCTGCAACTTCCTTTCTTGCTTTTTTTTAAATTGAACTTAATTAGCACTTAGGTTTGGTTTGGTTTGATTCATTTTTCATCCATTCAGTTTGAATAATGTTGCAATGTATTTAAAAATATTTATTTACTATCTGTGATCAGCTGTCTGGGGTACATTATTTTGCAGTGGCTCATAAAATTACAAAATCCTCAGGCTGGAAGAGTCCTCAAGGCTTATCTAGTCCTACCCCTGCACAGATGCAGATTCATATTTTGGGGTTGAGAAGTAAGGTTGGGTTTGGGAGGGGTACACTTTGTATGGAGTGGTGTGGGGTGGAATGCTTTTGAATCTGGGGCTGAGGGTTGCTGCTTTGCTGTATTATTTTGATATTTCTCTCTTTTTATAGATTGTTTTATTGTAAGGCATCCTGAGCCTTTTTTCAGAAGGGCAGCATATATATTAAATAAATAAACTGAATGAAAGACAAGAATTTTTGTGGACGATATTTTTTTACTGGACCAACTGCATGGTTGGGATGATTGTAGACAAACTTGCAGGTATCGTAGTACCTTTTCTCATGTCTGTGGGAGAGAAGCAGGCACAATACAGGTAAAAAGTGGATGGAACAAAGGCTTGTGTAAAACCACATACGTAAATAAAACCAAATATAAGAGAAATGATCAGGTGGCCAACAGACAAAGCTATGTAGTAAAAACCTGATGAGTGGAGAACAGGATTGTTTAGGAGGGTTGTTATCACCTGTGAAATGCTCAAATTAGTGACTATCAGGGAGAGTATAATGGACCATGAGTCACTGTCTATCTCTGATTTTTAAGTGTTCAAAAGCACTGCTTCTCTCAGGGACATCGAAAGGGGAAGGGTACTGTGATACCCCAAAACTTATCTAAATCTGTCCCAACCATTTAGTTGATCCAATAAAAGATATCGCCCACAAAATCTCTTGCATGTTTCCTGGACCACTACAGCTACAATATCAGTTCAGTACTATTAAATAAATCTAACCAAGTTCTGTTTGTTAAAATGTTACTACTGCCACCCAGTGGTAATGAAAGAGAATCTGTAGTCTTGCAGAAAGATTTTAGTGTGATTCAGTAACAGGAAGCAATCTACACACACCTTGAGCCTCACCATTAGTGCAAAACAGAAGGGCACAATTAAATTGATATATAATTCGGCAGACAAATCAATGCTTTTACCTGCTGTCAATAATCAAAAGAATTCATTAGGGATGAAATGCACTGTGCCCAATGGCACTTGTTTCATTGCTGAAGTTCACGTATTGATTATGCGAGAGGCAAGGATTTCTTAGGGTGATTTATTGTCAATCAGCTTATTGACAAAGAATGTCTTACATTCAAAAACTTGTCTAACTTTATCCTAACTACACAGGTGGTCCAATAAAAAACACTTGCGCAGAATTTCTGGACCATTACAGCTACACTATCACTCTTACACTGCCATATTGATTACAGCAGACATTTACAAGCTGTAAGTCAATAAGGCTCAAGATAACACATGATTTAGCAAGCACTTACTCATTAAGGCTACCACATGTGGCATGAATGTGAGCACTTATGTCATCCTTACTGCCCCGGCCTCCATTAATATGAGGCTTCTATTACTTTTTGAGGTGCTTTCCAGTTGTGGGAATCTGTTCCAGAGTACATAAACATTCAGATTACACTCTGTGTGAAAATACCCCCCTCTGGCATCACTGGCATTGTGTAGAGCACAGCAGGCCATGGTCAGACATCTAGCCTGCGGCATGCTGACCTGCAAATGATTTTGGAGGCGGTGATTTTTTGTGGGTGATATCCCAACTGCATGGTTGGGATAGACTAAGACAAGCTTTCAAATACAGGGCATTCTTTTTCAAGTCTGAGAAAAAAGCAGCACAATGAGTGTTCAAAACAGGCTGTAGGGTGGTGAAATTGGAGAAAAGACATTCCCAGGAGTAGTTAACAGACAAGAAAATTGAAGAAGGGATAGCTTTATTAATGGAAGATAGAGACTATTAAAATGGGGAAAAGAACATGGAGTAAAGACAGATTAGCAAGACCCAGTTATGAGTTAAGGCAATGTAATGAGTTATGAAGTGAGTTATGAGGGCAATGTCTATGTGCCATTTTGCCTTCAGCTGTCCAAATGTACTCTCAAGTGCCAGCTTGCTCTTGAAAGGTAATGGCTTCATAAGCCATAGCAGAAGGTCCTTAAAATCCAGGTGGGCACCTGAACTGCTCTGATGACTATGTCTTTGGGGTAAGGAGTGGGGAATGAAGTACTGGCTTATCCAAGCACGTCAATATCTTCTCTCCTCTCCTCAAAACCCTGGCATTGAGCTTCTTGCCACTGCTGCCCATATTTGTGTTCCCCAGTCACCCACTGAGTTTTGATGACCCAGGAAATAGTATATGGTCACAATTAATGCATGCGTTGTCTCCTAACAGAAAGGCAGACAAGAGGCACTTGTGCGCCATCAGTGGCTTCAGTGCAGTTTGAGAACCCCATTCTCTGAAATTCTGCTATTATTTCAGGCATCTTCCATTTCATAAAGGCATCACAAAACAG
Source organism: Alligator sinensis (assembly GCF_000455745.1). Taxonomy (NCBI): domain Eukaryota; kingdom Metazoa; phylum Chordata; order Crocodylia; family Alligatoridae; genus Alligator; species Alligator sinensis. The sequence continues at coordinate 2,636,664 of NW_005841994.1, forward strand.
TTCTGCCTCCCTACCCCCACAGCACTTGACTTGCCAACACCAAATGTGTTAGCCAGAGACATTCAACAGCCAATTTCCAGATAACTAGGAGCTCATTTTTGATGTGGGATAGGTCCCCTCGGAACTGTGCTTTGGCACTGGAGAGTTAAGAGGCAGGCTTCTTGCCCCAGGCCAGTCCAAGAATGTCTGCTTTGCCACGTGGAAGTCCTGGAACTGTTGCTAGGCATCTACACACAAGGTAACCTCACTACTTCATGATGCAGAGATGGGCAAAATATGGGCCACGGGTTGGATCCAGCCTGCCAATTGATTGTATCTGGCCCGTGGCTGCCCCTGAGGTGTTCCACATGGGGCCAAGCCCTGCCTGCTCCTGCCTGGGGCAGCCTGTGCTGCGTTCCTGCCCGCACTGGCCCCACTCCCCCTCAGTGACACAGCCCTGCTCAGCTCCCCCACACCTCCAGTGGTTCTTCCTCCTCCTGCCCCTACTGTACTGCTCTGGCAGCAGGTAGCATGGGCAAACAGTGGTGGCCACGTGGATGCATGCTGGGTACCACTTGCTGCAACCAGGCAGTTCCTGCCCAGGCTATTATGTAATTGCCTCTACTCAAAAAAACAAAATCAGGACAAAAATTATTTTTTGAAATAAAAATATTACAGTAGATGTTTGTTTTTTTGTATATGATGTTTTTTATCTATAATTGTTAAAATATCTTCAGAAAGATTTTATGTGTGCGGCCCTCAACAGCTCAACAAAGCTCATTAAGTGGCTCACCAGCTGAAATAATTGCCCACCCCTGCCTTGAGAGCTCTCATGTTCCAGGGATGCTGCAGCAGGTTTGGGTGAGGGTCCAAAGCTGCGACATTTGCCTCCATATCCATTTTGTCTGATTCCTTGCTATCACTCCTCCCTCTGGACTCATTGAACCCAATGAGCATTTGGGCTGCCGGTAGGAGCTGCTTGTTCCTACTCCTTGATTGTTTCACACGTAACAAGCACACTTAAACAAGCAGCGTGCAGGGTGGCTCAGTGCTGCAGAAAGTGCTCACTGTCATTTTGAAGCATGGGGACGCTGATACATGAGATGCAGGAGGCTGCACAGTAATTGCCATGCTCCAGTAGACTCAGTTAATCGAGTCTGCTCGGATGCACTGTAATCACAGCATGTCAGAGCAGCCTCTGTGCTCATGTACAAGCACCCAGAGGCACTAGATTTAATGCACATTACCTAAAGAGCATTGATGAACATGTAGACATGCTCAGTGAGCACTTCATAGCCCCCAGTCTTCTAGGGGCTGCTGTGTCATGCAGCTCCACATCATTTTCACTCCAACTTCACTCTCCCAGAGCACCTCCCTGCCAGAAACAGAAGTGCAGAGGGCAAATGGCCTCTGGAGTTAGGACTCTAGGGTCTCCCAGTTCTGATGTTGGGGTGTGGGATCTCTGGTCTCTCACCTCTGACAGGGGGGCGCTCCAATAGAGAGGAGGTGGAGCATACAAGAGAACACTTGCTGATCATCTGCCCTGCTCTTCCTTCTCCTTCTGTGCAGGGCTGGAAGGGGGAAAACGGAGTCCCACAGACCCTGGAGGACCAAGCCCTCCACTGTCGTACTCTGGAGAGCATGCAAACGTAATTTTCAAGTGCTTTTAAATAGTAGTTGTTTCCTACAGGGTTATTTTAGAAGATCTTCCGTCATTTGCAAAGTGTTTGAAAGGATATGTATATGTCTGTTCTCACCCTTTGAAGCTCTGTAGAGGCATCTGAAGTCCTTCAAATGTTATGCCTGTCCACACTCACTGTTATTCATGCAGCACATTGGTCAGCATTGCAACTGCTTGTCAGCAGCTTTTAATGGTTTAGGATACTGCTTCCTGTGCTGGTCAAGGGTATGTTTAAAAAATAAGTATGTCATATTTGTAATGCAAATACCTGGACAGCCCTTGGGTGACAATCCTGCAAGGGCAAATATAGCTATGCAGGTGCAGACAGAGTCTAAACCGGGAGGTGGGACAGAATACAGTCCATGGAGCGATGTTGCCTGACCCGGAAAAGGTCCTTCAGCCCCGTCCAGCCCAGGTGCAGGGACAGCCCGAGTTGTGCTATGTGTCAGGGCACACAGTGGGGCTGGGGTGGCATGGCTGTCAGACCCAATTTCTTAGCAACCCCTGGTTTAAGTTGTGTCAAAACTAGCAGCTACAAAGCTATGTAAAAATGCCTACTATGTGCATAACATTGAAATAAGATTTAGCCCCAAGTGTTTACACAGTCAAAGCCAGAGAACTGATAGCTGCCGGTGCTGGGGCCATTGACTGCAATACTTTTCAAGACTAGGGATCCAACCTCTAACAACCTAGAGTCATTAAATAGTTTAATTTCTCAAGTGACCTTTCTGTGAAAAGTTTTTTTGAGAGTCTACAATAAGTAGTCTATATAATAGAATCATACAGAAGTAAAGTTGGAAGGGACCTCCAGAGGTAACTTAGGCCAACACCCTGCCTGAGGCAGGATCATCCCTATCCAAACCATCCTATAAAAATCCATAATCTAACCTCCTAGTAAAATAATTGTCAATCCTGACACAACACAAGACATAACACCTTAACCTGCCACAGGTAAAGCAGAGGAACCATAGCACCCAACATCCTACTTCTATAAAAGGGTGTTAATATACGCTCAAGAGATCCCAGGTAGAGGGCCACACCTCCCCGCTACAGAAGAAGACAAAACCCACCTTAGTTCATACCAGTCTGACCATGGGGTAAAATTCCTTTCCATCCCAAATATAGCAATTGGTCTGACCCTAAGCAGAGGGGCAAGACCCTCCAACCAGGAACCTCCAGCTTTATGTCCCAACAGAAGCACTGGCACACCCCAGAATATGCACCATATTCACAATATGTGGATACTCAATATAGCCAGAAGCTATTGTGAAATTAGCTAGAATTTAAAATGCAATAGTTTTCACACACTAGCTCACCATGTTAACATTCTTAATTCTGCATTAAGCAAATGTCTGCACTGACAATCAGTCATGTGCTCTGTAATGTCCAACCAGCCTGTGCTATGTGCCAGCCTTTCCCCGCTGACACTGTTAATGCCCCAAGATGGATTTCTAATGCTCCTTTAATCTTGTAGCATTGTGCTACATCCCAGTTTCTCTTGCACTATGCAGTGCATTTCCAGGAATCAGTCCATAAACAATTTGTCTTTCTGCAGCACTGGCCACCATTTTGAAGCATGGGGATGGTGATACCCGAGACACTGCAGCGCTTTAATTAGAGTGGCATTCAGAGCTGCTCTAATTAAAATGCTGCCCCTCCGGAGCACATGTAAAAGTGCCCTCCATTGTGAGGTACTAGAAGAATGTGCATTAGCTTATTTTAATGCACATTAGCTTAAGAGCACGTTTTTGTGAATTAAGATAGGATAATGCACATTAAAGCACACGTGTAGATGTGCCCATTGACAGGTTGTTCTGCTCTCTCTGCCCCTGTGGGGGGCATTGGAAGAAGCAAGAGCAGAGCTGCAAGATTCAATAGTTCCTTGTCATGCCACCTAGTTGGAGAGCACATTGCCGCATGCAGCTGTGGTGATTTTGAAACACTCTAGCTGGAAAGTGTGGCAGGGACTGTCACATATGTGGCAGAGGCTGTCACACAGATAAACATCTGTGGTTGAAGGGGTCCCTTTCTTAAGCACTTCAAAGTGCACCTGCACTTTGAAGCATTTCAAATGTTACGCCTGCCCTTACCCAGTCAGCATTTCAGTAATACATTTCTAATGTAAACAATCCAGGTGTTCTTTATAGTGGTCATGGAACAAAGAACACATATTTATATCTGTTGAGGGAAGAGAGGAAGGGCTTAACACAAAACTATAGCAGGATTCTGGTGTCCTACTTTCTCTAGAATATCTATTTTTCTATCATTTGGACAGCTTTTTTAGCAGTATCTATAGCAACATTTACTAATGATAATAGCCTTCGTCCCAGGGTTCACCCTTGCCAAATGAAGCCAATTTTCCACTAGGATGTACTGTCTCAACAAAAGAAGAGCACTTAGAAGCAGTCACCCTGGGTTCCCCCCTCCAGAGCTCTCCTCCTCCTCCAAAGACAATTAACACAGGAGGGAGTCTTTGAGCCCAGTCAATATCCAGAAGCTTGCTGTCACTCCAGTTACTATTTCTAATCTCGCCTGCCAAACTGAACTCAGATCTCCAGAGTTTACGTGTTAGCATCCTATTGCGATCACCCAGCATGCTGGGCAATGGATGCTACTTCTGATCTCTGTTCAGCATGTGGATGCAGCCCGAATATTGAAGGCTGCAAAAGGTGTTCTGATCTCAGCTGGGACAAACATAGACTTTTCTTTCCCCCTTTGGCAGCTGGCACAGGACGCATCACTCTTTGAAAAACAAAAGAAAAGGAAAATAGACCATCTGTTACTAGGTACAATTACCATTGACAAATGAATATTTGCAGTAATGCTACTTAATTGAGTCTGTAAGATGATAAAGCGTCCCATGCAAAATGAAAAGAAATTCCCTTTGGATTCAAGGATTAATACCTGCTGAGTCCCTTCTGCTTCCAAGGGCTTTGATGATCTAATAACTTAATGGTTCACATCTGTTTTAAGATACTGTTATACTTGAAAGTAAATTTAAGCTTTCAGGGAGAAAAGTTGTCCATTATGACAGATTGCAGACCTGCAATGGGAGTATTATGGTAAATGATTTCTGATAGTATGTGGCTTTCAAAAATAATTGCCAGTGGTCCACTGAGCGCCTGATGTACTATACCTAATGCTCCCCAATATTTATAAGAGGTTTTCAATTTGTAACTGTCAAGGAAAGGTCACGCTTTAAAAACCTTTCTTAATGCAGCATTCAGCTACTTACTCATGAATGCGCTCTCACTTATGTGCCATGTAGGCAAGAAAAAAATAACTAGAAAGTAGTTGCTAAATCTAGTCTAAACTATCCACTAGAAACAGGCCCATCATGAATATACATTTATGCCATGCTTTACTATCCTGTGGTTTAGTTTAAACAAAAGGAGATGGGCAGGCACTTTTGTAAGAATAGTGACATATTCTTCTCCTCACAGGACCTTTTCCTCTCACCCTTACCCAGGCCTGCTCAGCTTTACAGCTCTTTATGACACTTTCATCTGGAGCAGATTACAGCCTGCATGATTTGCAGAGGGCTGTTCCTAGTTTTGTCACAAAATTCAATCTCAAATGCTGACAGATATTGTCTAACTAGTCTCTGTTGTCTGTGATGTCCTTTTCAAAACCTGAAAATAGCATTCCATTCCCTATTGAACTATGTTATTTTCCATTTGTCAAGCTCACTTCCATATCCCCATGACACGCTGAGTGTTTCTATTGGAGCCTGAAATTAATGGGGGCTTTTCCCCGCTTCCTTATCAGAACACTTGCATCGCAGATGTCAGCACAATTCTTTCTGGGTAAAATTCACCCCAGCCTTGCACAAAGCCTGAATAAATGGTCTTTGTATGGGCTGCTGAGCCCTGGCTTGGCAGGAATGGAATTCCTCCCTCACCCCATGGGCAGATTTTGAGGTGGCAGCCCAGCTCCTAACAGCCAAGGACAGCAGTTGCTTTCATGCTGTGGGCTCAGTGCTAGGATTCCAGACCACTGGACCCATGTCAATGTGAATCCAGCAGCCCCTGCTCTCCTGCCTGTCCCTTGTACCTCTCCAATATTTAAAGTCAGTGTGGTGCCAACCTTCTTGAAGTGTTCTTGTTGACCTCTACGTCTCCTGACCCCCACGGATGTCATGGGATGCTTGCCCAACATGGAATCTAATCTGACTGGTCTGGAGAGTGGGGCCAGCAGAAAAACCCAAGCCTTCTTTTGGTTTTTTAGGCTCTCCACATTGTGGGCACGAGATGTTGCAAATTGTTGGCTCTTCTAAAAAGGAACAGTCACAATTAAGACTAGAACTGGGGAGAGCTACAGAGCTTGTATGGAAAGAAAATGTGACAGTAACCTCCTTGCGCTCTGGTCTGTCAGCTGTCAGCAGGGAGCAGTGAGCATTCCCCTGGTGTTCCCTGTCTGGGAGTGGGGGAGGAGGCATGCATCACATGGGAGGGGCAAGTATTGCAGCCATTCACATTTTTAACATATTTTGCTGATGAATATCATTTTGAAAACAAAATCAGTAACAGTCCAGACCCAAGGTATTTGAGCATTAAGGATTCTAATGCAGGAGGGCAATCTTTGACGGAAAATGCTAACACTCTGTCGTATGATACTTTGTTTTTGGGAGCCTGGTAACCTATGAAGGCATGACTAGGATCTCAGCTGTTTGTGACCTGATTGAAACTCTGGGACAGTTATTGCATTATAAAGGCTATCTAATTTTGCAAATGGGCCATTTGTTTGGTGGCTCTGGGTGGACAATCTAATAACTCCAGAAGAGAGGAAAAGGTCCTGGCACTGTTAAAGTCACAGTAGAGCTGTATTGATCAGCTGATGCAGATTGCCCACAGTGGGACACAGAGCCCTTTCTTAGCATCATGGGGAATATTCAAGGTACATTCTGGCGATGCTCCTAGGACTCAGAAGATATAACTTGTTCCTGCAGCTTCGGAGTAATTGAGTTTTAGCTCAAGGTGCCTGGCGAGGGTCCTGGAAGCCCTGAAGGCAGTTAGGCTCATCTCTGCAGGCTGTTGAAAGCCCAAGACCAGAGTTGGTAGAAGCTGTTGTTTGAGTTGGTGATGCTTCCCTTTGCACCAGCAACTCTGAGTCAAATGGCAAATGAGTCCTCTATTTAAGCAACCAGCACTGGACATTGTCCAGCTTGCCAACAGACAACTTGTACAGAATCTCCTGGCACTTACTGAGAAAGTGTTAGCCAGGGCACACAGTGGGGCTGGGGTGGCATGGCTGTCAGACCCAATTTCTTAGCAACCCCTGGTTTAAGTTGTGTCAAAACTAGCAGCTACAAAGCTATGTAAAAATGCCTACTATGTGCATAACATTGAAATAAGATTTAGCCCCAAGTGTTTACACAGTCAAAGCCAGAGAACTGATAGCTGCCGGTGCTGGGGCCATTGACTGCAATACTTTTCAAGACTAGGGATCCAACCTCTAACAACCTAGAGTCATTAAATAGTTTAATTTCTCAAGTGACCTTTCTGTGAAAAGTTTTTTTGAGAGTCTACAATAAGTAGTCTATATAATAGAATCATACAGAAGTAAAGTTGGAAGGGACCTCCAGAGGTAACTTAGGCCAACACCCTGCCTGAGGCAGGATCATCCCTATCCAAACCATCCTATAAAAATCCATAATCTAACCTCCTAGTAAAATAATTGTCAATCCTGACACAACACAAGACATAACACCTTAACCTGCCACAGGTAAAGCAGAGGAACCATAGCACCCAACATCCTACTTCTATAAAAGGGTGTTAATATACGCTCAAGAGATCCCAGGTAGAGGGCCACACCTCCCCGCTACAGAAGAAGACAAAACCCACCTTAGTTCATACCAGTCTGACCATGGGGTAAAATTCCTTTCCATCCCAAATATAGCAATTGGTCTGACCCTAAGCAGAGGGGCAAGACCCTCCAACCAGGAACCTCCAGCTTTATGTCCCAACAGAAGCACTGGCACACCCCAGAATATGCACCATATTCACAATATGTGGATACTCAATATAGCCAGAAGCTATTGTGAAATTAGCTAGAATTTAAAATGCAATAGTTTTCACACACTAGCTCACCATGTTAACATTCTTAATTCTGCATTAAGCAAATGTCTGCACTGACAATCAGTCATGTGCTCTGTAATGTCCAACCAGCCTGTGCTATGTGCCAGCCTTTCCCCGCTGACACTGTTAATGCCCCAAGATGGATTTCTAATGCTCCTTTAATCTTGTAGCATTGTGCTACATCCCAGTTTCTCTTGCACTATGCAGTGCATTTCCAGGAATCAGTCCATAAACAATTTGTCTTTCTGCAGCACTGGCCACCATTTTGAAGCATGGGGATGGTGATACCCGAGACACTGCAGCGCTTTAATTAGAGTGGCATTCAGAGCTGCTCTAATTAAAATGCTGCCCCTCCGGAGCACATGTAAAAGTGCCCTCCATTGTGAGGTACTAGAAGAATGTGCATTAGCTTATTTTAATGCACATTAGCTTAAGAGCACGTTTTTGTGAATTAAGATAGGATAATGCACATTAAAGCACACGTGTAGATGTGCCCATTGACAGGTTGTTCTGCTCTCTCTGCCCCTGTGGGGGGCATTGGAAGAAGCAAGAGCAGAGCTGCAAGATTCAATAGTTCCTTGTCATGCCACCTAGTTGGAGAGCACATTGCCGCATGCAGCTGTGGTGATTTTGAAACACTCTAGCTGGAAAGTGTGGCAGGGACTGTCACATATGTGGCAGAGGCTGTCACACAGATAAACATCTGTGGTTGAAGGGGTCCCTTTCTTAAGCACTTCAAAGTGCACCTGCACTTTGAAGCATTTCAAATGTTACGCCTGCCCTTACCCAGTCAGCATTTCAGTAATACATTTCTAATGTAAACAATCCAGGTGTTCTTTATAGTGGTCATGGAACAAAGAACACATATTTATATCTGTTGAGGGAAGAGAGGAAGGGCTTAACACAAAACTATAGCAGGATTCTGGTGTCCTACTTTCTCTAGAATATCTATTTTTCTATCATTTGGACAGCTTTTTTAGCAGTATCTATAGCAACATTTACTAATGATAATAGCCTTCGTCCCAGGGTTCACCCTTGCCAAATGAAGCCAATTTTCCACTAGGATGTACTGTCTCAACAAAAGAAGAGCACTTAGAAGCAGTCACCCTGGGTTCCCCCCTCCAGAGCTCTCCTCCTCCTCCAAAGACAATTAACACAGGAGGGAGTCTTTGAGCCCAGTCAATATCCAGAAGCTTGCTGTCACTCCAGTTACTATTTCTAATCTCGCCTGCCAAACTGAACTCAGATCTCCAGAGTTTACGTGTTAGCATCCTATTGCGATCACCCAGCATGCTGGGCAATGGATGCTACTTCTGATCTCTGTTCAGCATGTGGATGCAGCCCGAATATTGAAGGCTGCAAAAGGTGTTCTGATCTCAGCTGGGACAAACATAGACTTTTCTTTCCCCCTTTGGCAGCTGGCACAGGACGCATCACTCTTTGAAAAACAAAAGAAAAGGAAAATAGACCATCTGTTACTAGGTACAATTACCATTGACAAATGAATATTTGCAGTAATGCTACTTAATTGAGTCTGTAAGATGATAAAGCGTCCCATGCAAAATGAAAAGAAATTCCCTTTGGATTCAAGGATTAATACCTGCTGAGTCCCTTCTGCTTCCAAGGGCTTTGATGATCTAATAACTTAATGGTTCACATCTGTTTTAAGATACTGTTATACTTGAAAGTAAATTTAAGCTTTCAGGGAGAAAAGTTGTCCATTATGACAGATTGCAGACCTGCAATGGGAGTATTATGGTAAATGATTTCTGATAGTATGTGGCTTTCAAAAATAATTGCCAGTGGTCCACTGAGCGCCTGATGTACTATACCTAATGCTCCCCAATATTTATAAGAGGTTTTCAATTTGTAACTGTCAAGGAAAGGTCACGCTTTAAAAACCTTTCTTAATGCAGCATTCAGCTACTTACTCATGAATGCGCTCTCACTTATGTGCCATGTAGGCAAGAAAAAAATAACTAGAAAGTAGTTGCTAAATCTAGTCTAAACTATCCACTAGAAACAGGCCCATCATGAATATACATTTATGCCATGCTTTACTATCCTGTGGTTTAGTTTAAACAAAAGGAGATGGGCAGGCACTTTTGTAAGAATAGTGACATATTCTTCTCCTCACAGGACCTTTTCCTCTCACCCTTACCCAGGCCTGCTCAGCTTTACAGCTCTTTATGACACTTTCATCTGGAGCAGATTACAGCCTGCATGATTTGCAGAGGGCTGTTCCTAGTTTTGTCACAAAATTCAATCTCAAATGCTGACAGATATTGTCTAACTAGTCTCTGTTGTCTGTGATGTCCTTTTCAAAACCTGAAAATAGCATTCCATTCCCTATTGAACTATGTTATTTTCCATTTGTCAAGCTCACTTCCATATCCCCATGACACGCTGAGTGTTTCTATTGGAGCCTGAAATTAATGGGGGCTTTTCCCCGCTTCCTTATCAGAACACTTGCATCGCAGATGTCAGCACAATTCTTTCTGGGTAAAATTCACCCCAGCCTTGCACAAAGCCTGAATAAATGGTCTTTGTATGGGCTGCTGAGCCCTGGCTTGGCAGGAATGGAATTCCTCCCTCACCCCATGGGCAGATTTTGAGGTGGCAGCCCAGCTCCTAACAGCCAAGGACAGCAGTTGCTTTCATGCTGTGGGCTCAGTGCTAGGATTCCAGACCACTGGACCCATGTCAATGTGAATCCAGCAGCCCCTGCTCTCCTGCCTGTCCCTTGTACCTCTCCAATATTTAAAGTCAGTGTGGTGCCAACCTTCTTGAAGTGTTCTTGTTGACCTCTACGTCTCCTGACCCCCACGGATGTCATGGGATGCTTGCCCAACATGGAATCTAATCTGACTGGTCTGGAGAGTGGGGCCAGCAGAAAAACCCAAGCCTTCTTTTGGTTTTTTAGGCTCTCCACATTGTGGGCACGAGATGTTGCAAATTGTTGGCTCTTCTAAAAAGGAACAGTCACAATTAAGACTAGAACTGGGGAGAGCTACAGAGCTTGTATGGAAAGAAAATGTGACAGTAACCTCCTTGCGCTCTGGTCTGTCAGCTGTCAGCAGGGAGCAGTGAGCATTCCCCTGGTGTTCCCTGTCTGGGAGTGGGGGAGGAGGCATGCATCACATGGGAGGGGCAAGTATTGCAGCCATTCACATTTTTAACATATTTTGCTGATGAATATCATTTTGAAAACAAAATCAGTAACAGTCCAGACCCAAGGTATTTGAGCATTAAGGATTCTAATGCAGGAGGGCAATCTTTGACGGAAAATGCTAACACTCTGTCGTATGATACTTTGTTTTTGGGAGCCTGGTAACCTATGAAGGCATGACTAGGATCTCAGCTGTTTGTGACCTGATTGAAACTCTGGGACAGTTATTGCATTATAAAGGCTATCTAATTTTGCAAATGGGCCATTTGTTTGGTGGCTCTGGGTGGACAATCTAATAACTCCAGAAGAGAGGAAAAGGTCCTGGCACTGTTAAAGTCACAGTAGAGCTGTATTGATCAGCTGATGCAGATTGCCCACAGTGGGACACAGAGCCCTTTCTTAGCATCATGGGGAATATTCAAGGTACATTCTGGCGATGCTCCTAGGACTCAGAAGATATAACTTGTTCCTGCAGCTTCGGAGTAATTGAGTTTTAGCTCAAGGTGCCTGGCGAGGGTCCTGGAAGCCCTGAAGGCAGTTAGGCTCATCTCTGCAGGCTGTTGAAAGCCCAAGACCAGAGTTGGTAGAAGCTGTTGTTTGAGTTGGTGATGCTTCCCTTTGCACCAGCAACTCTGAGTCAAATGGCAAATGAGTCCTCTATTTAAGCAACCAGCACTGGACATTGTCCAGCTTGCCAACAGACAACTTGTACAGAATCTCCTGGCACTTACTGAGAAAGTGTTAGCCAGGCACATCTGTGGGGTCCTACATCCCTAGATTCTAAGATCTGAAGATGGAGCAAACTGCATCAGCATCCTCAACTGATGAGCTCCTCCTCTTTTGCTGTCCTTAGTAGAGTGGTTATGGCAGAGAGAGAGTTACTTTCTTTTAACACTGAACAAGGAACTCTATTAACAGTAAGGAAACCATTATTATCTCTAAAGCCCTTCGTCTCCTGGTAGCTTTTGGATCCTTCCCCAGGCCCCTCCTGTTTGGCTTCCTACTACAAATTTGAAGTGACAGCACAAATCTCAAAGCACAGGCCCCTTTGAAATGGTTCTGTTCTCTTCTTATGTGAGAAGACCCTGGTGGTCATGATGGGCAGCTACTCTCATTTGCTTCCCAAGCTCTTTTGTGCAAAGGAGCACTGGACTCCAGAGCCCTGCAGGTGGCCATGTAGTTGACTGCTGCTGAGAAATACTAAGTTCCATTTTTCCGTGATGTTTGACTTGGCTGATACAGTAAAACAGACAGCAACAGGGTGAGTGAAACAAGTTAATGTGGTATGATTGCTAGACTGTTAAGATTAAAAACTTGCAGGGACAGATAGGGCATGGAGTAGGTACTGCTAAGTAAATAAATAAGTGTCTGTAGAACAGGAGTTGGCAATGTTTTTTAGTTGAGTGCCAAAAAACTCCATAAACTGCACTTTGAAGATGTTGGTGTGCCAGAGGCAGACAGTGGTGGAGCCATGAGGGGTTCGACCCTTGTTGTGGTAGTGCAGCCCCAGGCCTCTTCCCTGCCATGCACCGCTAGGCATGCATGTAGCTGCCCAGGGGCGACATGTAGGGGGTGCACGCAGGTGCACATGCACCCCCTGAGTGTGGCAGTGTACCCTCTTCAAAACTGCACTGCTGACGTTATCGGTCACTATACCGGTTGCAGTCTCCAGGCTGCCTGCCACATCCAGTCTGTGCTCTGGGTAGCTGCTACCTGTGATGGAGCACAGGCTGCTCACAGCAGGGCTTGCAGCCTCCTGGCCGCCTGATGTGAGCAGCAGGGCTATGCGAAACAGCACCATTTCGTATAGACTTCTGGTTTGCGGTTTCGATGGGACAGTGTTTTGTTTCAAGTTTCATTTAGTTTCAAAAGCGCTGTTCCGTTTCGTTTTGTTGAAACTGTTTTGCTGTTTCAACGCTGTTTCAATGTTTTGCCCACGTGCTATAATGGGGAAGTACAAAACTGCCTATAACTTTGTCATTTTTTGACAGATTTGGATGAAAAGAGCAGGGATGGAGGGGGTGAAGCCTGCCAAGTTTCAAGGAGATCAGTTGAGGGGTTTCTGGGAAACTGAACCTCAAATTCTTGAAAGCAAAATTCATGTCACTTTAAAGTGTGAAGGCACAGGGGGGTGAAAACGGCAGGCACGGTAGCCCCTGCTAAGGCCAGAAAGCCTGACAGCTACCAAGGAGATAGCTGCAGGGGTTTCTGGGAAGCTGCACCTCAAGCTGCTGACAAGCAAAACTCATGACTTGTGTGACTGTGTGTGTGTTAAGGCGCCCCCTCACTGGCGCTGGGGCCTCTACACGACATGGTAGTGTGCCCCAATGATGTCTCCTCCTCCCCTATAGCCTTAGTCTGGTCCACCACTTTAAATAACAACAGGTAAAATAATAATTTAGTGAGCAGCAGGGTATCATCAGCAGCATCTCAGGCAGCCAAACTGTGACAGCCTTTCTTTTCTCTCCTGCAGGAGCTTCTTTTCCACAGTGTGTGTTAAGGCATGCCCTCACTGTGTCCTTCCCCCCTCTTCCCCCTCCCTCTCCTTACTTTCTGTTTCCCTGCACGCAAGCCCAGCTTCAGCTTTGAAACTCAAAACATTTTGACACTTTCAAAAGATTTCGACTGCCCTCGTTTCATTTCAAGTCTGTTTCAAAGCCCTTCATTTCATTTTGATTTTGCTGTTTCGAACTTGAAATGAGTTGAAACAGCATCAAAATGAAACAGCCGGAAAAATTTTGCACAGCCCTAATGAGCAGCCTGGGCTCCATGGCTGGTGACAGCTGCTGTTGTGCCAAGCAAAATGGCCTCACGTGTCATTCTCTGGCATGTATGCTGGGGGTTGCCCACCTCTATGTAGAGCATTCTGTGAGTGCTAAGTGCTGAAAGATTATTGTTAACCATTGTAACAATTATTACTGAAAAAAACATTAAATACCAAGAGCTGGAAACATAAACATTGTCAATTTGTGGAAAAATCAGCTGCAGTTGACTTGTGCTAGAGAAGACAGAACTCAATGCTAACTTTCAGATCAGCAGTGTGCACATTTCTGGACACAACAAATTTTGCTGCAATGCTAAAGAAACAATTTTACAATATGTTAAAGGAAAGAGCCAAATACACAGTGGGTGCATCTATATATGCATATTAATATGAAGCAATAAACTCTGGCACATATTGCATTGGAGTTTATTACTCCCAGGGCTGTGTTTACATATGTGCCTGGGACTGGAGCACATTAAGCTGGCTCGAAGCAGCCCTGGCTGTCAGGAGGCTGGGGGGGAGGAAGAGGAGAGGCAGCCTGCCAACCTGCGACTCCTCCAACCCGGCTCAAGCCCCCGCTGTGGAGGGGCTGGCTGGGGCAGGAGGGTGCTCCAGTGCAAGCAGGTAGGCCCTACACTGAAGCACCATGTGCTCCAGATAGCATCTACATGTGAGATGCTGCTGTGTTGTGGAGTTTATTAGTTTCCTGAGGCCTACTAGGGCCTCACGTGTAGACAGCAAGGACATGTCTACATGTGTGCTTTAATGCACATTAGCCTATTTAATGCACATTAAAGCGTCACTTAAAAACCTATGCTTTTTACTTAATGCGTATTGAAATAAGCTAATCTGTATTAAATGTCACTTAAGAAGCATGGGTGCCTATGCATGAGCTGGGCGGCTGCTCCGACACGCTGTAATTACAGTGTGTCAGAGCAGACTCAATTCATTGAGTTTGCTGGAGCGTGGTAATTACCGCACTCCATTCAGCCTCTGGGTCTCATGTATCAGGAACTCCACACTTCAAAATGGCGGCAGGGGTGCTTTAACTAAAGCTCATACAACAAGCTTTAGATAAAGCACCCCCACTGCCATTTTAAAGCACAGGGAGGCTGATACATGAAATGCTCTGGGCGCTGTATTCAATTTCTTTTATGCTTAATTTATCCAAACCTTTAAATGAGGACGGGGAGAGAGAGAACATGCATGGACAGAAATACTTATTATAACCTTCTCAAACTAGTACATCTCAGAATAGCCATGCACTCAAGGGCCCAGATGAGCGGTGGAATGTGTGTGTGTGTGAGGGACAGAGGAACACATCAAGAAAGGCCATATTGTTAGAAGACAAAGGGAGAAATGAAAGTTGGCATAACAGCACCACCACAAACTATCAAATGCCACCTGCCACCAATGTGCTGTAGCTACAGTGCC
The DNA here is from genome assembly GCF_000455745.1 of Alligator sinensis. Classification (NCBI taxonomy): domain Eukaryota; kingdom Metazoa; phylum Chordata; order Crocodylia; family Alligatoridae; genus Alligator; species Alligator sinensis. Next base: position 2,651,768 of record NW_005841994.1, read on the forward strand.
CACAGTCTTCTCAAACCAATGTCAGTTTAAAATGTTTCCTTGCTTTTACAAGGTCTGGCTCATATACCCACTTAGGATAGTCCAAGGAAAAGATGATTATGGCTAGTAACCCACAGTGCAATACGGATCAGATAATACAGTATATCACATCCCAAGGATTCGGCGCCTAGCTCACTTCCCTTTTTTTCTTTTATCCCAGTTTGTAACAACAATAGGGCTTAACTGCCTACAGTGTTAAAGCCAGTGTTAAAACTGTCTACGGGTCCAGATTTTTGCATACTTGTTCAAATACAACACAGGTGGCTTTGGATGTACCCTGAATTGGTGACTGTCTTTGGGAAAGGTACTGCTTTATGGATCAGATTCTCAACAACTGAAATTCAGTTTCAATAGAACAGAAATTCTTGTTTACAGAGGCTGAGGATCTGGCCCTATATATCTAGTTGCGAAAATGCAGTTTTACTCCTCTGTGTCCATGCCTCCACTGAAAGAAGGCAGCTACTACAAACAGACTAACTCAGTAAGGAAACTTAACATTTCTGTATTTTTTTTGAAGCAGAAAGACTTTGATCTTATCCAGAGAAACCAGCCTTGATAAACTGTTATTCTTGCTTGTCTGAATTGGCGATCCCCCTGTCTGAGAATGAACTGTGGCTTATTACTGACAGGCAGAGCTCCTAAATTTTGTTAAGAGTTAATCACCCATAGAAGTGTGACTATTTCTGGATGGTAAGTTTGCAGCACATGGAACTCTGATGGAATTGAGGCCAGTGTTTGTACTATGCAGAAATGGAGGCCCTCTTTCTATTTAAATAGGTTGTAACACAAGTGAAACTGGTAGCTATTTTGCTAAGTGATGGGGACATTTTATCCTTGTGTCCCTTTTCCCCACAATCTTGTCTTCACAGTGTTTATAAGCTGTTTCTATTGGCATAAGGAAGATGCTCTTAGGGGGTATAGGCATTCACTTGTATAGCTTTTAAGCACCATATTATTACAGTGCAAATTTCAGGAGTATAGAAAGGGGCCTCCTGAGTCCAGTCCCTTGCATTCAAGTGCAATTGTTAATCAAAAGACTCCCCCAAATCACTTCTTTGAACCCACACCCACAACTACAAGGAAAAAAGTTTTATAGCTGGCTTTATGATGCAACCTACTGTTTATGGGATTTTTTTGTGGAGTGCATTTATAAATAGGAGGAAAAAAAATCAGGGCTACCTAATCACTGAAAAAAAAATCAATGAGAACCTGGCTCCTAAAGCATTAGATGCCCCTGAACATTTTACCCGGATTGACTACTACTATTCCATAATGTTCTCTGATGTATTCAGAAATGTGTCTGCCTCAGTATCTGACTCCAAATAGGCAAGGCATCACCAAAAATATGCAAGGGATTTTAGGCAAAAACTAGTAGTGTCCAGTTTGTCAAGAAGTGGAAAATTGGTTAGGACAAGTCTCCTAGACTGGGATCCTACACCATAGATATATCCTTATATAAACAAGAAAGAAAGAAGGCAGGCAAATAAAGAAAGCTACAACAATGAAAAACAAAACATATTACAAAGCTTTCTTATACACAGAATTAAAAGACTACGTGGGATTTTGTCCTTGCTTAATCCACCTTTTGAAGCAGTAATTTAAAATGGAGCTCTCTAAATCACTGGAAGTAAATCTTGGTAAATAAAGCAACATATCATCTTTCCCCTTTTGATTATTATCTTGGAGCAATACAGGCAGAAGAAGGGCAAAAGTATCATGAGTCTAATTCTGACTAGAAATTCTCAGTAAATCTTAAATCTCTGGAGAATGTTTTCATCTCAACAGATGTTTCTGTATCTTCTCTTTTCAAATTACTTCCCTTTCCCCCTCCATATTAACAATGGGCTTCAGCAGCACATAGTTGTTATGTAGCAAGCCCAGAGATTGCAGCTAACACAAATTTATTTTGTTTTATGCATACAGCACCTTTCAGATTTGCAGGTGCATAAAAGAGTTGCACCGAAGATGAAATAATGGAAACGCAGACAATCAAAATGCAAACAATGAAAGCTTCTGAAATCAGATCTCCCAACCTCCCCCAAAAGGGCCTAGATAAGCAAACTGTTCATTCAGACTACGTGAAACCACATCTGGGGGAGAGAACCACAGGACCAACAGCAATACCTCATGCCAGAACCCACCCAGCATTTAAATAAGGTGTGGTGAGCTTCAGCTTTTGACATGCCTGAAAAAAGCTTCCTGTTTGGAGAGACCTAGAGCCCAGACCAGAAAGGACCTTGCAGATTAATGCTAACCTGTTCGTTTGCACCTGGGAAATGAGTTAGAATCCAGTGCAATATGCCCTTGATATAAATCCATGCCCACTAAGTACGTGCCATAGCTGAAGCTTCTATATGCTCCTCAGATACAGCCTCAAGTGGAATGTAATCCAGTCTGGAGGCAAGGAGGGCAGTTAACTGTGCATACAGTGAGAAAAGATACAACCTTCTCACCAAACACATGGAAACTCTTTGCTGATGCTGATTTCTAAACGTCCAGAAGCAACTGAGGGTTAATGAGCCTCATAGGTTGTCAATCCTGATGGCACAATGCAGACAGTAGATTCAACATTAATTCATGTCACCTCTTGTTCTTTCCCCAATCCATCAGCATGACCTCATGGATCTGGACAAATTTTCATCTTATAAAACACCCTCTCACCCACAGCATGATCTTAGCTAAGTCAAGTAAAGTCACTAGTGGGAAAGTCAAGTCTAGTGACAGGCTAGCTGGACTCTATGTGAGTAGAAGCAAGTACCATTGTCAGGACTCTGCATAGGGGGCGAGCTCCACAGACAATGCCCCATCTCTTAGCGACCTTGCACTGGAACTGAGCTAAGCTGGATGACTGACTTGTGCAACCCAACAGAAGAGAAAGGGTGCCAAGTCTAGACTTAAGCAGGTTTCACACCACAGTTCAAGGCAGTACATCTTGAAGATCCATTGACTTTGGAGGGGCTGAAGTCTTTTTTCTCAACGCTACCTGGACTACTCCCCAAAGTGGAGCCCTGGGCATTACTTCTGGGGGAGAACAATAGCTCAGGTGTCTAACTGTAAAAAAAAATATGGCAAATCTAGCAGCCCACACTCCCTGCATTTAACCAACAGCTGTTCCACCTCCCTGAATACCAGGACAAGTTTTCTCCTTTGGAGAGAGAGAAACCTGAACTATTAGCAGGTGCTCAGGACACATTGTTCTATTCCATTAATGTAACAGAAGCTTGGAGAGAGACGGTACAGCCCCTGTGATCCCCTGAGTAATGTGGAGAACCATGGACCTTCCAGAAATCCTTACAAGCCTGTGTGGTTGTTTGTTGAGGTTGCAGGCTTAACTGCACCTTTATCCTCTCCCTGGTCTCTGAGGGTCCTGCTAGGTGTTAGTCCTTATGCGTTTACCCCATCACAGGTGGAATTCAAGCTTTTTTATGCAGTGGTATGTCCTGTGCATCCATTGTGCTTGGCCAGAAGATCTCATGGGGTTGGATACCTGTGGTTCTTTCCATGGAGAGTCTGTGGTCAGTGGTGAGCAGTGTGACCAGACAAATGGACTACTTCCTCTGAACAGTACAAGCAGAGCATAAGGGAAATGGGCTTTTCAAACCACAGACCAGTATGCATGTAGACCAGGTGAGGCCAGCTTGTGGCATCGGTCCATGGGTGGGTGACACGTGGCAGATCGGGGAGGGGACAGGTAGTACAGTGGCAGATAGGGCAGGAAGCAGAAAGCAAAGTAGCTATTCAGGAAGGGAGCACAAGGAAGGAAGAAGGAAGCAGAACAGCAGATCAGGCAGGGAAAAGGGATCAGAGTGGCTAATTAGTAGTATGCCTGCCAAAACGGCTGGCTCCCACTGGTGTAGGCTACCCTACCTAAAGATTTCCTCACCCCTTATCATGACAGCTAAGGAAGGCACTCTGTCTTCCTCAGACTCTCAGGTATCAGTCTGTGCCAATCTCTCCCCCGGAAAAGCTCCCCAGAACACACTCTCCCCTGCCTACTGGGAGTCCCATAACTGTTTACAGTCCTTCTGATCTGCTGGTTTCCAGCAGTGGCAAAACAAGCTGCATAGCCTGTCTCAAGCTTCACAGTGAACTCAAGCATGCTCTCTTCACCACTCAGAAGTGTTTACCCTTTGTAGTTCTGTCTGAGACACACTGTATGATTTTAAGCCAATATTTTTAGTGCTGGGTACCTCAAGGGATGATCATAAATTGATATTTAGACATTTAAATGGCTTGAACCTCAGGATCGCTCAGTTCTATCCCCAGCTCTGTCACAGACTCCCCAGTGTGACTTTGGGCAAATCACTGAATTGGGCTGGGAAACACACAGTCCCTCTCAAGAGCCCTGTCTTCACCATGCTTGAATGCAGCTGCAAGGGATTTCTCCAGAATAGTTCCAATACTGCCCTTCTAGTTGAGCATGTGGGCAGAAATGGATGGATAGGGCATCTGTAAGACCAAACTTCCTTCAACAGTACTAGGGATATGCTGCCTGCAGCTACATACCCTGTGCTTAGAACATAAGAATGTATGAACATAAGAGCTATCACACTGGGTCAGAGCAGATTTCTGCCTTGCTTAGGGTCTTGTGACACAGAGTGGATGCTAAGGGGAAGAATACTTATGCAGATGTCACCCAAACTTATCTATGCCCAGTTGCTTTTTCCC
>NW_005841994.1:2656505-2663662 GCF_000455745.1 Alligator sinensis
ACAGCTCTCAGCATTCAGAGGCCTCAGAAGTTCTCATTTGGAAGTTATATTCGTTTGAGCTGTGTTGGTTTAAAAGTACAGGCAAACAAAACTCTTGTGGTAGGGGCAATATCTTTTATTGGACCAACTAAATAGCAGCAAAGAAAATTCTTTCTTTGCAAGCTTTCCGGCCCAAATGCCCTTCCTCAGGCAAAGAAGAATTCAAAGATTGTAAAAGTTCTCCCAGGCAGAAATGAAACTTCATCTTGCACAGCTTGCAGAGAAAGAAATTATTTTGTTACTATTTAGTTGGTATAATAAAATATATTGCCTCTGCAACAAGAGTTTTGTTTGCCATTTGGAAGCGACACCCTTAGCTATCATGTTTAATACCACTAATGGGTAGAACTGCATAAATTTGTCCAATACAAGGATTCAGAAAGACCTTGATAAACCAGAGAAATGTTCTGAAATCCATCAAATGAAATTCAAGAAGGACAAGTACAAAGTCCTGCACTTGGGATGAAACAACTGCTTTGCATTCATTCAGACTGGGGAATGACTGGCTAGATTGTGGTACTGCAGAAAAGGACATGGGGGTTACAGAGGACCATAAGCTGAAAATGAGCCAACAGTGCGCTCTTATTACAAAATAGGCCAAGAGAATACTAGGCTTTATTAATTGGAGCATCACTTGCAAGTCAGGGAAGTGATTTAAAAATGATTAGCAGTCTGGGAAATGTGACTTACGAGGAAAAGCTGAAAGAACTAGAATTATTTAGTTAGCAGAAGAGAAGACTGAGGAGGATTTGACAGTAATCTTCAAATACCTGAAGGGTGGTTATAAAAAGAATGAAGATAGATTATTCTCTGTGGCTGCAGGTGACAGGACAAAGAACAGTGGTCTTCAATTGCAGCAAGGTGCTTAAATATAGGAATAGGCTACCCAGAAAAATTGTGGAATCTCCATCCTTGGAAAGTTTTAACAGCAGTTTAGACAAACACTTGGCTGAGATGGGTTAGACCAGTGATTCTCAACCAGAGGGCCATAGCACCCTGGGATGCAACACAATCCTTTTTGGGGGTGCCATGGGATGCTGCACAATATTAGCACTGTTAGGTGCAAACACCTACACATGATTTACAAAATAAACCCAGAGATTTGTAATAGGAATCCATAGAGTCATAAACATTCTGACCTGTGGTAATCTTTGAGTTCTTTGGTCAAAAATGAGTAAAAATTAAGAACCAGTATTTTCCAAAGGGTGCCTTGAGTTTATCAAGGGATGCCTTAAATCTGAAAAGGTTGAGAAACACTGGTTTATACAATGCCATAATGATGTTTTCTGCTTTGCTTTCATTTTCCCTCTTAATAATTCCTAATGTTCTATATGCCTTTTTGACGGTGCCTAAGCACTGACCTGATGTGCTCAGAGAACTTATCCACAATAATTCCAAGATCCTTTCCTGAGCAAGTAGCAGTTAATTCAAAGCCCATCACTGTATATGTGCATCTTAGGTTATTCTTTCACATGTGCATCACTTGGTACTTAACAACACTGAACTTCATCTGTCATTTTGTTGTCCATCCACTCAATAAAACCACAGCGGGTGGTCTCTGCTGGGCACCCACCATTAAAAGTATGAGAGACAGTGACTGAGGGTGATTTTAAGAATAAAGACTTTGGTGAGAGACCTAGCTTTAATCTCTGCCTCTGCCCCATCCAAACAAAGTAAGAGGTAGTCCCTTGCTCCTGAAGTGCATGTATAACCTGGTCCCACTGTTCAGGGACTAGAGTGAATAATACCATGGAAAATGCCATACATAGACAATGCAACTGAAAATGTTCAAAGCCTATGGCAGTTGTGTACTTGCCCTTGAGAACAGAATAAGAGTTGCAAATTGCAGCTGAGAAAAGCATTTCATTGGGCTGGGGTGGTAGGAAACATCTTGCTGAATGCCAAGACATTCATTCTTTGACAGCCAGAATGGAAAATATTCAGAAATTGTGATGTCTTTGAGCATATGCAAGAGCTGTTTGGCAAGGCCTCCGACTGATGTTTCAATAGGGATTTTTATGTTAATAGCAGCAGTGGTTACAATCTGCTGATATGTTGATGATTGTTTCATGATAAACCATTTTAATTAAAAAAGATAATGGGAAACCTAATAGTTTTGTGAAGTTCAAGATATCTGTAACAATCCGTCTTTGTGTACTATATACAATCTGGAAACATAACCAGATTTGTACCTAATCAGCCACACGAATAAAACGGATAATGCTAATGATCTATGCTAATCAGTATTGAAATTAAAGTTCTAATGCCAAACATTAAATAGCTTAATTCAGCTAACTGTGAGGCTGCACTGGAAGCCGAATTGCATTTGAATCGCACTCATGCGTGAAGGCCTCCTCTTTGTCTCATTTACAGAGTGGTATTCAAGTCCTCTGAGTTACTTAGTAACACACTGCAAATCTGAATACGACAGCACAACAGCCTGTGGCTGGAGAGACTTAGGTTTTTAATTTACGTTAAACTCTTGCAGCAACAGCTTTAACTGAAAGGTCCACTATTTACAGAGTTTACTGGGGCAGCCTCCAGTTTCAATTAGCTTAGCATCCAAAATGCTTCCTAATTTTGTTTGGCTCAAAACTCCTGCTGAGGTTGCCAAACAAGAATCTAGTGTGCACTTGCAGCAGTCCATTTGAATTCCATTAATCCTTGCCTTAGGATGACTTCATACAGTGGCTGAGCTGTCAGACTTGCTGAAAGTGTCTAGCAATCCAGAATTAAAACTTCAGTAATGCAATTATTATCACAATAGTGACAAGAGAACAGCTCCCAGGAGAAGTGCGGCTGGCTCTACTCACTTGGGCAAGACTGCAATGGCGTTGCTCTCAAGAGCTGGAATGCTGTTTTCTTTTTCCACCACAGCATACAGCATATGTTCAACAACATACTACAAGGTTGAGGGTCCTGTTTGGCTCTCATCCATGAGTTTATAGGACCAGGTGGCAATAGTAGCAAAAACCCCTTTTTCATCTCTGATTCTCTAGGAAAAGTCATTATTTTTCTCTTAGGCCAAAGCCTGGCCAACTGGACTCACATGTTGGCTGGACTGGTACCATTCCATAGAATCACAGAAAACCAGGGTGGGAAGGGACCTCCGGAGGTCACCCAGTTCAGCCCCCTGCTCAAAGCAGGACCAGTCCCAATTAGATCATCCCAGTCAAAGCTTTGTTTACCCTCGTCTTAAAAACCTCCAAGGATGGAAATTCCCCAACCTCTCTGGGTAACCTGTTCTAGTGCTTTGCTAACCTCCTAGTGAGAGCGTTTTTCCTGATATCCAACCAAAACTTCCCTTGCTGCAACTTGAGACCATTGTTCCTTGTTCTGTCATCTACCACCACTGAGTATAGTCTAGCTCCATCCTCTTTGGAATCACCCTTCAGGTAGTTGAAGGCTGTGATTAAATCTGTGCTCAATCTTCTCTTTCCCAGGCTAAATAAACCAAGTTCCCTTAGCCTCTCTTCATAAATCATGTGCCTCACCCCTCTAATCATCTTCATTGCCCTCTACTGGACTCTCTCCAATTTGTCCACATCTTGTCTGTAGTGGGGGGCTCAAAACTGGACACAGAACTGCAGATGAGGCCTCACCATTGCTGAATAGAGGGGAAGAATCACTTCCTTTGATCTGCTGGCAACACTCCTACTAATGCAGCCCAGTATGCTATTAGCCTTCTTTGCTACAAGGGCACACTGCTGGCTCATATTCAGCTTATTGTCCACTGTAACCCCCAAGTCCTTTTCTATAGAACTGCTGCTTAGCCAGTCAGTTCCCAGCCTCTACTGGTGCATGGGATTATTTAATCTTAAATGCAGGGCTTGGCACTTGTCTTTATTGAACTTCATGAGATTGTTTGGTCCTATCCTTCAATTTGTCTAGGTCTCTGAATTGTAGCCTTACTCCAGTGTATCTACTATTCTCTCCAGCTTGGTGTCATTCACAAACTTGCTGAAGGTACACAATACACCATCTTCCAAATCGTTGATGAAGACATTGAACAAAACTGGCCTCAGGACCAAACCTAAGGCTTTCCACTTGATACTGGCTGCCAACTAGAAAGCAAGCCACTGATTACTACCCTCTGAGAGTGATGATCCAGGCACTTTTCTATCCACCTCACAGTCTATTTATCCAGCCCGTACTTCCTCGGCTTGTTTGTGAGAATGTTGTGAAAGCCGTGTTAGAAGTCAAGGTATATCACATCTCCCTCTCTCTGTGCATCCATAGAGTCACTCATATCATCATAGAAAGAAACCAGGTCGGTCAGGCATGACTTGCCCTTGGTGAATCGATGCTGACCGTTCCTAATCACTTTCTTCTTCTCCAAGTGCTTAGAAATGGATTCCTTGAGGACCTGCTCCATGATTTTTCCAGAGACTGAGATGAAGCTAACTGGTTTGTAGTTGCCTGGATTCTTCTTCTTCCCTTTCTTAAAGATGGACACTATATTTGCCCTTTTCCAATCACCTGGGACCTCTCCTGATCACCACGAGTTTTCAAAGATAATGGCCAGTGGCTCTCCAATCACATTGGCCAACTTCCTCAGCACTCTTGGGTGATTGCTGAGGAAGCCCCATGGACTTGTACACATCCAACTTTTCTAAGTGGTCCTTAACTTGTTCTTTTGCCACTGTTGGCTGCTTACTGTTTCCCCAAACTGTGCTGCCAGGCTCAGTAGTCTGGGAGATGACCTTCCCTGTGAAGACTGAGGTAAAAAAGGCATTGAATACTTCATTCTTTTCCACATCATCTGTCATTAGGTTGCTTCCCACAATCAGTGAGGGACCCACTCTTAGTCTTGGCATGTTAAGCCTCTGTGAGTTCTTTCAACATATAGACAAGAATTACAAAAACGTGGTAAGGAATTGCTAGCTGCCACTCCAGTTGTGCTTTGACCTCCTGATTTCATCCTGGCATGCCTGAGTAATATTCTTCTACTCCTCCCTAGTCATTTGTCCAAATTTCCACTTCTTGTAAGCTTTCTTTGTGTTTTAGCTCACTGAAGAGTTCCCTTCTAAGCCAAGTTGCTCTTCTGCCATACTTGCTAGTCTTCTTGCACATCATGATGGTTTGTTCCCATGCCTTCAATAAGTTTTCTTTAAAATATTTAATAGATTCCATAGACATTAGGGCTGGAAGGGACCCCAGAAGATCATTGAGTCCAGCCCCCTGCCCCAGGGGCAGGAAGTCAGCAAGGGTCAAAGGATCCCAGCAAGATAGGCATCCAAATGTTTCTTAAAAGAGTTCAGAATAGGTGCTTGCACCACCTCTGGAGGCAGTCTATTCCACACCTCGGGGGCTCAGGCAGTAAAGAAGTTTTTTCCTTATGTCCAGCCTAAAACGGTCTTGGAGGAGTTTGTGACCATTTGACCTTGTCATCCCATGGGGTGCTCTGGTGAATAGGTGTTCCTCCAGATCCTGACGTACACCCCTTATATACTTATAGGCAGCCACTAAGTCACCCCTGAGCCTGCGCTTCTCCAGGCTGAAAAGTCACATGGCTCTCAGCCTCTCCTCATAAGGCCTGTTCTCTTGCCTTCTTATCATGTGCATGGCTCTCCTTTGGACTCTCTCAAGCTTGTCCACATCCTTTTTGAATTGTGGAGTCCAGAATTGGATGCAGTACTCCAGCTGCGGCCTAACCAAGGCTGAGTACAGTGGGAGGATGACATCCCGAGATTTGCTTGAGAAGCATCTATGGATGCAAGCCAGAGTTTTGTTTGCTTTACCAGCTGTGACATCACATTGGTGGCTCATGTTCATCTTGTGGTCAGTCATGCCCCCAAGTCCCTTTTGGCCATGGTGCTAGTGAGCGTAGCACTGCTGAGCCTATAAGTGTGATACATTTTTTTTCCCCCCGAGGTGGAGTACCTTGCATTTTTCTGTATTGAACGTCATCATCCACCCATTTTCTGAGCCTGCCAAGGTTGGCCTGGATCACCAGCCTATCCTCAGGTGCGGACGCTTTACCTCAAAGTTTGGTGTCATCAGCGAACTTGCCCAGTCTGCTTCTGACACCAATGTCCACATGAGCTCTCTGCCCACGGCAAAGAGTTCACAGTGGCCTACGCCTGGGAGCAGATGGACAGTGACACTATTTTTATCAGCTAACGCCTTTCTATATTTCAAATTTGGCTTCTGATACAACAAACATAAGAATTGGCAGAGGGGGGAAGGGGATGTAGAAGTAGATGGCAATTTGGGCACTAACATACATTAGATGATTGAATAGAAGATCCTGAATATGACCAGCTCTCCTGGACTCCTTTCCCCCTCAGAGTAGCCTCCCAGGGGATCCTGCCCTTCAATTCCCTGAGTGAGTCGAAGTCTGCTTTTCTGAAGTCCAGGGTCCTTACACTGCTGCTCTCCATCCTTCCATTCCTCAGGATCTTGTATTCAATCATCTAACGTATGCTACTGCCCAAGTTGCCATCTACTTCTATATTCACTACCCCCACCCCAAATCTTCCATTTGTTGTATCAGAAGCCAACTTTGAAATATAGAAAGGCATCAGCTGATAAAGATACTGTGGCTGTCCATCTGCTCCCTGGCCTAGGCCACTGTGAGCTCTCTGCTGGCTCCACAGAGTCTCCAGTGTCAGTCCCAACTCCATCACACAGGGTGTGTTCCTATCTTTAAACTGCCAAGAGAACTCAGTGCCTCTGGGAAAATGCAGGTCATAAAGTCTAAGATGAAGCATGTGAGAGGTAGAGATAAGGCATTCTCAGCTGAAGGGTTCCAGTCATAAGAGATTACGTTAATCCTGGGCCTGACTAATGTGGGTGTCATAACCAAATGAGTTGAGTGCCTATGTCACAGTGGAAGGTTTCATTGATTTCATGTCCATAATGCTGTGGGGTTTCCCGCCACAGTGGAATTTTCCGCCGTGGTAGAAAACCCCGGTGCAGTGAAAAGTTCCCGCCAGCTTTATGCAAACACGCACACCACCATTGGCCGGTTCTAAATTATTCATATTTGGTGACTAGTGATTGGCTTGTTAGTCATATAAGAGTTAAAGCAGTTTCCGCCCAAGTCGGAGAACTCCGTGCACATCTCGGCGTGAACTTGGCGGACTGATCACCCACCAACGACTCCCCGTCACACG
>NW_005841994.1:2663892-2669549 GCF_000455745.1 Alligator sinensis
TACTGCCCACAGCCCGGCCTACCACTCGACCGCCACAGTGGGGAACACTGCCAGCCTTTCCACTCTGGCCATGGGGAAAAAGGTTCATCAAGGTGACAGTCACAGCACCCTGCTTTCTGTCTTCCACCAACAAAACCCCAAACCAGCCCAGGCAACAGCCACACACACAACTCTCTACTTTGACAATTGAATTAAAGCATGTGACACATATGCTAGTGCAAAACTGTGGAATGGATAGACAGACTGGGGGTGTCCACATGTGCCCTTATGGCGCCATTGTTACTGCATTGTCATTCAATACTTCCTTTTAGAAGTACTAAAAGATGGTGCAGTAACAGCCTGTACTACACTGTACACACCGCACACGGTTATTTTTAGGCATTACATTGCTGCAGCGATGCACTATAACAAGACAATGTGTCACTATGGTGACATAGCTGTGGCGTCACGTTTTTTGCCCATGGGCGCTACGTTGCCATAGCACATTGCTACACTGATGCAGCGTCATGTGTGGATACACCCACTGAGACCTGTTTTGCGGAGAACAGGTTAATAAACAGTCTGTGGGCTACTACCACCAGGTAACCAATATGCCCTAACTTCACAAACACTGAGGGCCATATGCACCAACATCTAAGGGTTCTCTGGACCTCAAAAATGAATGGGCAGAATCCCGTTGTACTTTACACACCTAAATGGCAGTTTCCAGCTGCAGAATGGTCATTTTTGGCAGTTGTTCAGTAGGCTGAGTGTATGTCAGTCAAGTACGTGGCTCTGAATGTGTGTAGACTGGGCAAAAATACATTAAGGAATTCTACCTGGGAAAAACCTATGATTTGTGTGTGTTAGATGCCAGAGTGGCTTCTTGCATTACAGGAGGACTGGAGAGGGTGTTGGCTAGTGCCTGACCTGTGTGGCTTGGTAGTTTAAGCAGCAGACCAGAAGTCAGAGACATGCAGGTTGAATCTTCTTCTGAAACAGAAGTGTTTAAAGCAGTGGCTTTCAACTTTCTTAGATTCAAGGCATCCTTTTGGAAAAAGCCAGCTCTTAGTTTCCAATTGTTTCTTGACTATAAAAATACAGAGCAATTCTTATATTGCAAAGAACTCAAAAAGACCACAATGGGACAGAATGCTTTTGATACTTTGAATTCCTAGTTGAAGTATCTGGGTTTATCTTGTGAAACCAGTGTATGTGTTTTCACACCTAGTGGGGCTAATATTATATATGACACCTTGTGGCAACCTATGATGCTGTGGAAACTTTTTTGAGAATCATAGGCTCAGAACACATATCTCTTGTTTCCTGTGAGTGTCCTAATCACTCAGCTGCTGGTGCTAAATCATAGGATGGCCCTTCTCATTTAGAAATCATAGAATCTGAAAATTAGGGTTGGAAGGGACCTTAGGAGGTCATCTAGTTCAACCCCCTGCTCAAAGCAGGACCCAGTGCCATAGCAGCGAAGTTTGGTGCCCGGGGCAAAGTCCGCAGTGGCAGGCTACCCTTATCCAGTGCACAAATCTGGGGGGGGGGCAACCCCCTATAATTGCATACACCCCCAAATGAGCCACTTGCAGCTCCATCTTGTGCCCCACCCTGCCTATTGGTGCCCCTTTGTGTTGGTACCTGGGGCAGTCGCCCAGCTTGGCCCCCGCCCTTGCTACGGCACTGGCAGGACCATCCCCAACTAGATCATCCCAGCCAAGGCTTTGTCTAGCTGCATCTTGAAAACCTCCAAGGATGGAGATTCCACCACCTCTCTGGGCAACCTGTTCCAGTGCTTTACTACCCTCCCAGTGAGAAAGTTTTTCCTGGTATCTAACCTAAACTTCCTTTGCTGCATCTTGAGACCATTGCTCCTTGTTCTGTCATCTGCCACCACTGAGAACAGTCCAGCTCCATCCACTTTGGAACCCCCATTCATGTAGTTGAAAGCTGCTATTAAATCCCACCTCAGTCTTCTCCAGACTAAATAAGCCCAGTTCCTTCAGCCTTTCCTCTTAAGTCATGTTCCCCAGTCCCCTAACCATTTTCATTGCTTTCTGTTGGGCTCTCTTCAATTTGTCTACAACCTTTCTGTAGTGGGGGGCCCAAAACTGGACACAGTACTCCAGATGTGGCCTCACTGGTGCTGAATAGAGGGGAAGAATCACTTCTCTCGATCTGCTGACAACACTCAATCTAAAGCAACTCAGTATGCTGTTAGTTTTTTTCACAACAAGAGCATACTGCTGGCTCGTATTTAGCTTACGGTCCACTGTAACTCCCAAGTCCTTTCCTGCAGACCTTCTGCTTAGCCAGTCAGTCCCCAGCTTATACCAGTGTATGGGATTGTTCTGTCCTAAGTGAAGGAATTTGCACTTATCCTTATTGAACCTCATGAAGTTTCTTTTGGTTCAATCATCCAATTTATTGAGGTCTCTCTGAATCCTAGCCCTACCCTCCAGTGTATCTACTACTCCCTTGAGCTTAGTGTCATCCACAAACTTGCAGAGGGTGCACTTCATCCCAGCTTTCATATCATTGGTGAAGATATTGAACAAAACTGGCCCTAGGACTGACCCCTGGGGCACTCCACTTGATACTGGCTGTAAACGAGAACGTGATCCATTGACTACTACCCTTTGAGCTCAACAATCGATCCAGTTTTCTATCCACCTTACAGTCTACTCATCCAACCCATACTTCCTTAGCTTGCTTGCGAGAATGTTGTGGGAGATGGTATCAAAAGCCTTGCAAAAGTCAAAGTATATCATGCCCACTGCTCTCCCCACATCCACAGAGCCAGTCATCTTGTCATAGAAGGCAGTTAGTTCAGTCAGGCATAACTTGCCCTTGGTGAATCCATGCTGGCTGTTCCTAATCACCTTCTTCTCCTCCTCCAAGTGCTTAGAAATGGATTCTTTGAGGACCTGCTCCTGGATATTTCCAGGGATTGAGGTGGGGCTCACCAGTCTGTAATCCTTGGGTCTTTCTTCTTCCCTTTCATAAAAATGGACACTGTATTTGACCTTTTCCAATAGCCTGAGACCTCTTCTGATTGCCATACATTTTCAAAGACAATGGCCAGCAGCTCTAGTCACATCTGCTCTAGTCACAACTCCCTCAGCACCCTTGGTTGCATTGCATCTGGCCCCATGGATTTGTACACATCCAGTTTTTCTAAATAGTCCCTAACCTGTTCTTTCACTACAGCAGGCTGCTTACCCTCTCCCCAAACTGTGCTGCCAGGTTCAGTAGTCTGGAAGCTGACCTTGCCTGCGAAGACTGAGGTAAAAAAAGGCATTGAGTACTTCAGCCTTTTCCTCACGATCTGTTACTAGGTTGCCTCCCCCAGTCAGTAAGGGACCCACACTTTTCCTGATCTTCCTCTTGTCGCCTCATTTCTTTCTACTGAGACTGAGTCAGTTAGACTTCAGGGCATTATGCAAAATTATGTGTTTCTTCAGGTTTTTTTAGAAGAGATGTGGGATACTGGGGTTGAACAAACAATTTGAAAAAAAGTCATATGCTGTTAATTTGTACTTTCCTTCCCTATATGTGGTGCTTTAAAAAACCCTTGGAGTGTCAGATACACTTATATATTCAAATCAATAATTACTGCCCTGGGCTCTCATCCTGCACATCTAAAACTCTTGGGTCAATATGTAAATGAAAGGTCTCCAGGCAAAAGAAGTCTGTGGGCACAGGCAGATGTACCCACAAAATAAGCAAGTTTTATTTGGCAATTTCTTTTAGTAAATCAACATTCTAATTGGGAGAAATGTTAGAAAAGATTTTAGCCACAAAATGCCCTTTCCCAGGTACAATAAAGAAGCAGAAACAATTGGCTGAATAAAATCTATTACCAAACAAATCCTGCATCTTGCATCTTCCATGGACTGGCAGTTGACACCTGTCCCCAGAGCAGCACAGGGAGTACCCACAGCTGACGTCCCTGCCACTGAATGCCACTAATGCCCTATGTCCATGGGCCAAATCTAGCCCCTGGGCTGTAGGGCATCAACCCCTGGTTTATACAGTCTAGTTCTTATCTGTAAGTGTTACTTAGTGTTACTTAGACTTTTCACTTTGGAAGCAGTTCCTTTAATTTTTCACATCTGCAAGAGATGCGGCCCTTGTAAGTGTATTAAGCAGGAAAAGTTTTGTCCCTGACACTCAGTATTGCAATAAAAAGGAACACAGAAAGTAACAAAATCCTGCATCTATAAAAACATGTCATACCAATGTCACTTTGTTGAGATCATGCAATGTCATTTTCTCTGCAACATCATCAGAGTTCTGTGTCTTAAATGCAGCATTTGGCTTTGGGCAGGTGAGTGTAGGTACGATTTATGCTAGTTATATACTCAATAAATTGGAATGAAGTAACTGTCCATCAAGACTGAACATTATTTTAATGGTCACTGAGGCATGTGTTTAGCGTTTACATTATTAGAGTTTTCTGTGTTTTGGCTTAGTCTTTTGTCAATGATAATACTAATACAATGTTCTGCATTAAGATTTTGCCTTTAGTATCCACTTACAGGAAGTTACTTGTGTAAAACATTGCCCTTATGTAACCTTCTACTCCTCTATTTCAGTATGCCTGACACTGAATTCTAAATTACTGCAAACGGAAATATCAGGTGATAAACATGGTAGGCTTCAGTTACCCTGAATAAAATGGAACGATGAGTTGCTCATTATACATTTATGGAAACAATAACATTAAATAGTTAACAAGTCCTACGGATGTTGTATGTAACAGCACTTAGTTTTACCACCAAAATAAACTAATGAAAATTTTGTTTAGATATTGTTAGAATTGGGGCCCAAACCAAAAAAACAAACAAACCCTAAGCAACCAAAACAAAAAACCCAGGAAATTCAAAATTGGATCAAAACTCCATTTTCAACATGTCCTGAAAGGCATGGCAGGCATGTGGGAATTAAGGTCACATGTTTACCTCAGATTACATCCACATCTATATGCAAACAAGCAATTGAAGGATTGCATGCCAGTGAGGGAATTTGATTTCCAATCCCTGTAAAATGCATGTACTTCCCAAATACAGGTTTGCATGCTAGGGTTTGGCCTGGAGAAATTTAATGGGAAACTGACACCCCTCTAAAACTAGAGGCAGAATGGAAACCCTTCACAAGCCCAGTTGAAGATAGCTGTTCCATGTTCTGTCTGGTCACAAGCAAACTACAGACATTAGTGCTGAATTCCATAGTAAAACAGGGGACTAATTTTGTATTTTTCATTTGAGTTTCCTTAAAAGAGGGCTAGATTACAAAATAAGCCAAAGATATTTAATAAAAAAAAATACATGAAGAAACCAGGGGTCTAAGTACTCTGTCTTTAATTCTGGTATTTCCTAGCAAGCAGACAAAACCTGTGGAAGATATCCCCTGGTCAGTAAACTATACCTTCACTTCCGGCTGATATTAGATGTTTATTCCCAAGTGTGAACCATGGCACTGAGCGCAGGGAGTTGTTTCAGACCGCTCTTGTGCAGAGGGGAGCTGGCAGTATACTTGAAAGGGTGAAAACAATTTGACTGTTTTGGGCAGCAGTGTCTTTCTAGTCCAAGAGCATGCATGCGTTGACACACATTGCTCTGAATAATATTATTAAGCCACTAGAATGGGCTGCCAGCAAGCAGCAGGAA
>NW_005841994.1:2669580-2677300 GCF_000455745.1 Alligator sinensis
GGTGAAAGCAACTCCTATACACACCTTCCTTAATTTCCGTAGCATGAATGCACACACATTTTCCCCTCATGCGTAGTGCATGCACTGTTCTTTCTACTTTATGCAACAAATTCAAGCAACTTTACTTGCTGATGCTGATATAGTAAAGGATTTCTGTAGATTTTCATAGGCTAATCTGTCATGGAGTACTCAGCATAACACTTAGTGCCCTTGTCTAGTAAACTGAACAACCATCATAGATTCATAGATGTTTGCATTGGAAGAGACCTCAGTAGATCATCAAGTCCGACCCCCCATCAGGCTGATATAATGAAGACTTTAAAATAAAACATTAAAGAAACAAAGTAACTGAAGAAAGGATGAAGCCTGAAGGAGACTGTGGAAATGTCCTGACTGCAAGGGTATGGGAACTCTGTTTAATAGCTACATGTTTGCCACTAGTACAGAAACTCTTAAGAGTCAGGCAAGGCCTAATCAGCAAAGCCACAGAATCTGTGGTGGTGGTCAGCCTTTCTGAAAGTCAGCCCCTGAACAAAGATGCACCAAGACCTGGAAGAAACCAACACTTCCAAGCCTGGGCAGTGGCAGTAAAGCACCAAATTCCAATGTGGATGATCCCTGGCCTGACTGGAAGGTACTACTAGAGCACACAGTTTGACTACCTGTGTAACTCACCCAGTGACTTCTGGCAAAGCTTACATCTTCTGGTTGAGCTCGACATTGGCACTGGGAAAGGTACTAAACCTTGACTGATTTTCAGAGGCAATGAGCCTGCTCAGCTCCCAAAGGGATCTTATTGCCACCTCCTGCAGGAAAAATCCCACTGGAAGCTCTGAGACTCACCACAGCAACTTATCCTCCCATTTTGCACCCCAAAGGAGATAGCTCTGGACTCACCTGTGTAGAAGAGGGCATGGGCCATGGGTTATAATCCGCCCCAAAGGTGAGGTCCCACTGTATGCCACCATGGACTCTGGAACAGCAGTACCAGGAGCAAGGCTTGGTGGATCACCCTCAGAAGCCAGGTGGCACCCCTTTCCTAAATTTGCCTGTTTCCCTTCCTCTCTTAAGGTGAATACAAGGATGGAGGAGGTATAATAAACATTGTCCCCAGCACACTTCCTGATGGAAGTCCACCACATAAGGTGGTGGACATTTACCATTTCCAAACTCTCATCGTATTTCAGAGCCCAAGGCCTTGGTTGAATATCCATTCTGCAAGATCAGCCTCCATGGCTTTTAGGGGACATATAATACTAGTAAAAGAGGGATCACAGTTGGAGCCAAGCAAAGACAGCTGCTTTGGCATGTACAGTCTGTAGCCATTATTGTATTAAAGGAGATATTTTTCCATGCTTGGTGCATGCCTAACTGTGTGTATTTTATTATTTTAGTTTTTACTGGATGTTTTGTACTTTTCTAATGGGATAGTATGATTTCTGATTTTGCATCAATGTTTTTCTCCTATGAAGCTTCATCCTTAAAATGGCTGTCTATGCTGAAAGGACAAGTCCGTAGACTCATCATTAACATCTTCAGTATGCGAGCCATATGCAAACACACACTACAGCAATAAGCAATATCTCATGCTGTATTCACAACCTGCATCGCCTCTAATAGGAAGAACTCCATGAGAAAAGAAAGCTGAAAGGCTCTGATCAAACTCTATTCCTTTGTGCAGCTGGAAGGTAGTGAGAATTGTGCTTTCAAGTCACAGAGATGCTTTTCAATTCTCAAACTCACCCTGAAATACATAATTCTAGTCTCAAAATAGCTTATTTTTGAAAAGTATGCCTCTCTCAAGTTAATTTTTTAAGTGACAAAAAAGATTTTAGACCACAAAAAGTTTGTAACAAAAATATAACATAAGCTCAAATACTGCAGAGACTTATGCACAGACAGGTTAAATGTTAAACTTGGAGTAGTTCCCTAAAATCAATAGGACTATTTGCATGAATAAAGGTGCATTACCTTCTTTTAAAAGTCTTCAGGACTTCATTTGGTTTTTGGTGCTCATGGTTTGGTAAAATTCGGATAAAATATCCCACCAATACTGGTACATGTTAAAAATCCAGCAGTCATTGAGTCCATTATGCATATTAACCTAGCATTCTAACAGATTTTTAAATTAGTTTTACGAAGTCTCACTCTGACTTAAACCAAAGATTAAAATAGCCAAATAATTTTAATTAAATAATGCCAAATGCCTGAATGTTAAGATACGATGTTAGTTCTAACCTCATCATTTCTGTAGTGCTATTAGGGAAAAAAAGCATATACTGTACTATTTCCATGTTTTGCAAAGACCAATTGTGTTCTGCCCTCTATACAATTAAAAAGCGACTAAACATATTTATCTCAAATAGTTCTAAAAAAAAAAGCAAGATAAAATATTCACTTCCAGGAATGCTCCAAACATGAAAAATGCCTACCTTTAAGTGTCTGTAACAGGATGTTTTAATGGGAACTTATTTGCAACTTTAACCATAGTGAGCATGATTGAAACCTGTTATAGTATATTCGAGTCATAAAAACAGATAATGAGGAAAAAGAGGAGACAAAGCCAAGCTCATTGAAACTAACCAACACAAGTCTAAGTTATGAGTATTGAATTGTGTTTGCCCTGGCACTGAATTTAGCACAGCTTTTGCCTAATCTCTTATTGGTTGAGTCAGCGAAAGGATTAAAGGGAGTGTGAAAAGCGCTGGTGGAGATGAAAGGAGATCAAGAATTTATTTCTTGATATATGCAGAGCATTGTAAAGAACACTTGGGGTGTCAGTGGCTCAAAGGATTCTAAGAGCCATTCAAAAAGCCCATAGCATGGGAGATTCTCTTGCTTTAGAAGCTCAGCCTCCTGTGGGATTGTAGAAACCAGGCCTGTCTCTGGAAAATGGTATAAAGTCTTTTAATAAATGCATTTGTTAGAAATTAGAGTTGATGAAAAGGCAGGCAGCAGAATTCTGTAAGCTCTGTTCATATATCCCCATCATTTAAAGCTGTCAGTAAGCCCATGTTCCATTATACCAGTTTGGATATTTAAAAGCCAGAGTGGCGATTGTACACTTTAAACAGACCTCCAAGTATGCCATTTTGTCTCTGAAATATATCTATGCTATATCAGGGATGCTAGACACAATGAAACTAGAAACCACGTTTAATTCAGGAGCTCTTTTCCCCCTACAGGCTTCAGAGATGCTCATTAAAAAATAAACAAATGAGGAGGCATGGTTTGATTACAAATAGTAAAGGAAGCAGCTGTTCTCCAGGCCTGCCCAGCCTGCACGCAGCCTGGGTCCCACAGGGAACTGTTAAAAATTACCCCACTGATTACAGCTGAATAAATTAGTGCCCCTAGGTTACGATATAATGAGGTACTTACTTATACATAAATGTACCCCTCTTTGGCTGCATTTTTATCATTACCGGAACAAAAGGAAGAAGATGCAATAAAATATTAACTAGCACTAATAGTTAAATAACATTGTGGAGGGGAGGTGACTGGCAAAGGGCAGAAAACATGAAAGCTGACAGCCCTTCTTCAAGTCATGCTGTTGTTGGACCAGTTTGATGGGACTGAGTACAAGATGCTTGGAACTACCTGGCTTGTGTCCTGTCATCAGGACAGCACAGACAGATGACTACTGCACTCCTCTGAAGGTCATGTTTTAAGCTTTCAGGCAGACCCCTTTGGCTCCACACAGACCACAATAAGGAGCAAAATCTGTACCCCATGCCCTCCTCTGTCCCCTTGCAGGGCAGAATGTCCAGCATGCAGCAGATCTAGGAGGAAGCCTGCCAAATGAGCTCAAATGCTACTTCCTGAGCACTGGGGGAGGGTTTTTGTGGGAAGCCAGGCTGGGGTAATGCCCAGTGTGTCTGTAATTGCACAGTAGGGATGAAGTGCAATGGTCCCCAGGGAAAATGCAGAACTGAGGCTGTGGGAGCAGCTGGGTAGCAGTGCTAGTGGGGCTATGAGGGGCAGAGGAGAGTCAATGTCTGTCAGAGATCCCCCGTGCTTTTGGCTTTGTTCTGGGTTTAAGATTTGGATCACGGAGGATGGGGCTATATTCAGTGTTCTGGGAAAACAACAGAGGGTAGAATTATCTAGGGGCTTAATTTAATGGAAGTTTAACTGTGTATCTACTCAAAATGCTAACTATGCATTAAGAATCTGTGCAGAAAAGATTTCTATATGCCAGGTTTTAAGGAACAAAATCCTCTCCTGGTCAGTACAAACTACTTTTTGAACTACCAGATGTGACTACAGCTCCAACCGATTAGTTGCTAATCACAATTTATTAAAAATAAATAATCAGAGCTTCCACTTATGAATCAATGCTAAAAAAATCACTAAATCTCACAGTGTTTTGGAGGGTGGTGGTGTGTTTTTACTATACAAGGAACTTCTGGAATGATCAGTGGTGGTGGGGGCATTCATTTTCATCCCTTATTTTTATTTTGTTTTTAATGTGCTGAGTATTTGTGTGTTAAGTTTTAGCCCTACATGAATTTTTATTATCAAGTTACTTATTCTGAAAATTCAGATTAATTATATAAGCACTGACAGTGTTAGCTGTATAAGCCACGGTCCTATAATAAAAAGCAGAGTGCCATTTTTTTCAGTATTAGAATTAATTACATATAATTTGGAATCATGTTCTGAAATGCTCTAGCTAATGTTTGTGAAACACTTGCAGATTAGAAAATGTTTGCCTCTAAAAGGACTTAGTTGCACTGAGTTATTAGTTCATTGGAAGGGTAAGTTGAATACTCAAGATAGAACTTACTCATGCGTGTCTGGAGAGGAACATTTTGAAAGTGCCCTCATCTACAAGCATCTTATAATTTTAAGAAAAGAAACTCAGAAAAGTTATTGGTTAGGAATATCACTCACCAAGCAAAAGAATTAGCATTGAAAGATTTCTACAGACCTTGACATGTTTGGATTATGACTTTGTCACAGATGAAACTGCTTACTTCTAAAATGAACTCATTCAGTGTTTGACTACCGGATCCTCTCAAATGGCCTTTTCTGTATTACTTCCTCAGTTGGCACAGTTCAGAAAAGCACTTCAGCTCATGCTTAACTTTAAAAATATGCTTAACTTTAATGGTCTCATCTTGTAAGCTCAAAGTTGAGGATATGCCCAAGTGCCTTGCTGATTTGGGTCATGACTGCTCAGCCCTTTTCAGAGCCAAGCCCACAACATACAACACTTAACCCAGTTTGGCAGACACACCATTTCTTTTGTGTGTGTGTGTGTGTGTGTGTGTCCAGCCAGCTTGGAAATCAAGCATTTCTTTCAGGGAAAATATCAAAAGTGAGTGAACCCATTTCACCAGGTGCATGGCTTGTGAGCGTTGGAAACTCATGAGATCACGGGGTGCTGTGGCATATTGCTCTCAAGTTACTGAGGTGGGAGGTGGAAACCCACAGCTGGCTAAGACTACCTGGAGAATAAGAGTGGCTGGATAGCAGGGTCCCTGACCTGGGGGTATGCTCCAGCCAAAATAGCGGCTGGAGTACTTCTGTGCAGTACTCTGTGCAGGAACTTAGAGGACTCTGGACACGGGAGAATGTAACACACACCTGACAGCTCTGAGGATTGAGTTGAGCCCACTATCCATGGGATAATGAGGCTGGAGCCAGAAGCACTGCCTAGTGGTTGTACTGCTCCTACGGTCAGCATGGTGGAGCTCTGTCCCAGGGCTACCCACTTTTAGCTGTACACCCCCTTGGTCTCCCCCAAGAGCAGTCTTTTCTTCTTCCCCAGGATGTTGGAAGTCCTGGGAGCCTATTGCTCCATGGGAAGTGAACCAGAGCCTCTTTTATTTCCCAGCTCAACACTCTAATCACAAATCAGGTTTGAGCACTTATCTGAAATGCTGGAGGCCTTAGGGGTTTTGAGCCAGGACTAATTTTTGCTTCTTAAACATAGCACAGCAGTCCAACCACCACTCCACAGGTCATGCATTGCTCATTGCCTTCTACAGTGTTCCCTCTGAACCAGAGCCACTGACATAGGTTTGAAAAAGGAAGATGGAGGGCAGGGCAGGCGGAAGCTACTGCTTCACTGGAAACAAAGGCCCTAACCAGAATTCATGCCTCACTTTCCAGGCCGGCAGGTGCCTTACAGACATGGGTGGCTGGTGCCTGTCGAGTCAGGGGGGGCAAGTGCCCCCCCCCGGTCAGCAGGGCACTTCTGGAAGCGGTGCAGCCATTTTTGCTGGTAGCCTCGCTCCCTGGACGGCGCTCATGGCGGGTCACCGGTCCTCCTGCCTGCCCCCCTGCCCATCGCCTAAATTGGGAGTGCAGCCTGACAGGGGGTGCATGTTTACCCCCGTGCACGCTCTACGCGTTGCCACTGCTTACAGAATCACACATCTTCTGGCTTGCTCTCTTCCTCTGGGCTCTGCTCGTGGCCACCCAGTACTGGCTTCAAAAGAATTTCCAGAGAAGGAGCTGAAGGATGGTGGACTTGCTGTATGGGAGTTTGAGTGCTGGATTGGAAAGTCAAAAAGGCCTAAGTTCAAAACCCCCTTCTAGGTGTGAGGCATGCAGGATTCAGGACCTCTGGCCTCCTCAGCTCCTTCTGTGGGGAAATGATGGGAGGGTTCATTCTATGCTTTGCTGCTGCCAGTCTGGATATACAGTATACATAGTCAGCCACATGTGTGTGGCTATGCATCCAGAGACAGAGTACCTCTGAATGTACAAGTACCAAAAATACACTGTAGATGTCCAAAAAAGCCACTTAGGTGAGCAGGAAAGAAGAGAATGTGTCCAGACCTAGGAGCAAGCAGGCCAGCTATTGCAATGCTTACACAATGCTTTATCTCTGCAGCACAGGCAGTTATTACATGGGCAAAGCACCCTCCCCACATCACCCCCGTGAGGAACTGTCCAGACATGACCAGATACCCCCTCCCCAACCTCCAGCCTCTGCTCGGCTCCTTCTCTGCAGGTCCAAACCTGACTCCGACTCTGTTTCCCCCTGCAAACATCTGCCTGCACACTTGAACTGACCACACTTCCAGTGCAGCAGCTGGCAGACACCTGCAAACCCCAGTACCCTCTGTGGACTGCTGTGGGGGCCGATCTGAAGGCATGCACTGGCCCATGTTAGTTATTGAGCATGGGATTTAGGGAGACCACATCTAAATCACAACTTCCTAGACCTCAAATGCTGGAGGCTGCAAGGGGGGGAGGAACTGTGGGGAAAGAAAAAAACCCTGGGCACACCCAGCTCACTCTCCCTTTCAGCATCCCCGCTCCGCCACTGGGTGACACGGGCTACTGGGTATGTGTTCACTGAATTCATGGGACAAATAAAAAGACGAAACAGGGATGGGAGTGAAGCTTCAAAACCAGCGCCTCGACAGGGGGGGACACTTGCAGTGGAGCACAGTGGACAGCACCCACGGGCCCTTGAACGAGTCCAAGGGGCCAGTGGGCACTGCCCAATGAAACTCTACCTGGAGACGTGACCAGAGGAGGGGCAGGAAAAGGGTCCCGCAGTCCTCGGTCCAGGTCAGAGCCTCCCCCGCGGCTAGGCAGATTGCCAGCTTGGCTAGGGCCAGGAGGGGTTGCCCGGCCTCCCTCCCTCAGTCCCCGCCGCCGGACTCACCCAGCTTGCACTCGCCGTCGTGTGCCTTGTGCAGGCGCGGGCGGGCGGCCCAGCTGTGCAGGCGCAGGGCGCAGACGCTGAGGTAGGAGC
>NW_005841994.1:2677576-2695555 GCF_000455745.1 Alligator sinensis
GCCGGCTCCGGCTCCGGCTCAGGCTCCGGCTCTCGCCCCCCGCCGCGGGACGCCCCTTGGCACCGGGCCGCTCTTAGAAGCCGCCTCCCGACAGCTCCGGGCTCCCTGCCAGCGCCTCTCCGGCCACTAGGGTCCCTGTGGCACCCTGCCTGAGAGTCGCTGGGTGACACCCCCCCTCCAGAGCTGACCCGGGCAGGGTGCGGGGCCCGGGGCAAATCAGCCCGCCCCGATCCCGCGTGACCCGGACCCGCGGCGGCAGCAGACAGGAGGGCAGCGAGCAGCTGGACCTCCACCTCCACCCCTCTCTCCTTGCCTCTACATACACAGCGACCTTCCTCAACCAAACAGCTCCACGTACCTCCCCTGCATGGCTTATTGGACAAGCTCTTACACTCCTGTCCCCGCTACTCACCACCCTGCAAGACAAACCCAGGCATCTCACCCGGAATGTGTAAGAATAAAACTGAGAGAAGAGGCACAGATGACCATAAAAGATCAAAAGAGAAGGCAAACTCTCACACCATTTCATGCTTGCCACCCTGCCCCAAGAGACACATCCTCACTGAGCTTCTTAATTGAAAGTTGCCATTAACTTGGTGCTCGTGTACATATATCACCGTTCAAAAGTAATCCTCCTTTTAAAAAGGAGCCTAACTGAAGTCGTCAAGGATCACTCTTGCAAGTAAGGATGGAAAGGAGCACTCTTGCATGTCTGTCACTAGTGACATGAGCATGCATCATTTCCCACTATGTATTTACATTTTAAAGTTTGTGAATTAAGGCATCTATTTGGTAGCCATGTTGGTCTGAAACAATAAGAATGCAAATGCAAATGAAGTGAGGCACACATACACCTCAAAGCTTTTTTCCTAGAATAGATTCATACAATTCTACATTTCACATTTCCCTTCAATCACTCCATAAATAGTATATAGGCTTCATTATTTAATTTTAAATGGAGCCATATTAAGATGAATTTACATTGTTAGAGGTTTACTTGTTTGTCCTTTTCACATGCACATGACCGCAGGGTGGGGGGGAGGGAAGAGAGAAAGGAAGTGGGAAAGAAAAAGGGAGGGAGAAAAGAGAAAGAGAGGAAAAGGGAGAGAGGAAAAAGAGAGGAGGAAGGTGGAGGCTAGGTCCCCTGGGGCACCACATTATTAGAGGTGCTGATTACAACCCCCACCTCCCAACATTTATTAATAGTTAGCACACACTTTGGTATTTGAGATATTGCAGTATTTCCTTATACATAGAATCCAGATAGGTTGCTTGGCAATTTCATATATAAGAATTTATAAATGGGAGCCATATAGGTGTACATCCACTGGAAACATAAATTAGCATCAGTAATCAGAGAAAAATGAGGTTTCCTGGCCAATGACAGCTCAGAAGTTGTAAATATTCAATGTTATGTATTGTTCCGTAAATTATGCACCGCGTGCTTTATTATGCCAAAAAATTGCATGCATATCATCACAAAACTCTCCAGGGCACAATTATAAGATAAAATGAATGTGCATTTATAACAAGTTTCTGGAATACATAAAAGCACATGCAAGTTTTAAATGATTTTCCCCTAGTATTTTAGGCATTTAATCAGTACATTATACATCTTTTCAAGAGTTATTTAAAAAAAAAGTTTATGTATGTTTAACAAATCCTTTGTATATTTTATTAAGACATACAATCTACCTTATACATTAAAACACATCCATTCTATAGGCTAAAACATTTTGAATATGCTATATTGGTGATGTGAAGGCATATAGAGGTATTCTTCACTTAACGATGTCCAGGTTAACATTGTTTCATTATTATGTAGCTGATCTATTAGAGAACATACTCATTTAATGTCGCACAATGTTCAGTTATAACGTTGTTTGGCCGCAGTGGCATAGCGTGGGTCTCCGGTGCCCGGGGACCAATACTTACATTTGCGTCCCACTCCCTGTCGGCGGCTGATTGCTGAGTGGGGGGGCAAGGGGGGTCCCCCAGCAGCCAGTCGCCAAGCCAGGAAGTGCTGGTGATGAAACTGGCAGCCCCCTGCACCTCCCCAGATAAGCCACTCATGGCTCTGTCCCTCATCCCGCCATGGCTGTGCAATGCCTGCCCATGCCCCCACCCCCGTCCCACTCCCTCCCTCACCACAGAGGCCTCAATCTGCCCCCCACCTCTTCCCTCCCCCTTCCTCCTCCCTCACAACAGACTTACCAGCTGGGCCCAGCTGCTCTCTATGCTGCTGGGCTGTGCTCCTGGCTGCCTGCGTGCTGTGCTGCAGTTGCACGCATGCACGTGGCATTTATTGGCCACATAATCGGCCATATCCGCCAAAAAAAGCCAATTGCCAATACAGTCAATTTTCCTTATATTGATGCTGATCTGATATGGGACCAATGTATCAGTGTACCTCTACTATTAATATTTCTCTTTTTTTTACCCCCCAAATAAAATTGCAGTTAAATTATTGACCAATTAAACAACATTACAGGAGTGGAAGCAACAAGTTTACCTTATTCTTATAGAATAGGTCTTTCCCCAGCCACTCATTAGGGCTAGTATGTGATTGCCCCAGCAGAATGAATGGAGAGATGTCACGTAGATCAAGTGATAGCAGCCACAGCACAGATAGATCTGCAATAAAAGAGAGGAAGCTGGGAAGGGCAAATGTCCTGCAGTGCTCCTAACCCTGGGGCAGTAGAGCTTAGAAGCCCCGGCCAGGGTTTAAGGCCTTAATGTGTTAGGTACTACACATACTAGATGAAAAGAACATCCCTGCCTCACAGTGGTTTCCTATTCTGAGTACAATGCACTATCTGTCAGAGTACTTTGTGCACAATTAAAGCTGCTCATAAATGTAAATATTACTCTCTATCAGAACTTTATCAGAAGAACATGATTAAATGTTGCCAAGTCAAATGCCCAGAAATTAAATGAAGCTGGTTGCCTGGGTAACCTTTGCCTATAAGCAGCAAGCACATGCTATTTTCCAGAGGGACCCTGACCATTCAGTGCATAGGACTGGTAGCTCTCAGTGAATGAGGGAGCTGATTGATGTTTCTTTTAAACTCATCACTCAATACATGATTCCCTGCTTTCGTTGATGCATGCCACTCCAACCTTGCACTGAATATATGTTATTAATTCCCTTACGGACTTTTAAATGTTTTGATACAGTGTCCAGCAGGCATCCAGGAAATGAAGAACCCATGTAAGTTTCTGGTTGTAAAAACTTGCCCAGCACCATATGGGAAGTTTTTGGCGAAGCCAAGTATAGAATGTTGATATTCCAATTTACATACAACTGGCGTAACCATCTGACCATCTTCTCCATCCCTGCATATCCCTCATTCACCACATATCTTCCGACTCTGAACCAGGGCCCCTGTATAAAACATGGTTAGGTTCACTACACAGCTATGCTGAACTCAGTTTATCTTGCTCACTGAATGGAGCAGGGAACCTGTGGGGAAAACCGGACCACATAAAGATCAGATCACAATGCATGTACAGAATTAAGATTACACAGGCCACTTTAATTCTGGAACTTCTATAATGTTCTTCAAGTAGCAGAAGCACTGGCTTAGCCCTTCAGGTCATTGCTTATTTGGCCATGAGTAGAGGCTTAATGCAAGAGATGCCTGGCAGCTTCTAAAGTTGCTTTGCACTTCCTCTGGTATGGGTTCTTGAGATCTATTTGAAAGGTATAGGCATGGTATAGACATATGTTGGGGGCAGGGGCTGTATGGTCTAGGCTTGCTCCGGCCCGATGTTTTACTGGAGGGTGACGTCAGAATGGGGATCGACTCTATCACAACCACTCTCCGGTGTTATCTTTCTCACCTGCCACATCTTTGATCTTCTTTAAAGTTGGGAGCTGGTTATGCTGGCTGATAGGTCTAGGCCTGTCCCTCAGAAGGATTTCTTCATGGGGCTTTGCTTCCCTTTAAGCCCTACCTGTACCACACCCTAGATGTTATCTGATTTCTTCTTTTGGGCCATGACCCCTTGTCACAAGTATGGCAGTCTTTCCTATGCCAGCGGGACCCTGGTTAGGCCCTTGTAACCAATTCAGTAGAAGTCTATGATTGGCTCAATCCTATTCAGCCTGCCACTCGTTCAGGGTTCATCCCCTTCTATTAATTGACTAACAGCCTTCAGAAGTAAATCAGCTTAAATCAATTCCCTTAATTCCTTAACTCTCTCAGAAGGTGCATCAGCAGAAGTCCTTTCCTTCATTCAGGGTTTGTCCGCTTCTATCAATTCATTAGTGGTCCCAACCAGAAAATCAACTTAAATCCAAACATTCGTTTGGGTTTTATCCCCCTCTATCAAGTAATTTAGCCATCCCAATCAGAAAATCAACTTAAGAACTGAATTCATGCCCAGCTGGCTCTACTGCCTTGCTCACAGAAGGCTGGGGCTTCCATGCCATACAGCACCTGTTTCCTCCAGTACCTACTTCAGCTCAGGGCTTCAATCCTTCTTCAGGTGAGCCGCCTTGGCATTCTGTCAGCAATCCTCAGATTCATTGGTGTTTCTCTGGCCATTTGTGCCCATTGTTGTGCACCCCTTCACAGCAGTTTGTTGCAGGCTGGCACAGACAGGAGAGTCCCCGGGTATTTTCCCTCCTTGGATGCTGTGGTCTCTGGCCGGCTGCCCCTCTCTGGTGCCAAAAGTACTGTTCTGTGCTCCCTCACCACCAATCACAGGCAACTGGTAGGGGGGACATAGGGAGGCATGTGCCTCCCTGAGACGGGCCCCCAGCTCAGCACCGTTTAGCACAGGGCAGATTTTTTGCTGCATTGACTGGCGGCATATTGGGGCGGGGGGGCACTAAGCCATGGCCCAGAAGTATAGTAGTGGATATGGGGCTTTTGGACCACCCTTGGGCCAGCCCACAAATGATGCCCCTCCCCCCCAACTCAGGAGCCACCAGTCATAAAAGCTTATATGCTGACTCATACAGGGGCAGTTTTATATCCATTGCATGTCTATTAAAGGTTATTAATCAGAAGGCCCCTTTGCATCCATGTTTACTCATATGAAACAAGTATCTGCTAACAGGATTCATAGCCATGCTGAAAATAGATGGAAATGTTGACAGGAATGGTTAATTTTTCCACAGTGACATTTTTTCCAACAACTGAAGAGAACACCCATGGGACTATGTCAAAGTGACCTAGAGCAGAACCCACGCTAATGCCTCAAAGAACTTTGAGGGGAGTTGCTGGGCATGTCTACATGAGATGTTAAATGTGCAGTAGACTAATTTTATTGCGAATTAGCATGTCATGGGAAAAGCTGTGCTAATGTGCTAATGTGCTAATGTGCAGTATAATTAGTCTGCTGTGCATTACCATTAAAAAAGCATGTATTAGCAGTACTGCACAGTAGTGCCAGTTACTGTGCGCTGAGTTAGTACCTGTTATTACAGGTACTAAACTTAATGCACAGTAACTATGGCACATTAATGCATGTGTAGACACACCAGCTATGACAGGAACTGGAACAAAATCCATTGGTTTACAAGAAGCCAGAGTATGGCTTTACCATCCAACAAATGAAAGAGAGAGAGAGAAGGAGAGGCATTCAGGACCCCAGCTTGTGACATGGAAACACTAAGCAGCTGAAAGTAGGGCTGTGCGAAGCTGCAGTCCCTGAATGAATTTGGCAGAGATTCAGCCCAATTCAGTTGCTTAATCTCTGAATCCAAATCGAATCAGAGGACCTCTCCAAATTGAATCGGAACCCTCTGAATCAATTTGGAGAGATTCGGAAAGATTCGGAGATTCGGGCCTAGAGACAGCTTTAAATGTTTTTTCTACATACCTCTAGGTAGTAAGCGGCTCATGAGTGCTGTGATGCTGGGGCGCATGGAGTGTCCCACAGAAGTGCAGGGGGGCTCCCAGTGCGCTTGGCAGCAGACCTGGAAGTGGATCAGAAGCACTTCCAGTCCAGTTCTGGGTCTGCCAGGGAGTGTTCTGGGGGCCCCCCTCATGCTCCCCTGGCTCAGTGACTGGTGCCTCCTGGGTCTGGGGGGGTCCCCCTGTGGCTGGTTGCTGAGCTGAGGGGGGTGTGGAGGCAGATCCGGAAGTGGACTGGAAGTACTTCTGGTCCACTTCCGAGTTTGCCGCTGAGCACGTAGAGGTCCCCCCTGCACTCCTATGGGATGCTCCATGTGCCCCAGTATCGCAGAGATCATGAGCCATGCTGGTACCTTGAGGTATGTAGAAAAAACTTTTAAAGCTGTGTCTATGTCCGAATTGCTGATTCTCTGAATCAGCACTGAATTTTCAGATTCAGATTTGGCCGAATTGAATCAGGGACAGTGATCTGAATCAACTAATTGAATCACTGTCCCTGATTCGGCCTGAATCCAAATCCGAATCGAATAGGGCCCCACTTTGCACACCCCTACCTGAAAGCACTACTAAGTCTTTCTTAAAGTCCTTGTTAAGGGATGTTTCAGATAGAAACTTGAAAACAACATCATAGCTGTAAACTCTCTTTGAATGAAATCAAGCTCAGGTGGTTACTTACTGGTAACTCTGCAATCAATTACTGTCAAGCTGAGCTGGGGAATTCACTGCATGCCAGTTTTAGCTGATATGTAGTTAAGTCTTGTGCATGTCATCTCATTTATTGGGCAATGGCTTGATAAACTCCAGTGTCAATACCTCCCAGAGAGTATGCTGATCTGTGCTTATGTTGAGCAAAGGTGGTTTATATGTGTAATTGGATTGTAGAATGGGATATATTTATGATTATGAATAAAAAGGTATTGCTATGAATTATCATCCCATGAGAGGAAACTTCAAACTAAATTAATTTTCAGCAATGAAAGGAAAAAAAAATTAACTCTGGAATTCAAAATGACTGACAGTCCCATAATTTGATTGGCACATTCACTTAAAAGGAAGGCACAGCTCAATATTGACATTATCTGTCAAGCATATATTTACCACTGTGACAAGATAGTTTACTGATTTGCTTTCTAATAATGTACTTGAGGATCAATTATATCTTTGCAATATTCTAAACACTATCTTGCAATCATCCTCATTTTGCATATTGTAATTCCTAATATGATACAGTAATTTGGTTAATAAAACTTATAAAATTCTCAGATCTGCTCTACAGCTAAGCCAATAAAGGGCCATGGGGAATATCACTTAATTAATTTCAGTTAAACAATAAATGTGTTTCTAATGCCATCTTTCATCTGCACCATACATAAGAACAAACCTTAAGCCTTAGTCAGAAGCAGTAAATACTTTGCAAATTGGAAAATGGAAACTGAAGGAAAATACTTTTCCCAGGTCACTAAGCAGGTAAATTAGAAACATGTGTGTAAATATTTCTAATCCCTTACTGCATAACTTTGATCTTGAAGAGATATAAGCACATACTTACTTCATGCCTATGAAAAATGGGTCTACTCATGCAAAATGAGCCACATGTCAGTTCACGACATGCTAGGGGCATGGAACTTAGCCTGAATAGGGGTGTGTTTTGTTTTACACTCACTTCAGCAGCAAGCAATACCCAGTTTTGGAGCAGGGATTGGAATCTGGTCATTTGGCCTGAGTTAGTTAAAAAGATGCCTCTGTGAATAAATCCCCCTCTGTCTGTCCCTGCTTGGGTCAGTCCAGCTACACTCCTTTCTCTTTCACTTGCTTGCTATTTGGTTCAACCTGATCACCCAGGTGACCGGGCTAGAAAAATTCCTGAGGGGAGGGGAGAGGGTTTTTTCCTTCAGTGTTGTTTTTGGAACACTAAAGCAACAGCCTCCAGAGAATCTCTGGATGAATCAGTGAGTGAAAACCTGGAAACTAGCTAGTAGATTAGAACTAAGTAATATAGTCACGTCCTAAAAGGGTCCCCAAACCCACTATTTATGAAGGCTCAACTTCTTGTGGTTTGCTCAAAGTGTTTTTCTAACTCCTTTGTTCTACTTCCCCTGCACTTTCTCCCCCTGATCAATAAAGGTATTGGGTTACAGCGTGGCTGGCTGTTTCACTGTGGAAGGGGCTCAGAAGGGCCTGCAGAGCTTGACTATTTATTGTTTCCCTCACTTGTACCTGAGGTTACCCTGGGAGGCTTCAGGTGAAAAGAAGCACCCAGAAATATTACCAGTGGGCAAAGTACCCCCAAGTCTTGCAGGGTCTGTGTACCCCAGGCTGTACAGAATCCTAACAGAGACCAGTACCCGGGTGGTGGAAGCGTCACCTCAGGCTTGCAAGTGTTCTCCAGGAAGGCCATAGGCTTACCAGGAGAGACTCCCAAAGTGTGGTTTTGGACCTGGCACAGTGAGGTGGGTGGATCTGTGTGTAGCGCCTCCTACTGTGCTGCCACAGCCTCCAGGTATCTCATAAGTCATCACCAACTTGAGGAAGACACCTCAAGTTGAGGAGGACACATCTCACATATGTCACTTAATCTGGTTGCAAGGGAAATTAGTTCCAAAAAGGCCCTGCTGTCATCATAGGGTATGTTTATGCTGTATCCTCAGCACTCTTTGAGGGTAGCATGCTCTTGAGCACACCCTGGCTGTCCAAACCAGGGATTGGGGATCGCTCATAGCCACTTTCAAGCATTTTGGACATAGAGCTCTCAAGAGGGGGGACCCTAGGTTGGTTTCACTGCCACATTTCTGCATTTGGCTGGTGCAAACGGGAGAGTGGGGTATGTGATTTTTCCCCGCCCCTCGCTCCCAAAAGCTCTTGCAGTATGGTATAAATATGTCCATGGTGAACCTGATTCTGAGGTGGGATGGGATATTGCAAAGAAAACCCACTTACTAATCTACTTAATTACAACTTATTTCCTTCCACTGTAGGTGGCATCTGACATTTCAAGGAATTTTACTGTCTAAGAAAAGCATGGAGGGGTAGGAACTTTTCCCCCTCTGATAAGATTTTTATTAAATTTGGGGACATATTAATAAAATATATATAACCAATTCACCCAATTATGATAATCATTTATAATGTGACCTTACCTTTACTTAAAACCTTTATCATACATAAGAGAGGCTAAAATATATGCTAATTGTTTTTATTGTGCATTTTACAATGAACTGTATTATCGGTTTATAAGAATCCAGCTAGCTTTAGGTCTTACTTAAGTTCATCCCTATTTTTAGGTACAGAAATATTTGTAAGGAGGAATAATAGGGCAGGTAGAGAAATATGAGGAAATAAGAAAGAGGAGAACTGAGAGAGGAGATATATATATATATATATATATACAGATTTTACTCAAATATAAGACAAGCCTTCCACCAATCAGCATGGGGTAAAAAAACCCTCATTTTACATTTGCGTACAAAAAAACCTTACTAAAAACATTTGCTAAAAGCAGCATGTGCTCAGTAATAGAAACCAACTATGAATATCATCAAATACAGTCAACACTGCATATGACTATGAAAAATATGGCCCTTATTGAGCAAACATGCCAGTATGAATCTTGTTTTGCTGGTGGCCCTTAACAAAATGGGCAAGTGTTCCTCCATCAAGGAATGGGGTACCAGGAGGGAACCAGGCCTGGAGGTACTGCAATACTACGCCTGCACTGGGGAGGCTGGAGCAAGTTCCAACACCTTCTCTTGGTTTTAAAAATGTTACATTACATATGGTTGGCAAAACTTTTCTCTCTCTTTTTTTAACCTTTTACACATTTTATTAAAAACACACTTATCACCCTACACCTGCAAAGCTACACATATTGAGCATCCTTGTTTTACCAAGACTTCATATCACAGAAACAACTACATATCAAAAACATACAACTACGTATATTAAACCCTTAAACAACTTACATAAACTTCCCACAAAAAAACCCTTACAGAAACATTTTTCCTCATAGAGAACCCCATAGAAAACTTATCTCAGTAGCCACCTGAAACTCTCCACCCCTCTCATCAGTCCTCTTTGTTGGCTTAGAGAAACAAGTGTGTCCAGTCCTTTTCCCTCCACTTCTCCCTCTTTCACTCTGACCTCTTCCTTGTCCTATTCAAGGTAGTATTTCAATTCATGCAACCCCAGCTTCAGGAACTCTCTTTCAGTGAACTCTAACCCCTTAAACACCCAGGTTTCTTACTTTCCATAAACTGGTTTTAACACATGCTAATAAAGTCCTTAATAACATTTCCTCTGGTTCCTTTGGTATGAGTCCATATAGTACCATCTCCTACGCTAATGACAGTTTTATTCTGATGAAACTCAGAAAGTGACAAACCTTTTCCCACACCCCCTTTGCATATGTACCTTCCCAAAATACACACCCCACTGTTCCTTCTTCCCTGCACCTCTCCCTTGGGCACCTTGATGAATTTGTCAAGTCCTATCTGTGTTGTACTTCTCTCACTAGCAAGATATTTCTTACAACAATTGATGCTAGGTCAGCATATTCCCCTTTTAATTGTTTACCTGCCACCTTCACTTGTCCTTCTGTGAAGGTTCCCACTGTGGAATCAGAAAAAATATATGCCTTAAACTTTGACTGTTTTAGTTATAAGATGACATAACCGCTTTGTGGAGAATTGCTGGCTCTGTATAGTAGAACAGATAAGAGAGAGTGTTTGTTCTTTGTAACTCCTCTGCAACTGCTTCGCTCACTGCGGCCTTGAAGATAGCAAAAAAGTATGTACAACTCTGATTTGCAGGTGCAAGAAGGAGGTTTGTGAACTAACCTCGCCTCCCCCATTAGTTCCCATCCTGATTACAGCAAAGAAATAATAAAATAACATTATAGCCGCTTTTCATGCTAATTTCACTATATGATCACGTGAGTTGTAAGCAACTGTTAAAAAGTATATAAGCCTCCTGATTTTGCTCTTGGGGGGGGACCCCTTCCAAGTGCTTGGGAAATCCATGTCACTTTGGAATCCCCCCTACAGCTGTAGTTTCTTTTAAATAAAAGCTTCTGCTGACCTGACCCAAAAGTATGCTGCGTGTGTTTCCACGACACCACCAACACCATCCTGTTTCTCTCCCTTACTGATTTCATCAGTTTCTTATGATCCTTCAGGACCTCCAGTTCTACCTTCCCTGTTTTATACCTCTGCATGAATCCTTCCATCCTGATGTCCTGATGTAATGAATATACTCCCCATTTCCTCAAACTTACAGCTGTGTGAAATCAGGGGACATGTGCTGCTTTCCCTTTTCCCTTTGTTATTGCCTTGCATATTGTGCTTACATATTCTGCATAGACAAACAATCCCAAGTCTGGAAGCCCCCATCCCCACATATCTCTTGCTTTGTACAGTGCTGATCTAGCCCATCTTTCTCTTTTGGATCCCAGAAGAGCACACATATTCCCCTCTGTACTTTTGCTATCTGCCACCACTTCAGTGCAAAAAGAATTCCTGTGTATAGAATTATCAGCAGTAGCACAGCCTTAACTGCCACCACTTTTCTGGAAAAGGACAGTATCCTTCTGGGCCATAACCAAAGTATTTGCTGTAGCCGTGCTGTCAGATTTTCCCATGCTGTATTACCTTTCCCTTCGGAGTTCATTGGGATCCCTAGCACTCTGATTTCTCTCTCTCTCATTTGAAGGCTCAACTTCTCCAAGTCCTTCCAGTTCCCCACTGCCATTATTGTGCTTTTGATCTATTTAGTTTAGTCTCCATCAATTCTCCATATTTTGATATATGCTTTAGCACCCTTTCCATTGAAAGTCTATCTCTAACTACCACTTTTATATCATCCATGTATAGTACACATTTTACCTCTCCCCCTCCTGGTATCTTTACTCTGCTTCTGACCTTGCCTTTTCTTATTTTTTGTGCTGATAGTTCCACGGTATACACAAACAGTAGTGGCGACAGGGGGCACCCTTATCTAACCCCGTATGGATTTTAAAGGTCCTGCTTAGGTGCCCATGAATTTGGACTTGACTCTCCATTTCTCTATACAATAACCTTATCCAACATATAAATTTCTCTGGGAACCCCATTTTTCCTAGCACCTCAAATATGTAATCATGATCTGTCATATACTTTTTCTTAATCTAGGTGTGCTATAACTCTGTTTGTTTTCCTCTCTTGGACGTGGGACAGTATATCTCTGATCACTCTGATTGTTCTGGAGATCCTTCTAACTGATTCTGCTCATACTTGGTCTTCATGTATGATCTTCCAGAGATTTTTCATCATCCTCAAAGCCAGTGTCTTGCCCACTAACTTATAGTCTATATTAAGGAGTATAATCAGTCTCCAGTTTTTCAGGAGGTCCTTCTCCCCTTCCTTGAAGAGTAAGATCACAATGCTTTTTGTAAAAGCTTTCCCTGCTTCTCCTGTTTCTGTTATTTCCTCAAACACTTCCACTATATCCCTCTCTATCCATGCCCAAAACATCTTGTAAAATGGGAATTCCAGCTGCCTGGACCCCACAGGGGACTAA
Organism: Alligator sinensis; assembly: GCF_000455745.1. NCBI lineage: Eukaryota > Metazoa > Chordata > Crocodylia > Alligatoridae > Alligator > Alligator sinensis. Next base: position 2,689,993 of record NW_005841994.1, read on the forward strand.
ACATGTCTGAGACTGTGGGAAAGTGGAGCCACCAGCATGTCTTTCAGAGAGCTCACTGAACTACACAGTAGAATTCGGGGTGTGCACTGCACCTCCCTGCATCTGCCCCTATGGGTAGCAAATCAGGGAGACAAGTACAGGAAGCAAAAAGTTGCTCTCGTGGTCAAGGCAGTTCAAGGTCTCCATGGAGAACTGGAGTCTAATCCTGCCTCTGCCATCAAATTCCTGTGTGATTCTGGTCATGTCTATTACATCAGACTCTCCCCAAATGGGTGTTCAGTGTGTGTGCTCCTAATTTTGTGCGTACCTGACTTGTGACCCTGGGGACTGATCTGCAGCAATGCTGAGCACTTATAACTGCAACTGTAGTCAGTCAGACTGTGTATGGAACACAAAATCTGCTCTGGGATGTGAAATACTTTTGAGAGCTCACACCTACCCCAGCTTGAGGGATGATGTTCCTCTTAATCGCTCCATGTTTCAACTCACTGTCTGTATGATGGTGATATTCCTGAGCTCTCATCTCATAGCAGTGTGGGAAAATAGATTAATTCATGGTTGTGAAGCAGTCAGTTACCCTCAAGATGAGAACCAGAGAGAAGCCCCAAAGGTAATTAATATTTCTGTGTTTCGAGTGGGGTTTGAATCAAGTGCAGGAAATAAGGCCCAGGGTCACATGTTGGACAACAAGGATAAAACAAAACATTGATCTTGCTCACTGTCAACTATCTGTTCTGTGCACTGACTGAGAGAAGGTCTCACGGAGGAGCTAATATGCACTAATGCAATCCAAGCCTGTCATAGTAAAAAAATGAATGAAGGCTGCACAGACTACCTTTGTCCTGGCAGTTTCTAACCTCTGAGTGCTTGACTCTGTAACCCCGACCACATGTCTTTAACATACTGGTTGTGTGTGATGCATGATTAGACAGAAAATAAAAACCATTGATTTCTCTGGGCTTTTGGTCAAGGCCAGCAGCACAGGGTGTGACTGTGATAAGCTTTAACTACTTCTATGCCAGACTGTGCTTCCTCATTGATTTGGTACCTGGAGTCAGGGAGTGATTAACTCAGAGCTTGAGCCCTCACCCAAGGGACCCAACATGAGTAAGTTATCACTAGATTTTGGCTCAGTTGTTGATTTAACAGCTTTAGTTACAGTTCATCAGTTCCTGACTGGAGTTATTATGACAAATGCAAGCATTTAAGCATTTTCTGTAGCGTGAAAGCAGGACTTGATAGTGCTTCAATATTAGACTGGTACCCATACTGGGGGGGAGGAGGGGGTTCCCTCCTTGGTGTGGGAGTAGTGGAATTATTCTGCAAGCCTAAGGGGAAGAGACTGAGCTCACAGAGAGAAAACCTTTGTCCCAGAGTCTGTGACAGTCTGTTATGATTTTGGTCACAGTGAATAATTTGTAGGGGACTCAGACAGCTCTTTTTTTATAGTCTGATCCCCAGCCCATTGGGGTCAATAGAAAAGCTTTCATTGAAGTCCTGGGTGCAGGATCCAGTTATGGTAGACTAAGGGCATGCCTACAACTTACAATTAGCATCTGCTAACTTTAAGGAATGTTATGTCATTGTTAAAGATAGCATGTGCTGGAAGCAGTGGCATGTTCAGGGTTAACACCCTCTGTAACATGCACAGATCTGAGCTGCTGCCAGAGGGCTGGTGAGCAGGGGCATGACTAGGAACTACCAACTAGTTTGTTCTGTGCCTGCCACGCTTACTGGCTCTCTAGCAGAAACACAAACACTCCAACTCCAAGCATAGATGTGTATGCTGTGCCCTCTAATGCACAGTATACAGGCACACACAGCACCTTGCCGCAGCACCTCACTCCAGCACACGGTCCCAGCATGTGCACACACACACACACACAGAGAGCACAGCACATGTGCATTCACACACACACACAAGCACAAACACAGAGCCCTCAGCAACTCGTGCTCCCCCAGTCCCCAGACTTGCCTTTGGCCAGCAATGAGCAGCACAGCTGAAGCGTGGGAGCAACAGGTGAGGGGTTATCCCTGATTGCATGGGGGCACACAGAACACAAGAGCAGATGGAGAGCCCCCATGTCACCACTAGGCAGCAGCCAGAGGCTCCCAATGTGAACATCATCCCCTCCCTGCCTCTGCTTGTATGTGTGTTGTGTTGTGCTGTATATGTGTATTGTTTGTATGAGTGTGTGTTGTGTTGTATTGTGCTATGTGAGTGTGAGATGTGCTGTGAGGTGTTTTTGCATTGTGCTGTGCTTTGTGAATGTGTGTGTATTGTGTTGCACTGTGTGAGTGTGTTGTGCTCCGTGTGTAGGTTGTGCTGTGTGCATAATTAGGTCTAGGATTTTGAAGAGGGGGGTGCAAATGGTGTGGTGCATCATCACCTATAAGACAACACACATTTTTCTCCAGATATAAAGCAGCAAGAAACTTTATTAATATGCTAGGGGCCTGGGGTTGTATTATTCAGTTTTAGATCAAAGCAAAAACAAATATAACTTTATTGGAACATGTGTTAATTTGTTATGGCATATATTGGAGGTGCCTTGCGGGCCAAATGCAGCCTGCAGAGCCATAGGTATCCGGCCCACAGGGCTCCTCATAGATCAGGAAATTTGGTGGCAAGGGAGCAGTGGCAATAAATATGACCACCCTTCCTTAGCCCTGTGCAGCAGGTTGGGGCCAGGTCATGTCTCCTCCCCCCATCCACACAGATGGATGGGCTCGGTCATGCCTCTTTTCCCCTGTGGGGCTGAATGACACACCCTCCCCTCCCCCTGCAGAGCTGGGTTGGGGCTGGGCCATGCCCCCTCCTCTCCATGGGGCTGGATTGGGTCTGGGTCATGCCCTTTCCCCTACAAGGCTGGGCCATGCTCCCTCCCCTCCACAGGACCAAGTTGGGGCTAGACCATGCCCTCTCCCCCTGTGGGGCTGGGTTGGGGTTGGGCCACACTCTATTCCCCATTGGGCTGGGCCACAGCCCTTCCTTCCCCCTTACAGGGCCAGTTTGGAGCCAGGATGTCCCCTGCCCCACTCCGCATAGCTAGATAGAGCGGTGCCATGACCGCCCCATGCTGGATTGGGAGCATCAGCTAGATCTGGACTACATACAACTTGGGGACTGCTTATCCAGCACACCAGCTAAAAGGCTGAGCACCACTGGCATATATTATGTTTAAAAACCACAACAAATTAAACAGAAAATAAGCAAAAGATTTTATTTCTTCAGTCCTGAAGTATGTGTATTTCAGGCTTATGAAACAAAATCTAGTCTTCTTGAACATCTTGACGGTGCATCCAATGCTTCACTGAAAGTTATTTCCACACCTGAATTGAGGTTCACCTGAGTTAATGTTTCCACACTTGAATTGATGCTTTTAGGTAGAGTTAAAAACAGTCTGCAGGTGCAGGAGACAAATTAAGAGAAGCAGCTAGTAGCAGAATTGCAGAAGAAAGAATAGCTTGATGAGTGGAACATCAAAACCATTAAGAAAGGAGAGAGAGTAGTTAACACCTGTGAGTTTAGGAGTTTAGAAAGAATCAAGTAAATTACAATGAGCTATGAAGTGAAATGATTTCCTCACTGCTGCCTGAATAGAAATGCAGCTGCCAATTTCAAGCAGTTGGTTTTGAGTTTTGAGTGGACCAGGAATTACAGGGGATTGCACCTGCACTACTGCACCTGTCCTGGATTCACCCCTGACTGTGTGTGTGTTGTGCTGTTTGTGTTCTGGAGTGTGTGTGTATTATACTATGTGTGCAGCCCCCTATCCTTGCAACCCAGCAGCAACCCTTCTCACTCATCAGTTGCTGCTCCTCTGTCCAGGCTATGTCACCGTGTTGGGGGGAGGGGAGGCAGGGAGCATCAGAGTCCAGGAGGAGAGCTAGTTTACCTGGGAGCTCTACCTCCAGGGATACTGGAGGATTGTGAATTGGTTGTTTGCTCTTCCATGAACAATTCAAAGTTAGGCTAAACTGAGCTGATTAGCACAGCTCAGAGACAACCCTTATTTCAAATTACAGCTGGGGGCACTTAGCACTTGTTAATGAGTGTGAACGTGTGATCCTTCACATTTTAAGTGCCCTTAGCAAGGTTTAACTGTAATGTCTAATCTCACTCTAAATAAATTTATATCCAGAACAGTTGTGTGCTGTTTAATATGTTTGGTAAGTGATGTTAAACTCCACTCCCGCACCATGCCAATAATAGCTTGATTCTCTGTTTGCACATGTGTGGGTCTGTGTATAAGTCTGTGTATGTACCACAGTAGCGGATGAATAGCATCTATTGTGACATGTTCCTATATTGTCCTTTGCTGTGATACTTTACAGTCAGTGTTCACACTGCACAGAAAAGATTTACTCTTCTGTATTGTGCTCTCTAGTACCTGGCATCTTGTGCTGGGCTGCCATTCTGATTTGCTAGTGCTAAACACTCCTATTGCTCAGGGCTCAGATTGACCTCAAGTGATTAACATCTGGGTCTGATCACCAGGTTAAATTTAGCCCAGGTGTGAGTGGCCAGGATACAAATCACACCCAGGCTGTGCGTTCACTGCTGTTGCATTCCTCATGTGTACAATGCTGGGGACAGTGCTTCTTAACAGTGCACTAAGTTAAGCCACTGTGATTCTTTCCTTACAAATCACAACTTGTCCTTACAAATAGATTGGCAAGATTTTGCAGTGAAGGGCTGCTTTAATGGAGCGTATCTCCAAGAGTTGACCACTTCTTAGGCCACGCTGCTAGAGCCGGAGCCGGAGGCACAGTCATGACTCCTCCCTGTAGTGTGCTGCTGCCACTTCTCCCTGCTGCCACTTCCCTCCACCACCTGGGGGGGAAGCCCTCTGCCAACAAAATACTGCTGAAGCCCTCCAGATTTGAATAAAATGTTTAGATCCAGCCTGTAGGCCATAGGTTGCCAGCCCCTGTCCTAAGAGAATTGTGGGAAGGCACTGGAGAATTAGCAGCACTCAAGTGACTTAGCCTGTATCCTCACTGCAAAGGGGAGGGTTGCCAGCCTGACTGAAGATGGAACTTCAGCCTGTATCCCCAAATACACTGGTTTCCTGGGGCATAAGCATCACCACACTCAGGTGGGAAGGTTCTGGGTGTGGATGGAAGGGATGAGGGTTCGCAACCTTTTTAAGACCCTTCATAACTTTTCTGAATTTAGCAGCACCCGTTTTCAAAAAACAAATGTATTTAATAGCTTAACTTTCACTTGTTTTATGACTATGAGAAAAGAACAGAACAATTCCTCTGTTGCAAAGAACTCGGACCACAGAGGGTTGGAATGCTTTTGGTACTATGGATTCCTATTTGAAATTTCACCTAACGGCGCTAATATCATGCAGCACCACAAGTGGTGCCCTTGAAAGGATCACACTGGATCCCAGGTTTCTGTGACACTCCAGTTGAGAATCACTGGGCTAACACTCAGGTATGAGGCTTAACATGAGGTGCTTGGCAGTAGACGGTCAGGCTGCTGAAGCTCTCGTCATTGGGTCCTGCCTGCCATCTGGTGGGGAATATTCCTGCAGCGTCCCTCCTGTTC
>NW_005841994.1:2695586-2724383 GCF_000455745.1 Alligator sinensis
TGCTTCCCTCCTGTTCTCTGCAAACAAAACTCAGTGCCTGGTACCAGCTGGGGAATCACTTATGAGTCAATCATCTCTGTTAGGTAGCCCCTAAACTCTCTTGTTGATGGCTGGCTCTCCCACAAGGATCTCTAGATGCTGTGCTGGAATGGCCATCTTCCTTCAGTTTATCTTAGGATCTTTATAAAGTCGCCCAGTTAGGAACAATGGAATAAGAAATTAGGAAATTAGGAATATTCTTAGGAATAAGAAAATGACACTTGCTGCATGATACTATTTCAGAGCCAATACCACAGCAGAGCAGTGTGCTTTGCAAAGTGGCGGATCTTGCATGTAGTGCCTCCGCCTCCCCGCTCTGGTCTCTGAAACTCCAGGGAAGCCCTATTACCTGTGTGACACGGGAAGGCAAGGACCCCTGTGCCAGAGAGGTTCATGTTCTTCCTGTGCAACTTCACAGCCTTTCAGCCTCATGGCGCCTGGGTCATAATGTCAGCATGGCAATGGCACTCCACAGTGTGAGGAGGCTGTTCACCGTGGTGCAGGGTGATGTTCCAGTCAGCCTGTGTTGGGATGTTAACAAATGTGCATTAGAGAGACTCTGGTTGTATTGATCATGGAGCAGCTAGCTCATAAAAAGGATCCCTGTGGAGTCTGTAAACTACTCAGAAACACTCCCTGTGCTTTCCTGCAAGGCAGAGCCATTGACGTAGGCCCACCTGTGCTCAAAGGCAGCAGCAGCACTACTTCCAGTTCAGATGGCAGGGTGCCTGGAATAGCATGACTTGCTCAGTTCAGTGCTACCTGGCTTGATAACTGTGACTCACCCATTCTACTGGGATGCTGGTAGCACACCATAGGAATGGCACAGAAATGAGGAATTGGCTCAGCTTCCTTCGTCAAAGTTCACATCAAAGATACTGTGTAAGAAGGACAGTCGAGGTGCCAGGGCACAACACTGTGACTAGCTATGGCAATAGGCTGCCTGTGGGACCTTTCCCTTAATTGTGGGGCCCAGGCCCTCAACTGCACAAGAGGGCTAATGTTGTATATCTCACAGGATAGCCTTGAGGATAAATTCACAAATGACTGTGAGGTGCTCACATACCTGCTAACTGGGGCTAGATGCCTGGATTATAGTGAGGCAGCAGCACCACTCCACCTGAGGCTGAGATGAGTTTATTGTCCAACAGCTGATTTTTCAAGTCTTATCCAGGTGGTTTATCTTGAAATTGTCTGTGTTTGATCACAGTCCAGGGAAGAGCTAATGGTCCCAATCAGAGGTCAATAAGGAAGGATTTTGCAGCGGTTTCCAAGATACTGTTCTCCTCCCATGCCAGGTTGATGGTAAAATTCTGTAGTTCTTATAAAGAACACCTTATTTGTGCCACACATCTGGGGCTCAAATAGTGACTCTAATCCACCTTTTCCTGATATCATCTGATAGCATTTGATCTCACTGGCCACATCAACATGAGAAGTTTACAGTGTAGGAGCTTGTTACTACTGTGCAGTAGCGTCTCCAGGCACGACCTGTGATATGATGTTACCACACAGTTATGAGCTACTGTGCAATAGAAATGAGCTACTGTGCAGTAAGCATCACTAGGTAACTGTGCCAGGACACTACTGCACAATAATGCCAGTTACTATGCAGTCATTTAGTACTTGGTTATGCAAGTACTAAATGACTGTGCAGTAACAACATCAATATTTAAAAAGTGATTCAAGATTAAACTTGGATCTAAAACCAGGCTTGACTTTGAGCAATGAACTAAGTAGTACTAAGGTTCTGCTCACTGGGAGCAGACAAAATCACATAGATCAGGGATTGGCAACCCGTGGCATGCATGCTAGAGCATCGTACATGAAGGCATTTTTCTTGGCACATGTGCCTTGGAGCTGATGGTGAGGAAGAGGCTGGGGCTGCACTGCCACAACAAAGATTGGATCCCTTGTGACTCCCCCCACCACCTGCCCAGAGGTGCATGTGCACCTGCTGCCAGCAATGAGATGGACCAGGGTACCATGGATGCTAGTGCAGCTGCTTGCAGGCTCCTGACTGCCTGCCACTGCCAGTCCGGCTCTAGGCAGGATTCTGCCACCCGCCATGTATCCCAGGCTGCTCAGGAGGCTGCAAACAGCTGTACAGAGCTCCACAGAGCCCCAGCCCAGCTCTTTGTTGATGGTGGGTGCACACGTGCCTCAGGGCAGACAGCAGGCAAGGGACTGGGGCTGCACTGCCATAAGGATTGGGCCCCTTGCGGCTCCCTGACCATCTGTCTCTGGCATGTCAACATCTTCCAAGTAGAGGTTGGGCTGTTTTTGGCACTGTGCATAACACATTGCCAACCCCTGACATAGATGGAGCATGTTGCTTAGCTCGGGAAGGCATGATGCTTCTGGTGGCCAAACAGCACCCATGGGCTGGTGGTCGGAGTCTTACCCTCTGCTGCTTTTTCTAGCTGTGGGTGTTGCCAGCCCCCTCAGGCATTCTGTTCCACCTGGGGACATTTCTGGGGAGCTTTGCTCTAAAAGCAAAGCTTCATCTTGAAAAGCCAATATTTTAGAGTGCTCTGTGCAGGTTCAAATTGGTTTGAAAATCACTGGGCCTCAGCAAGGTCAGCGGCAGTCATGCAGAGCAAGTTTATCTTGAATGCAGACCTTCCACAGCAGGGGCAGGAGTGTTTACTGCAAATATAGGTTTACTGGGGAGAAGGAGCACTCAGATACACTGTCCCCCTGAAAAGGAACTGGGTATAATATTCAAATTGCTGTAAGCTCATGTACAATGTGGGAGTGTCTTGACAGTACTGTTGTGCAGCAGAGGACGGGGTAGGTCTTGGAAGAGGAGAGCATTCACTGAGGTACCTTGGGGAGTTTATACCTCTGCAGAGCTCCTTTTCCCTCTGCCAGCTCTTGAAGGGTGTGGGGTGCTTTAGGGACCACTGTACCTTCCCTTGCTGTCTTCAACTCTTCACTGCTCATTTCTTACCATATTCGTGCTGTAGCAGAAAGCCCCCTTTTCCTCTTGCCTGCAGTTGCTCTCCCCTCCTTGAATATGTTTTTCCTCTTCTACCTTTTCTTCCTTCCTTCCTCTTTCTTTCACTTTAAGATACGGAATTGTGTTTTAACATTTGTATGTGTGCATTTTGTATCTCCCCTTGTATTTTGGTATTTTTATCTATTTGTGTGCCATGGCATTACTTTTGTAGCTTATATTTTATACTCCTCACCTTTCAACTTTCAACTATAAATGTGTTTAGTAACAATGTTAACAAGGGCAGGAATCAAACTGCCACTTCCCTGTATCAGGCGGGCCCCTGAAAGAGCGAGTGAATCAGTGATTGAATGCGTAACACAGTAGCAGACAGCAATTAACACCTAGGGAAACCACAGATCAACCAATGGAAGAAATCAATAGAAGACAATGTAACAACCGGGAAATCTCTAAACGTCATTGTTCAAGGGCTAGAAGCCCTGGTCTGAGTTAATCAACGCTGGGGACCAACTTTTGGGATGAATATCTCCAGATCGACCGCTCCCAGAGTCCTATTCAAAATTCATCAATGGACTCCCAAACCTGCACGTACATGCGGATGACCCCTGGGGCTGACAGATGCCATCCAGTAGCCACTGAGGGGGAAGTCCCACGAGGGTCAATGACCCCTGGATTGGGCAAACCTGAAAACTGGGGAGTCACCAAAGTCTGCCAAGGACAGATAAAAAGCAGTGAAAAGTGACCCTCAGGGGCGCCCTCTTGATCTCCAACTTGACCAGCACCCAACCTGTCCAGCCAAAAGGACCAGCCGGCAATCCCCTTCTGGAAAATAACACCACGCTGAAAGAAGCCTCGATGGCAGACTCTAGCACCTGTGGGATAGGTATACCTGACTCTTGTAGCTTGCTACTGTGTGTGTGCATGTGGGGACCAGCCCCAAGGTTTATGATTTAACTTCATTACAGTGCTTCCGCCTAATAAACCAGAATTTTTAAGGATCCCGAGTTGGACATTTGTAGCCAACAGTGCTTCCCTACAGCATCTCCACTCCCATGGGGGACATAGAAAGTCAGAGTTGGGGGCTGAGTGGCAATGAGGTGGAAGGCCAGAAGGAAGACCCCTCTGTCATGCCTCCCTTACTACTGCCATTCTGCAGTAGACATGAAATTTGTGCCCCAAAACTTCATTAATGTAAAGCCAAAGTTAACCAGCATTGCTTTGTACCCTTCCAGAGCAGCACAGGTACCTGCACTTAAACCTCTCAAACCCAGGATACAAAGAGCTAAGATAAAACAAACAGAAATTCTAGGCCTGATGTTTCTCACACAGATACTAACTTATTAAAACTAGCAAGCACCAAATGATAGCACCAAACCAACAGTATTTAAGATAGGAACATAGGTCTAGAAGGGGCCTCCTGGGACCCTGAACCCAGTCACTTGCATTCACAGGCAACTGTTAACCAAAAGGATCCCCCAAATCACCACCAAGACACTATAATGTGATATACCTAAAAGCAGGGGGGATAATGACATTGCCAATGCCTAGCCATTGCAACAACAGGCAGTAGTTGGATAATATGTAATCAAAAAATCCTGGAAGAGGCCCATGTCCATGTTATGGGGAAAGTTAACTCCTCGACCCCCTTAATCTATGCCAATTTAAACTGGGTTTCCCAGCTAAATACAGTTGCTTTAGGTGAATAAGTGTAAAACAGATGAGGCACCTCTGTTGGGGTCTTCCACGCCCCACAGGGAAGCTGTGCATATTTTGTCTTTTCAGTTCGTTTTCTAGCAACAGTAAAGATAGTTGATATAAAAATAGGAGCATAAAAAATCAGGAAGGTGTCCTTGGCAGGTCTAAAAATGTGCTTACATTAATGGAATGGATTGTCAGCCTTGAGTTTTAATTTGTAGGCAAAACATGATGTAAAAGACTGTCCCACTAGATAGGCAAGGTTCTTTGAGTAGATGTGAAATCTTTTATTAGACCAACTGAGTACTACTGAGTACAACTGTCCCACTAGATGGCTCTCTTGTCCTAGGATTACAAGTCACCATACTGCACATCCAAACTTTCCCTTCAAAACTGAAAGGGTTTGAGTTTTCACAACTCACCCTACTGTTAGCTCAGAGCCCAGAGCATCCGTCGAGTATGGAGAAATGTGGGCAGGGGCAGCCTGGTTATGGGAGAACTCAGGCAACTCCTGGTTCAAGTGGCTCAAGGGTTAGTATCTGTGAGCCACACTGGCAAATGAAGATTGTGCTTGGAGAAGCTTGATGACATTTAAATGAAACATTACTTTGGCCAAGAATGGGGTTTACTTATAGACAGAACATTTTAAGAGGAAAATGTCGTTTCTGATGAATCTTTCTGATGGGGAAATTGTAACAGTCAATGTTTCATTAATTTTTTTATTAAAATGCTCATTGTTATAAAAAACCTCAAATAAACAATGGATATTAATTTTTTAATATTCAGGTTGAAGTGTTGTTGTAGCTGTGATAGTTTAGGAAATATCCGAGAGGCAGGGTTTTCTAGCGATATCTTTTATTGGATCAACTGTATAGTTGGGAGAACTGCAGGACAGGTTTTTGGGCATCAAGTGCCCTTCCTCCTGAGGCCTGAAGGAGGCACGAATACATGCTGAGCTAAATATCAGTGAAGAGACCCCATGTAAATTTAAACAGTTTGCTTGGGGTCTGTGAACTAGAAGTAAAGAGATGTAAGCAGAAAAGATTAGAAAACACAAAAAATACAGTAGATTTGGCAATCTAGATTAGCATTTATCAGATTTGGTTTGTCAGCTCCCATCAGCCCCTGATTTGGAAGCACAGCTGCCCTACTCCATAGTGAGATGTGATGGTTTGTTAGGCTGGCTGGTAGAGCACCTGCTTACTTGGCCAGCCCCCAGAGCTGTTTGGGGACTTACTCTGGCACCAACCCAGCAAAGCAGTGAAGCACACGAGTTACTTGCACTTAACATTAAGCACATGCTCAAGGACTTTTCTTGTCTGGGGACTTTTTCCTTCTACTGATTATAACATTGCAGATATCAATATATTTGTACTTCCTGGCTTCTGCTTTTCACTAGTGGCAAAGGCTTTGTGAGTATCTATATAAAGTGTGTGTACACATGCAGAAATGCCCAGTTAGTGTGTAATATCATTCCTTATGGATGGTTCCTAACCACCAGACTGCACACAGGCAGTAAAGACAGGATGCCCAAGAGTCTGCTCACTGCTCCGTGGTTTGCCACAAACTCTTGCAGTTTGATGATTTTATATTTTTGTTTAGTTCCTGTATAAAGTCTAATGGATCTAAGGTTAATCTGGGTCATCAGAAAATTAGGACTCACTGACAGAGGTGGCCAAAGCCTACAATACCATGTTTCAGGTTGGGAGTTAAAAATGGTCTTTCTTGTTGCAAGATGGACTAAGCGACAGCTGTGCTCTTAGAGCAGAACAGCTGGGCCTTGCTGAATCAGTTTCAGTAGTCAGGTTTGGTCCTGAGCACAGCCAAATGGTGCAGCAGGAACTGGTTTGGCAGAGGGTGCAAATTGAAATCAATAACCCTGAACTAATTGATGCCAACTGAGGAGCCCTTCTGTGGCTCAGGCAGGCTGTTACACCGTCTCTGCAGATAAGGGAGGTGGGCAAAAGATTCCACTAGGTCTTTTGAACACTGGAGGAAACAGCACCTTTTCTTAGTCTAAGCCTGTCTCCAGCCCCCAAACCTATGCAGGGGTTGGACTCAGTGGCCCAGGAGGCTCTGTCCAGACCTACGAGGTGCCTATAGATGTGGTTGTTCACATTCTAATTAGGCTTAATAAACATGAGGGTGAGCCATTTTAATTAGAGCAACTGCCCAGGAACTGCTCTAATTAAAATAGCCCTTCCTCCCCCCCACAGCATGTGTATAGACAGCCATGTTTTCTAGGTGTTGCCTCCCTGTGGGACAGGATTATGAGAGGGTGCCAAGGAGGCTTCTCTCTTTTCCTAAGTCTCAGGTTTATTACACACACACCTCTAGTGGCATAGAACAAGGCCCAAGCAACTTACCTTTCTTGATGCCCTCTAGCAGCCTCTACAACTGGATGGGACTGGAAGAGGAGTAAAATGTAACCTATGAAAGCCTAGTATGTAAGAGAGGATGAGATAGCGCAATGGATTACCAGAAACTGAACTTCTCCTATCCCTGCTTGGGACTCCATTTACCCATCTATAAAAATGTGGGCTCTTCCTGCAGGTAAGTTGCAAGAACACAAGTCTATTATTCAGAGTGCATTATTCTGTATTATTCTGCATTGTGCTAATGCCATGAGGTTCCACTGTGATTGGACCTATTTTGTGGTGCATGCATGTTTACAGGCATATTATAAGTGGCCCCAGGAAATTTCTAGTATAAGCTGCCTCCTGGTGGCATTCAAGGCTTGCTCCCAGTGGCCTTTCAGTCTGTGTCATTGTGAGGGGCCCAAATGACATGTTGAATGCCATTTGTGACCACAGGACACGCCACCAATCTCAGATACTTCAACCCCTTTCATGCTGGTGTTAGCAATTCGCATTTTGCTGCATTTGATCATATTGTGCAATAAGAGATCAATACAGCTAATCATCTTTCACATGGCACTGACTTGTATTTGTTTAAATGTGGAGAGTGTGGTTTATAGGTTTATTTTAATATTTGATGTGTGGCTCTGAAGCTGCCAAAATAGAGAACTTTGCCCATATGGTGAGCACAGGTTACAAAGGCATTTGTCTCATTCCATGACATTGAGAAAGATAACCATATCCAAGCACAGGCATTGGTTTCAATGAAAATATGAAGCAGTGAGGCTTAATACGGAGGGTCTGACACTTGGGACGCCTGGGTTCTAGTCCGAGCTCTATTGGGTCACCCAGGATACTTCAATTACTTGCTCAGTGCCTCAGGTTACCCCGTCTATACAATGGGGAGGATGATTCTGTCTCCTTTGTAAAGCTGTTTGGGAAATAGAAATGAGCAGGTCTCTTTAGGTGCATTGTAATCACTGCTGCTTGCACTGCTTTGGTAGATTCCAGTATAGAGTTTGCTCCTTAAACTTTGCAGCTGCCCCGTTAAAACATTTCATTTTAAAATGAAAAATAAATTGACCTGTACTTGGTCCTTGCTCCTTCTGCCAATGGTGAGTCATGGTGTCATAATTTCCAATACTGGAAAGATTTTTCTTCCCGTTTCTGTGTGCAAGATTAACATGAACAACAGGGGAAATGTATGGGTCTAAAGCAACCCCTATTGGAGTCAATGGCAGCAATCCATTTGCCTATCATGGCTCAAGATCTTCAGGGTGAAGGAGTGAGACCAGCTGTGCACAAAGGCTAGGATTTCCAAAGAAGTCTGGGAGAACAAGGAAAAAAAATTCTAAAGGAAAAAAGTGATTTAGAAGCCTAAGTTGCCTTTTCAAAAGTGGCTTTGGCATTTAGAAATAAAAGCATATCGGAAAGTCGCTGAAATATAGAGCTCTCAGTCACTAATGTTCTCTTGAAAATGCTACTCATATTTACCCAAATTCCCTTTGAAAACTGTATCCAAAGTGCTTTCAGGTGCACAAATAAATAAACAAGGTAAAAACACAGCAGGAGAGGCTTGCTGTCTGAAATGAAATACTTTTCAGAGGTATGGATTTACATGTTTTGGATTTAGCTAGGGAGTCCACTTTTTCACCATGACCACTAGAAGGCAGTGTGATTACATATACATTCATGTCTGGGACATTGGCCTAGATAGGATGGTATGAAAGACATTCTCAGACGCACAGTAGAAAATTGAATTTTACAAGTTGATGCAGCTGTAGCATGAAGGCACCCTTTCAGCTCCATTGCTAATTATACTAAGAGTTGCGAGTAAAGCCAGGATCAAACCTTGTCAGTATGGGTGAGCAATGCAGATCAACGTTTTCAGAAACAGAAGCCAAAATGTTAGGCGCTGAAAGCTATATTTAGGCACCTGTCCAATTTACAAAAGGATGCTGCACCCACAGCTCCCATTAAGGTCAATAACTACATTTGTGCATGAGTTTAAAAGCCCTGGTGGATTGGGGCAAGAGTGCTCAGTACCTTCATGACTCGACTTTGCTTAGCACTTGCAAGTAAATCTGTTGAAATGAATTTTAAGCATTTTAGAATGGTCATGCCACCCATATTTTTTTCATCAAATGTCACTTTTTCCCTCTTTTATTATGGGAAACAGTTGCCTGAAACTTCATGTTTGAGTTTGACTCACTTCTGTGTTTACGTAAAATGCACAGTCCAGGGCATGGGAGGGTGAGGGGAGAAAAAGGAGACATTAACATGAAGAAATTATTGTAGAGGAAGCAGAGTTCTCTGCTCATTGCTTGCCTTACCATTACTAGGGAGAGGGCTCTCTCTGCATCTCAAGAGAAGTGAGAACTCGGGAAGGATGTGGTGGTGATAGACAGTGTTGTAGCAACGAAGTTTGTCACTCGAGGCAAAGCCCGCAGCAGCAGCAGCCCACCCTCACCCCACACACAGATCTGGGGGGCATGTGCCCCTCTCTCCCCCCGCGCCCCCCCCCAATGCTTGCCCAGGAGTGTACACAGTGGAGGGAGCAGACCTTCCCCCATCCCTGTGCCCCTCCCTCCCAAACGAGCTGCTCACGGCTCCGCCCTGTATCCTGCCCTGGCTGGGCAGTGCCTGTTGGTGCCCCTTCATGTCAGTGCCCAGGGTGGTTGCCCCTCTTGTCGCCCTCTGCCCCCCACTAGCTGCAGCTCTGGTAATAGAGGAGGAGATAGTAATAGCTTTGTGGGTTAATTTAGGGAGTTCTTCCTATTTCTTTAGGGTGGTGTGGGAGAGACCTGAATAGTGTTGGGTGGAGAAATTGGCTAGTTAGACCCCAATAATCATCTAAATGAACCGAGGGAGGGCCACCCTTCCTGCTCAGGCAGGAAGGGAGGAGCTATATTGTGAAAGGTCCCAAGAAGTTTCTGTCTGATGTGGTAGAGACAGAGAGAACAGTGGAAGGACAAAAAATGGAGGCTGGGAACATGACAATGTAATCCATTCCTGTCAAATTCAAGATATGGCTTGCTGGAGAGAAACTGGCACCTTGCATTGCTAAATGGAAGCAATAAAATAACACTTCTTGCCCAACGGATGATGCCTACAAAGTCTCTTGGTGTATCCAGAGCCTGTGTGAGGGACAGCAGATCAGCGTCTCCCATACAGGACAGAGCTTGTTCCATAAGGCAACCATAGTCTAAGCCAGTCCTACCCTGTGGGATGTTTTTTGCAAGATGATACAAACCAGAAATATGAGTCTGCTTCCAAGGGGAGGCCTTTTGGATTCCACATTAGCCTCCATGCCATGCTGGGGGAACTGGATTTGTGGTTTCTTTGGTAGAAGAATCCCCAAATCCACTTACCACCCACACAAATTCAGCACCAAGGTCCAAAGTCTCTTGATGCTAATCCAGCTGCAGGCTGGATTTTATCATCCCACAACATTTATGATTAAAGGAGAAAAGAAAATATCACCAGAGATTTCTTTTTGTTTAACGTGGAGAGTTGTGTTAAATTTGCACACAACGGTGTCATGATTGGTCCTTTTATCCTGGGTGAATGATCAGCTGAATAATCAGAGGAAGGTAGGCAGAATAGTAGAAAGCTTATGAGCAAAAAAGGAACAGTTAATCAGCATTCATGCCAGTCTGCCTTCAGGTTACAGAGGGAAGAAACTCCATCAAAGTCAGCAGAGCTACACCCTCCAAGACCTGTATAAAATTTGTTCCTAAGAGTCTGTTTTTTGGAATTACCAAAAGTGAAATGCATTCTCACTGGCAAATAGCTTTCCTAACTGACAACATTTTCATTAGCGAATTTTTCTGTCACACAGCAATAGGAAAGGAGTTTGACCTCCAGACGAAATATTGTTATGAATCTCATTTCGGCTTGTAGCACATGATTTAATCTGTTTATTTTACTTCTAGCTGTCATATCTCAAATTCTTTTGGTATCAAATATAAAAAGGGAGCATATTGCAATGAGCTGCTGTTTCCTTTGCAATATGAGAGATTGTATTGACTGGGTACAAATAACATCCCAAAGTGTAATATACAGTAGAAATGGGGAATCACATGAGGCACAGGGAAGCTCTTCTGAAAGAACAGGAGTCTGGATTTTATATCAAGAACTCATTAGCTTATCAGACTCAGAGCCTCCTGCTTTCACACACAATGTGCTGCTGTCTCACCGTGTGTGTACATGTGAGCTCTCCAGGAGAAATGTGTGGTTGAAAGGCCCCCTGGGCTCTGAATCAGGTCTGCTGAGATGGCAAGAAGAAGTCCCTATCTTGTGGCAGTCAGTCAAACATTCATCATAGACCGTGGTGGCATACCCCTTGAATTTCAAATGTCCCTTTGAGCATTCTCATGTTTGCCTTGGGTACTATACGTAATACAAGAGTGCTCCCAGGGTGACCCAGCAGCCAGCCCCTCCATACACCTTTCCTTTGGATTTTACCCAGAGAGGGTTTATTGGCAGATGGCCATGGACAGCTGTTCAAAGCACAAGTCTGTGAAAAATGGTAGTTCAGTGGCTCTTCTGGGGGAGGTGCACTACTGTAGTCATGGGAGCCTCTGGATTTAGGGTGGTAGTTTCAGGAGGCATTTCACTAGGGAATGAAAACTGATCCTGAAGAAGGCTGAGCCAGGGAGGAGGGAGGCTGCAGCTTGAGCAGAGGGGCGCAGCAGGGAGACCTTTTCACTTAGCAGGGCAGGAACCAGTTAACCTCCACTCAAGTTGAGGCAAAAGCTGTGAAGCAGCTATGAGAGGCTCAGGTGGGCCATGGGTGGCCTTCATCAGCCCTCAATATTTCTTCTTTGGGACTACCTGATGCTGTCAGCATGGGTGACTGGTGCCACCTTAGGCGGGGGGGGGCACATGCTCCCACCCCCCAAGTGACCAGTCAGACTGGTGCTCTTGGGGCGGGGGGGAGGGGTGCACATGCACCACTGTCACCCCTGGCTGTCAACACTGACATAAACCAGAGCTTCCCTTGGCCCTGCTACCATGTCTGGCTTTGCCTCACAGTCTCTGATGGTCTGGTCAGCCTGTCTGGCCCTGCTTCAACCTTTGATGACCCCACCAATTCTTCTGGCTCTGCCCTGCAGTCTTGTCACTGTTTCCAAGGGCCTGAGGTACAGTACCACTGGCAGGTGTTGCTGTAGTGCTCACTGCCATGTTACCTTGCAAATAAGGTCTTCATCTTGCTGGAGCCCCTCCAGAGGGTCGCACAGCAGGGGACAGTTGACCTAGGGAGGCTGGGGAACATTGTTATTAGGGGGCTTTAAGAACAGGTTAGAGCAGGGTTGGCCAACCTATGGCACAGGTGCCACAAGTCCCCCAGGCAACCTCTATGTGGCACATGGCAGATCAGGGAGGGTATAGGCAGCACAGCAGCAGATAGGGCAGGGGAAGGGGATTAGAGTGGCATTCAGGGAAGGCGCAGGGTTAATGTGTGACATGCCTGCCAATAAGGTTGGCTTCTACTAGGTTAAAGAAACCTCTGTCATAGATGATCTAGGTCAGGGGTGTCAAACTCACCTGGTTCCCTGGGCCAGGTCTGGACTGTGGGGTTCCTCGGGGATCAGAAATGGACTCACCTTGGACAGTAGGGTAAGCAGCATCAGGGAGACACAGGGGTTAATGCAGGTGTCTTGCTTGCCCCCCTGTTGTTGCCATGGATCTCAGTGGGGCTCCATACCCCAGATTTCAGTGGTAGAGCCTACCCCCAAATTCCTAGCTGCTCTAGGAGCCCCATGGGGCAGATAATACAGCTCTGCCAGCTGGAGTCAGCCTGAGGGCTATATATTTGACACCCTTGGCCTAGGTGCATGTAATCCTGCCCAGTGCAAGGGCCTGGACTATGTCAGGCAGTAGGGGCCAACCCTTTTGGCATGTGTGCCACAAGGTAAGCCCTGTACCTTCGCTAAATGTCACTTTGATCCCTTTCCCCTGCCTGATTTTTATTTTTCCTCTGCTTTCTGCTCCCTGCCCTGTGATCCCTGCCTAGTTTTCTGCTCTGCTTTTTGCTCTGTAGCCTGTCTGTCACTGTTTTCTGCTCCCTCCACATGCAACATGCCACACCGAGGCTTGTGGCATGTGTTGCAGGGGTTGACAACCCACAGTGTGAGCCTTCAAGGTGCCTTATACTTCCATGAGAATACGACTCCACCAGCCTCTGCAGTCATCTATTGTCAAGTACTGCTCTTGTATAGCATCACCCACCATAGGCTTCCTATGTCCAGACCTGCTACCCTCAGGATGGGAATGAGCTTGGGTAGCCAGCAGAAAGCTGTCCGCCTGAGCTACAAACACTCTCTGATCCTTCATCCTGACCTCCATTTTAACCATCATCTACCAAAAGGGTGCAGTCCCACAGCATTTCTGGGATGCTGACCCATTCATCATTCTCAGAGCCTCCCAGAGGGCCTTTGGTAATCTTCCCGTCATTGCTTCAGGGTTGATGCCAAAATGTGAGGCACATGTACCAGAGAACAGTATGCACGTGTATGTCCAGTAGCTGGCTTGACTGTCTGCGGATCTGAGAGAGAATCCTGTCCCAACCGGTACGCTAATAGGGCTGCACTGCATCAGAGCTTTGTACACAGCCGCATTCGTTGTGGTACCAAGGAATGGTTCAGTTTTCTAGTGCAGGGGTTGCCTGACATTAGTTCTACAGGTCTGGATTTTGAAAGGAGGGAGCTTAAAGATTCTGGTTAGGTGCCTAAGGGCTTTGTTAGTTGCATGTTACTCTTAGAATGTGTTAAAGATGCTTAAAATATGAACTTTCACAGGTTGAAGAGGGAGAACTGATGCTAAGTGCTCTATGGGTGTCCCAAATTTATGCCAATTTGGGAGAGTGTTAACTCTGGGTCGTGCTACCAAGCTTGTGTTATAGTAACATCAAGCTGCTCCATGGAGACAAAGCAAGCAGTCTACAGTCCTCCAGCATCCAAGGATGCACTGCTTCCATTCCCCCACTCCCACTCCTGCTCTGAGGACAAACTTTCCAGCCTTCAGAACTCTACTGGCCAGTGGGTGGTACTGACCCCAAGGCAACCCCACCATTGCCACCAGGGGGTGTGACCCCGGCCCACATGGCAACCTCCCAAGCATCCATTAGCATCCTCACAGTTTGCTACTGTTGCTTGAGCACTCCCATGTGAACAGCCAACACTTACCTTTGAAACCAAACTGAGCCAGAGAGTCTGGCCCTTGGATCCTGTCAAGTGGACCTTGAACTGCACTCACAGTGAGGTGTTAGAACTCTTCACACTCTGGGGTGAGGAGAGAACCATTGCTAAGGACACGAAGTAATCTAACAGATGGAACCAAGTGGTAAGTGGTTTATTAGTGCATTGTGGCTCAGATGGTGGCTCAGGGGCATCAGCGGGACTGGCTGCAGATCTGCACAAAAATCAGGTCCCTGAAGACACTTGGGTCGGGAAAGTCAACAAGTTTTCAAGCACAGTGATGACTGTTGTCCCCTACCACAAGGAGCTTTCCTGGATCCTTGAAGAGGACCATGCCATTGCTTCCCACCACATTGTGCACTGCACACTCATGAGCTTGGTACAGCATGACCAAGGAGGATGGGGTCATTGTGTTTTGCACAGTTCAGAGCAGGTGTGAATTGAGGGCACACCCATATATTGGCCATGAGGACTGTGTATGGTTTGATGGCCTCTCGGGGCACTCAATGGCCTATTCATGGGTTAATCGGTTAATGTGAAATTTCATCCATTGCCCCTAGCAACTGCCCACCCACCCTAACAACAGCCACATGCAGCCCATCTCCCATGGTGAGGGAGGATAGGGAATGGGGAGGGCTGACTGGGCTCATAGGGACAGGGCAATTGAGGCCTGGAGATATGTGAAGAGGAAAGATGAGGGCTGGCAGAGGCAGGGAAACTGAAACACAGGGGACTGGACAGAAAGCATGCTAGGAACTCATTTCATTACAGTGAAAACTTTATTTCTTCAAATAAACTTGGGCTTGTGCAAACTGGGGTGAAAACAGGACAGGAGTACAGGTGTCTGGGGAGAGTAGCCACATTCCTACCCTTCCTCCTCAATCCACCTGGCCATGAGAGAGCCACTGGGATGCCAGGAAAATGCAGCCAGGCAATGTGGGGAAAAATTCAATTAACGGTGCCTAAGTGTGCTTACCTATGACTTTTGCCTGGTTCTGGGTGAAAGGATTAGCCCTCTCAAGGGAAGACTGTGTGCCTGGCCCTGGTGTTGTCGAGCTGGCTGGCACTGAGCCCCCTAGGAGTTCAGTTTGGGGGCTCTGTGCTGGGCAGCCCTCTCCCTTCAGCACTACCATAGGATGGGAACATGGGCAGCTAGGGAGGGAAGCCATACCCCCACAGCCCCCAATCTGTCTGGTCAGGGGAGAGCCGGCAGTGCTTAGGGGAAATGGGTCTGGGAGGCGTGTGTTAACTGAACCTTTCTGTGGTGGTTGCTTACCTCTGGGTGAAACACACAGCTGTCTCTGGGGAAGGCTGCAATGGGGAGGGAGGGAGGGCTGGGATTGAGTTGGCAAGGGCTAGCAAAGGGCTCCCTGCAGCACAGCCCTCCCCCACCACCCACAGTTCATTAACGCATGAGAAATTCTTTGGTCTGTTTTTTCTTTCTTTTACTCTTTGGTGTTTTATTTCTTTTATTTCACTTCAAGTAACAACGCTTTACATAAATTTCTTTTGGAATAAAAGGAGAGCAAGGAGCCTGTAGAGGGAAGCCACAGCCCCCATGGTTCTCAGCCTCCTGTATCCATGTTCCGTCACGACCAACTCCCTCTCCCACCTGCCCCCACCTCTCCCAGGGGTAGACCCAGGGCTGCCTATACATGTGCTGGTTTGTGTTCTAATTCAAACACTCCAGTGCGGCCTCACTGTCACATGTATAAACCCGAGCGGGTTTACAAACAGCCACTGGGTGTTTTATCTAAACCTTGTCAAATGAGGCTTAGATAAAGTGTTCCGTGGCCATTTTTAAACTTGTGGGGGCTTATACATGTGCCAGTGAGGCGTTTTAATTGGAGTGACTCTCCGGGAACGGCTTTAATTAAAATGTGCTCCCCCCACCACCCTTGAACACCTGGATAGAGAATCCTAGCCATTTTCAAATGGGCTTAGCAGGCACAGGGTCTCTGAGCAGCATTAGCAGGGGCGGTGTTGTGAAATGTCAGATATCTGAAAAAAAAGTAAGATGAGTCCTAGGAAACTCCTAAGGGAGGCCAAAGGATAAAATAAAAGCAAGTGGGAGGACCCTTTAACTATGAATAATTCTCTTTACTTGTATGATTACAAGCTCTTTTAGACTGATTTGGCATATGAAGGCCATGGACAAAGTGACTCTGGAGATCTACGGGCAATTTAACAGAGTTTGAACAGCATTGTTTAACCTGGGGGCACTTTTGGATTTTATCATGTGAATGGCTCCAGTGAAGGATTCATTAAGTGTTTGCCCCATGAGCACATCGCCCAGTGTAAAATGCCTTCTAAACCCCCTCCGTATCACACATCATGTGTAGTTGCACTGGCTTGGCCTTTCCTGGACTCAGAAGCCACGTTATGGTGCATTACCATAAAAATGATGAGAGTAAAAGGGCCGCATGCTCAGCTTGAATTCTAATGAGTTGGAAAATAGATGGAATAAAAAGCACTTCCAGTTCCTACTCCTGCCCCTGAGTCTCCCTGCCAGCTTGTGGCGTTCGTGTCTCCAAAACCCATGCTTTTTGCAATATGTTTCTCATCTCTTTTGGATTCTGTGAAAGACCCAGAACAACAGAAAAACTGAGTAATTCCAGGGACAATATGCAGTCGACAACATAGATTGCTCTCAAAAGCACACAGTACATTGGAAACAGACAAGCAGTTTCCTCTCATCTTCCAGTTCTGACCTTAGGTGCTATTTATAACAGGAACAAGTTAAAAAATTCATGTGTGTGAAGTTTAAATTGACTGTGTCCTTCTAAGTAATTAAGACAGGTTGTCATCTTTATTGCAAATCTACTAGGTGGTTAATACATTACTCCTAAGGCAATTGCAATTACTCTTCTATCCCTTTCTCATCTGCAGCTCCCAACTGGTGCAATTCAGTGCTGTTTTCAGGTGATTTTCCTGGTTAACCCCTTATAAAAGGGAAGAAGTAGAACAGTGCATGGCATCTCTGTTTTCAGCAAATCCACACTTTACATATTGTTTGGCATCAGCCGTCACAATTTTAGGAAAGAAATCTGGACAAAATCTCGGTGTGTATTTTGAAATTGATAGTGATTGGAAAGAACACAACCCAGTGAGCAATCAAGTATATAGAAAAATCACTCAGGCTATCCCCGAAAACAATGAAAACAGGAAATTACATAAGGATATTGACAGGTGGAAGCCTGTGTTAAGTGCAACAAATTACCTTGTAAACCAGGAGGGCATGAGTGGATTTATGTTCATCTGTATTCTGAGATTGGTAGGGCTTCATAATACATCAGTAGGCATGTCAGATGTTGCTGTTGTTACTTCCTGCTTTCCTGAAGCGATGACATATAACTTCTGTTGGTTGATAGGTTTACCTCAGGGCCAACATTGGCCTGTTTTCTTTGTGTGTAATCACTTGCCACTTGGCTAACATCTGATTCTCCTTAAACCAGCCTCAGGATTCCTGATCAAGGATCAGCTCTTCCCCAACTCCACTCTTGTTGTTGTCTAACCTGCTCCTAATAATAGGGTCCACATTTGCTATTCTTGGATTGTATCTAGGCATCTTTCTTCATTGGGTGGAAGAGGATGATGGGGTGTTTCAGAAAAGATACTAAGTCAGGTGGTTATCTGCTTTGCTGCAAAGCATTTTGCAGGTTGGCATAAATTGCTGACCAGAAATTCTAGATCTGAGTGCACTGGCAGAAAATCTGTGTGATGACATATATCTGCCTGCAGCTTTCTCAGCAGAGACAGGCAAGGGAAGCAGGGTTAATTTTGTTAGTAATAACTGGTGCACAGAAGAAAGATGATTTTTCATGGGTGTTTTCACAATAATGGGAAGGAAGTGAGGCATGAACCATTCAGTCTGTCTCACCAGGTGTCTTTTAGTTCATGTGCATGTGTTTCGGTCTCATTTAGAGCTGTTCAAAGTCTTGCCAAAAGGCCTCTACCAATTCTTAGTCCTGTCTGAGCTGTGTAGTGCTGCCAGCTGGAGAGCAAAGTGTATGCAGAGAGGTGAAGTCCTTAAGAACTACATCCTCATGCTTATGGCCA
This sequence comes from Alligator sinensis, assembly GCF_000455745.1. Lineage (NCBI taxonomy): Eukaryota > Metazoa > Chordata > Crocodylia > Alligatoridae > Alligator > Alligator sinensis. Next base: position 2,713,898 of record NW_005841994.1, read on the forward strand.
TGTGCACAGTGCCTTGCTGTCTGAGAAACCAGTGTGTGTTTATGTAACCCAGTCTATGACAGAACAATGCACATTTTACAAATTCAGGGAATGCAGGTAATAACAGGCAAGATAGATTGTGCATTTCGCCCCTGTCAACAGAATATTGCTGATTCCTTTTTGAACAGCGTGATTCTTGCAGTGCTAAAGGCTTTTACCCCTTAATACTACCATCTTCCAGGCAGACAGGCAATGAATACTTTAGGAGGATACAAGGCTTCAGTCAGTGCACAGTCTGACAGATGTGCAGTGAAGTTTGAGAGATGATCACTGACTTTTTAGGAACATGAACATTGGTTTAAAAAAATCCTCTGACCTATAGAATATTGGAATGGCTCCCACAGCCCTCTCTTTAGTCTCCATTCTATGCAGTGGCTTGAAAAAAGGTTTTTATGTCCTGATCCAGAAGGTTAATTATTGCCTCCAAAGCTGGAAATAATTATCTCCATCTTCTTGGCAGAAACATAAGGAGGATGCTAGCTTGACAGCCCAGGTATAATGCAGATTTAGATTTGAGCCTGGTAATGGTGCTCAGGAGCACAGAGCCCATGGGTTGAAAGCTTTGAAGAGGTGGAAGGGAGGTCATGTTATTTAACAGTGACCTACTAGCTCATCCAGACACATGCATCAAATGGTGAAAGTGGGCATGTTTAAGCTTTTCTGGCTAGGAGACATCCATGGACAGACAAGCTCAGTACAAGTTTTACTATGGTGTAAACTAACTTTGGTGCATAGTAAAAATGGAGCAAAACACATGGTGTGCTGTCCTCATTGCAAGCCCTTGACTATGAGGATGGCAATCTTTCAGTAAATAAAGTAATTGATGGCTGGAGATGGTATGGGGCCAACCAAGATCTACATGTTTGAGTGCAGTCTTACTAACTAAGAAATCACTGAATCCAGGATAAACTGACCCCTTGAATGGGACAGTCATAAGTGGAACTGTGTGTCTGCTCCTCTGATTGATTTCATCCATTGGGGCAATTGCTTGCTCAGTGCAAACCAGCTACCCCTGCCACTTAATGCTATTACAGAGCCTCACCACTTGCTGCAGGCAATTGGCTTGAGAGAGCTGGTACCCTCCTTACTGGGCATGTCTACATGTGCTATTAATGTGATATAGGCTTACTGTGCAGTATGCCTTCCCCGGGGGCACATCTACACGTGCACCCTGTTGGGAACAAATCTGTTCCCAATGGGAGCAGCCTGGTACAGGGCTGCTCCTGCCCTGCTCTGTCCCCTTGCAGCAGCCAGGGGGAGGTCCAAACTTCCCCAGGGTGCTAGCCAGGGGCTCGCAGGGGACACAGGGGCTGGTTCTGATGCACATGGGGCCAGGAGATCTGTGTCCACTGCAGAAGCAACTGTCTTCTGGCCCCATGTACATCAGGACCAGAGCTGTCCCTAGGGTACAGCAAATCAGGGTGACCGCCCTGGGCCCCACACTTTGCGGGGTGGGCCCACGGAGCCAGGTGGAGTGGCTGTGGCCCCTCCCATGGGGCTCGCCTGGAGCTGGTGGCTCAGGCCTGCACCATGGAAGAAGCACAACCCCCCCTCTTGCAGGAGTACCATGGCTCCACACAATGTTAAGGGGGCTCCACATGGACTGATTTGCCCCGGGGGCCCTGCACCCCCCCCCCCCCCCCCGGGTCAGCTCTGATGGCCAAGCAGGACACACAGCTGCCAGGGAGCCTGGTGTCCGGCGGGGCTTTCCTACCTAGCAGGGAGCTGTCCTGCTTTTGGGGCAGCTGCCAGTGAGCCCCTGGCTGAGTGGGGATTCCCTGCTCAGCAGGTAAACTGTGCTGTGGACAGTTACATGTTGATGCTTTACTGTGCAGTGGGTTAGTCTACTGCACAGTAAAGCATCTCATGTAGACACACCCATGATAGAATAAATTTACTGCGGAGTGAAATCCAGGGCAAATTGCTTTGGGGTAACCTTTTCATGCATCTTTACTCTTATTTTAAAATCCCTCTTACTTTAACTCCATCCCATTAAATATTCTCCTGCCTCTCCTTTATGTTTACACCTGCCAGCATTTGAATATGGCTGGGATAACCCTTCCTGCCAGGCTTCCACCCCAGATGATGTGCTGCTTAGTCAATCTGTGCATTTTATGCAAGTGAATGCCTCCCATGCTTACTTGAGGTTATAGCTCTCCTCTGAATACCCCTCCATTTATCTGGACGTATCTGTTCATGAGATGTCAAGTGTGTAGTGCAAAGGCACAGGAAAGTCACCTACTTGTCCTGTGACATTGCTGTATTCATAACACAATCCTAGGAAGAGCCAACAGAGCACGGCTAAATAGGCAAGATATTGCTTCCTGTACATCTCAGTGGTAGAAGACCACTCCTAGCATTACTGTGGACGCATGGTGAAGTGAAGAATAAGAGTTCTCTTTTAAGATGAATTTTCAGTGTCCAGCTGCATGAGACAAAATAATATACTAGTCTGTTGCTTAGACCAAATGAACTCTGTCAGCCAGGGGAACAGCACAAAAATTAAGGAACAGTCATGGGAGTAATGCTGATTATTATAATTTTTTAGACTGAATAATAGATCAACCAGCCATTGAATGAGAAAGAAACCAAAACCTTTTATTAACAGTCATGGAGAACTACTTCCAGCTGGAAGTTGGAATAATAGATCAAAGAGAGAGACTCTGATACAGACTGTCTTACAGCAGACACTGCTGGGGCGAACTCTGTTGGCAGAACATCAGATTAAGAATATCACAGAGAAAACAGAAATTGCAAGTAAAAAATGGAAAATACCAGTGTAAAAAAACTAAACACATAGACCAAGATTAAGGATCCCACAGGGGGAAGAAGAAACGGCAGAGAAACTCTCTGCTCTCTATTGTGCTTTAATGCTTCTCATTTTGAAGTGCTTTGCCAACTACCATATTTACTCAAATAGAATATGACCCTGATTATAAGATGACCCCCTAATAACTAGATTCTATACCATAGATTTTCCATATGTAGAATCTAATTATTAACGTTTGCCTTGAATTTGTCCCCTTCCCATTGCCAACTTGTCAGCAGTGAAAATAAATCTGGGGGGTCAGATAGTTCTTTGCTTTCTGCTTCCTCTGACTTCTTCCCCTGACATCCCCTTCCCTCTCTCCTTACTGTCAGACCCAGCTCTCCCTGAGCACATGGAAGTGAGGAGCAAATCTGAAAACAATAACCTTGAAACTAAACATGGATGTAGCAATTTGAATATAGTATCCATGCACTTAGTTTAACCAGAATTGATGTATGTTACCTCTTTTTGAAACTGCTATATGTTTTAGCACAGGTATTCCATAAACACACTTTTGAGCAGCACTTTGGCACCTACTTATATGTAGTACAAACTATTTTTTTTACCTTGTTCAAGGCCAAATCCATTCCAAATTCAATAGGGCAAGGCCCAATAGTCAAGTTCCAAAAATCAATTGAGCAGAATTCAATCAGCAAGTTTGTGTGCCTCTACCACTGGGCAAGTATCCTCCTTCTCAGACCCATTGGTCTGGGGCTTTGGATACTCCCCAAATCCAAGCAGGCATCCTATGTGCAAGCCCCAGGCCTAGAGACCTTGGGGTTCAGATGCCCCCTGTCTTGCTTGATCTTAGCCAAAATATTCTTATATGTTGTACAACCTATGCATGATACTAGTCCGAAGCCAAGGGATCATGATTTACGACACGGTTCATTGGGGTGGGCCCCAGCAGAGTTAATAGCATTTCAAGCCAGGGTGATCCCACGACTCAGCATGGCTCAGTATGTGTGTGTACTTTTAGATAGCCCGCGCAAAGGATCCATGTGCTAATTAGTCCCCATTCATGACTGGAACTGGGTGTTCTTGTCACAAGTCCTGGGATGCTCCAAAAATTGATATTCAGATGAAATTCAGGGCAACCTTATAGATTCATAGATGTTAGGGTCAGAAGGGACCTCAATAGATCATCGAGCCCGACCCCCTGCATATGCAGGAGGGGTCGGACCCCTTGTCTGGCTTCACCTTATAGAGCCACACTAATCATATGTACTGGGCTAAGAGAGGGATTCTTGGTGAATTTTATGCAATTTTGTGGCTCACTATGACTTGTAAAAGAGTCATGAGTGAAGAGGACTGCGCTTAATGGGCTCTACCGTATGTTTTATTCAGATGGGTTCCATTTATCTATCCTGGTGGTGGGTTTCCATCAGCATCTTGGCCTTCTTGGCTAAAATCAAATGTAGCAGCATTTTTGGCACCCAGAGGAGGGTGTCAGGGCTGGCTCTGGCCTTTTTGGTGCCTGCCTGGTGTTGCACTACCTCCAGGCTTGGTGCCAGTTCCCTACGGAGGGAACACCTACCCATTTTTTTTTAAGGGACACACACAAATGTGTGTGTGTTCTCCTCAGCATGTTGGCCCAATGTGGGCCATGTGTGTTATAGTCATGTTCAGTGTTGGCTGCATTTAATCAACTTCATAGTTGGTTTCCATTGTAGAGCATATGCTGCTTTTGGCAGCAGTTTAATGATTGACAATGTATTTAGTGAGATTCCTTTGTCTGCCTTTTATAAGATGAGGGGCTTTTTTCCCATGCCATTTGGGGGGAAAATTCTTGTATTCGAATAAATAAGGCATTTAGAAATGCAGCTTGTAGCAAAAGCTCTGCATCAGATTAAGACTGCTCCAGCACTTCCACTCTACAGCTCCCTTTTTAATTACTTCACGTTTGGGAATGAAATATACCAGGCCACCTCTCTGTCCAAACCTGATTTTTATGGAAAGTGTAAACAAAAATACTTCAAGTATTTCTGAGAAGGAAGCAAAGGAAAGACATTGCTTGTTACTTTAGGACAGAAAGTCTGATATGCAGAAGGTGCTGAGGGTGAAGGAGCAGGTTTCCAGTACCCTGGTTTAGCTGCATATTGATTCGCCTCATTAATAGGTGTTTAAAAATTAGGGCTTATGCATGCACATAGGTCATTAGAAGTGTTATCTGTAAAAGTAAAATGTCATTTCCCACCATTCACTGGTGGGCAACCAGAGCTCAGAGAATAGAAGTGACTTGAGCAAAGTCACAAGAAAGGGCCTGATGCTGCAAAGTCTGTAAGCAATCTCATTGACGTCAGTGGGAACACCAAAGTGCTTAAAGGTGAGCAGGTATGTAAGCCTGTGCTGAGTCTGAGTGTAATCCAGCTCAAGGCTTGAGTCTGGAGCCAGCTCCTCCATTCCCCCACTGCTGTGCTACAGGCCTGTGTGTTCCTAGTACATTACTGCACCTCTTTCAGCTTTCCCGTTGGTGAAGATGGCTACTGGCCCATGAAATCCTACATATGCTGGGATTTGGGAACAGTCATGACCTGCAGTTTTTCAACTGGGGAGCTGATAACTATAGAGCTGGCCTTGCTGGTTCAGGTGATGACTTGGTCAGGAGATTCAGGGTTTCACTCCTGAGCTGTGAAAGGCACATTTGGGATTCCAGTCTCATGAGTGAGGAGTATTTTCTTTCCTTCTTTTCAGCTCTCTCACTCCAGGACTGTGGTGAATATGCAAGTGAATAATTAGAATTTAGAATGAGCCCTTATAATAGACAGAGCTGTGATTCTGGGAATTTGGGGGGAAGAAAAAAGCTGAAGGGTCCTGGTAGAAATAATTCTCCACCACTGTTAATAAAAAATTTAGTTTCTTCCCTGTTCAGTGGCTGTTCTTTTACATAGCCATGAAGATCATTACAAAGACGACTTGCACCTGGTAGTAGGCAAGATTAATGGCTCTACCATGGCTACTTTCCAAAACCACCATGGCACACTTTTTCTCTCAGGCTAGAGGACCCAGACTGTCTAACATACCTATACTACAGGAGAATCTCTACTGATATAGGGCCCAGCTCTCCTGGTTGGTAGTCTGGAGATGTGACTGGAAACAGCATGGGGCTGGATGGAGAATAGTTCTAGTTAATTCCTGGTGGTTGGAACAGTCCTGTGGGTCTGTCTCTGTCCCATGCTCTCACACACTCCTTCCTGCCCAAAACCACATCCAGCTCAGCTGTCCTCCCACAGAATTCAAACTCCTCACATGCGCTTTTGCTTTGGACAGTGACAAGTGTGTATTTTTGCCCCAGGAATGCTATCTTTTTCAGTTAGCAGTGTTCATAAAAGAGCATGATGCCCTCTTACAGTTGTCCTGAATGAAGGATGGCTGTAACACTTACCACTTTAAGGGCTGGAGTGTTGTTGTAGCCATGATGCCCAGGCAATATGTGAGAAGCAAGGTTTTTTGTTTTTTTGTTTTCCAGGTGATATCTTTTCTTGGACCAATGGTATAGTTGGGAGATATGTTAGACAAGCTTTTGGGTACAAAATGCCATTCCTTAGTTTACCCAGTGATGGACTCTGACCCTCTAGTTTTATCTGTGGTCTATGGTTTTATTATTGAAGGCCAGCTGCATGATCTCTGCACTGACCATGGCATGTGTATTCAATGAGTCATGGAAACCCCTTGCCATCTGAATGGCCACTCTGAAGACTCGGCAGTGATATCTCTGCTTTTCATGAGCTCTGCATTACCCAAAGGACCAATGGGTCTTTTTAGGCTCTGGACAGAAATGATTTCTTTTTCATAGTCAAAGCTGCTTTGGACCAGCAAGTGTAAGGGATGTAATTGTACAGCTTCCAGCTTTGCTCAACTTCCTTGCACTGGTGGCTCGGCACATAGCAGCAGCTTTTGTTTAATTGCTTTGCAGCTGGTCTCTTTTCTGGTAAATGTCATGGGGAAAAAACAAAAGAGGATGGAAGATGGTCTGACACTAGATAATGCCCTGTAGTGCGGCTTAGGAGAACTATCTCTGACACAGGCTCCCTAGATCAGTAGTTTTCAACCTTTTTTGTACCAAAACCCATTTGTAAACATTAATGGCTAGTGCTGACCCCATGCCCCTCACTCCTGACCCAATCTCCCCTGCCCCCAGGCCCCAGTGTGTCAGGCGGGGGGCAGGTGTGTGGGGAGAGGGGGGGGGATGTATGTAGCTTATGGGGGGCCCCAAGCAGCCTCTGCAAGGGAAAAGCCACAGTGTCTCGTGTTTTTCTCCTTTAAAGGAGAATCCATTTTTAAAGTGTGTTCATGACCTGTTCATATATTCTTGTGACCCACTTTTGGGTCGCAACCCGCAGATTGAGAAATGCTGCCCTAGATGACCTCTGCCAAGTCATTCAGGTAATGTAAACTTCTCCCCAGCATGGTGCCCTCAACCCCCTGTGGGTCCCCAGTTCAGGAGGCTGCTAAATTGGAAGGGGTATAGCTGTGCCCACGTGATGCCAGAGGCAAGCTAATTAACTGGAGGGGGTGGGCTAATGTACCCTGTCACTTTGCAGTTACTTAGCCCATCCCAGGCACCACGTAGATGTGGTCACACTGCCTCTGGTTTGGGATGCAGCCCACTGGAACAGCTCAGTGTACTTGGGCATGCTACTACTAGCAATTGGCATGGCTCCAGCTTCCCTGGGCCGAAATGTCCTATTTGGCCTATGGGGGCAATAGTGCTTCCTTTCTTCATGCTCTTCCTGCTTATTATGATTAGTGCCAGGAATCCCACATGTGGGTTAGAGTCCTGTTGTGCTTGGTGCTGTCCAAAGAAAGACCAAAGAGAAGCCCCTGCTTTGGAGAACTTCCAGTCTCCAGGTCTTGAAGCATATGAGATGAGAGAAGCAACGAGCTCTGAGCGACAAAGAAGAAAGACATGAGACACAGTTTAGTTCATAAACCAGTCTGCCAAAGAACTGTCTTGCTATAATCAAGTGAGCATGAAGCCCAGTGAAGACCCAGGCTCATGTGGGGCTTGTCAGTCCTGTTGCAATATAATAAATAGTAATAATAATTATCATGGCGCAGGTACAAATAGATTGTGGGGTTTTTACTGCTGGAAATGCTGATGAAGCCTTAAGGGCAGCACTGGCTCTAATTTCTTTTATCTCAGTTGCTTATCCACAGTGCACCCCCACTGTAATGGCTCTTTAATAACTTCCCTCTTGCAGAAAACCATATTAGAGGCAGCATCACTTAGCCTATCGACCTCAGATCCCACACAAGCAGGTGCTGGCTGTAATCTCATTTCACCTTCCTCTGAAGCAGCATTAGTGGGTAGATGAGATATTTCATAAACTAAATCTCATTTGATGCTTCAAAGGCCCAAATCAATTGCTTCCTCAGCTTGTAGTGATGGACAGCATGGCCACCATATCAAGTTTCTCAGACTAGAGCTGCTTATGTGGCAGGATAGTAGTAGCAGACTGTGTATATTTGCATTGGAGTTCATGGCTCTGAGCTTTGAAATGTTCACCTGTGCTGATATATACCAGTTCTTCAGAGACATTACTTCACTGTCTCTAGGTAAATATCCAGAGATCAATGCATGTAGCATCTCATTGATGAATCATGTGGCATAAAGATAACTATTCTATACAGGAACTTTATATTAAATACAATTTACAACTACAGTGTTGCTGATTGCTGTTTTTATACAGCTGTGACTTGTGACAGCCCAGTTTTTTTGTTATACCATGCTGGGACATGTGGCTTGTTCTATAAAGCAGATGCTCTTGAACACGTCTGCTATTGCTGAGGGGCATCCAGGTTGGAACTGCAGGGTAATATCAGTAGTTGCTATCTCCTTGGTGGGATATCTCTAAGTCTTTGTGTATTTCTGTTGGTTTACAATCATCTAGTAAGCTGTGCAATCTTATTCAAGTGCCAACCCTTTTCTTGAGAGACTCATGGAAAGTTTAATATCTTCCAATGGATTAAAGAAGTATAACAACAAGGCTGATGTCAACATGTGATTTATGTCACTCACTTTCATGCTGAGGCCTTTAAGGAAATATTTTGGGTATATTGTGTGAGTTGCATAATTAGCTATGAATTTGTTGACATAACTTCAACAAGAAGAGCAATCTTTGGATTCAGTTTTTATCTTCTGCTCCTTTTATGTTCAATATTACCTAAATCTTTGATCCACAGAGAGAGATTCCTTTTGAAGACAGATAATTTATCTGGGGAGAGACTATTTCCTTTGTCTGAAATTGACTTTGTCCTTACTCAGTTTAAGGTAGTTAGTTCTTGCTATCAGTGGCACAACTGGGACATAGACATTTGGGGCTTGACCCTAGGGGATCATAGTCCAGGGGATCAGGATTAGGCAAGGCTGGGGAAACAAGGGTCCAAACACAGGTGGGTCCAAGGAAACAGGAGTCAGGGGGTCAGGTGTAGCCAGAGCAGGAGGCTGAGGTCTATAAAGCATTCTTAAAGATAGTAGGCAATCATCCTGGGTAGAATCACAGGCCAAGGGGAATGGGGGCAATGGTCAGGAACAGAGGGCAGGGATCCAGACTGGTGTCACTTACAAGCCAGATCTGGAATGGACAGCTACATCTGTATAGGACTGGGAAATGGTGATTGTCTAGATAGCCAGTTCCGGGCTGGTGGCTTGTCAGAAGACAGAGGTCTGGAGCACAAGGGGTTAAGGAGATGGCAAACCAGTCTAGAAACACGGGAGTCTGGATCCAGGAATAGGCAGGCAGGAACCAGGATGAAGTTAGGAAGCAGGACCCAGGGCACAGAAAACTAGGAACAAATAGGTAGGACCAAGAAACTAGGAAAAGGGAGTCAGAAGCCCAGGGCTAGACAGGGAGGTATGTGTCCTGTTGAGTAATCTGCTAGGCACTGAAAGGGCTGCTGCTTATAGGTAGGTAACCAACACCTAGCAGGAAAGTGGGGCTAGGTGAGGGCAGGAGTACCACTGGCAAACAGGCCAACTTGGGTAATTAGGACCAGCTAGTGGCAATTTGGCTAGACTGTTGCTCTGGCCCCCAACAGGAATGTTTTTCCAATACTATTCTGAGTTTTGGTGATGATGATATTACCCCAAATGGGTATGTCATTGAAACACATTTCACACCTGCTAGCAACTCTCACCTCTGGCTTGTGGGAGGGTAAAATACTTCTGGAGCTGATCCTATTCCAAAAGGCAGCCGTTGGAATGAGCATCTTGCCAAATGATGGACTGGAAGTGCAGATCACAGCATCTGCTATAATTCTGTGGCTGTATCTAATTTGATAAATAATTTCTCTCTCACTGGGTGCATCTACACATGCATTTGATCCAGGATCAGTTTACTTGCAAGTAAGCACTCCCAGGCAGGCATCAACACATGCAGGGACGTGGAAGCATATTTGAAGCAAACTGTTCCTACTTCCTGTGGCCCTGTAATGGGCCCCTGCTGCCACCAGGGGACCTTGAGGCTCTGGCCCAGGGTTGGGCAATTATTTCAGGCAGAGGGCCGCTTACTGAGTTTTGGCAAGCCATTGAGGGCCGCATGACAGGCAGCCAGGGGAAGATAAATATTAATTTAAAAAAATTTTTTAGGGGCCCTGCGGGCTGGATAGAATGGCCTGGCGGGCCACATCTGGCCC
>NW_005841994.1:2724448-2733463 GCF_000455745.1 Alligator sinensis
AGCCACTTGGAATTGGTCGCCCTCCCCCCGGGCCAGCCACTTCCCTAGCCAGGAGCAGCATGCATAGCACAGGGGTGGCATGAGGCAGCTGTCTTGCCACTGCCTCTGCCTCCATGTCCCATGGCTGCTCTGTGCAGGTGCCAACTGGACCCCATCATGCTGGCTAGACCCTAGCAGGGATGCTGATGCTGGATACCACCACCGGGGCTGCCCTTGCCCTCCTGGGCCTCCAGCCCCACCACCTCTGAGCCTGTTGGGCCAACCAGGACTGGTGGCTGTACATCGTCTAGCAAACCTGGGATGATGAGCAGTAACTGGAGGCATTCAGGATGACCTGGGCCACCTTCCTGGACTTCCTGGAGCAGCTCCACCTGCACCTGGAGCAGCAGGATACTGCCATGCAGCCCCTCCCCATGGATACCCAGCTGGCCATTGCCCTGCTGAAGTTGGCCACACCCATCAGCCTCTGCTATGTGGGCCAGCTCTTTGGGGAGGGCAAGACCACAGCTGGGAGGCTGTCCTGGAGGTGTGTGGTGGCCTCCAGGACATGCTGGGGCACATGGTGCTCTGGGTGCACACCCCCTGGTGATGGTGGTGGGGTTCCATGCCCTGGGATTTCCCTGGTGCATCAGGGCCCTGAACAGGACCCACATCCCCGTCACCTGCCCACTCCACGTTGACTGCTTCTACTATGAAGCTGTGAGCTATTTGCAGCAAGGAAGCAACCTGACAATTACTGCTTTCTATGGCTTTGGCTTGTGACCCAGCCCTGATCTTGTTCAGCCACACCAGGAAGGGCATAACAGCCAAACCTGACTCCCTTCAAAGTGTGCAGGAAGTGTGGTGTCTCTGTATGCCCAGCAGGACATAATCTGTGGTACAGCATGTACTCCCAGCTCAGTAACCATTCATGCAGCCATACTTCACTCAGATGCCTACTTTATGCTTCCCTGGAATAATACTCTGGACTGCATATTTCTTGCCTTAAACCCCCTCACCTCCCATCCCCTCAACAACAATCCATGTAATACTGTTATGTCCATGACACAAATTACGCTTCGGCAATCCTTCAGTACATTTTTCTCTTGTATTTGAGCAGGATGAACCCAAGGTAAATCTGAGTCAGTGAGTTCTAAGGTTTTCCTACCTGTCTGCATGATTGATGCCATGTAAACAACTAAGTAATCACAAGAAGTTCTTGATTGATATATCTGAAAATCCATCTTGCAGACCCAGATGGAATTAATGGCCTTAATTTCTGAAACAATGCTATTTCTTTCCCTCTGTCCGAATGACCTGCAGGCTGTAACCACTTTGAGTGTCTCATTTCTTGCTGTGAATTCAGGCAGCTGGAAGTTAAAGCATCCTTTCTATGCAGAGCCAGCCTTTGGGAAAATGTCACCTCGGGCCAACTTGTATTTTGGCATCACCCCTTCCTCCCAAGTCAGAAGTGCTGCTGGAAGCCGAGGTGGAGACAGGCAGGCAGGGGCATGGCATGCAGTCCAGCAGGGAGGTGGAGTGGCATGGTATGCCAGGCTGGTGGGTGGGCAGGCACCACTGCTGTGATGTGGGAATCAAGGCAGGTGGACTGGAGCAGGCACCATCCTGCCTACATGTACTCAGCCTGTCTCCTCCTAAGCAGCAGCTGGAGGCAGAGCGGGGCTGAGCTGGGCACCTCTTCTCTTGCTTGGGGTGAGGATTGACTGGGGCAGGGCTGGGGAAAGCACAGGCTGCTCACACGTGTGTGTGTGTGTGTGTGTGTGTGTGTGTGTGTGTGTGTGTGTTTGGCACCCCCTTGACCACAGTGCCCTGGGCAGTCGATTACATCACCCCCTCTGTTTCCATATATGGGAATCTCCAAGAGTCCTTGAGAGCACTTGCCTCATTTGTCCTTTTGGTAGCACATTGCAGGCACAGACACACCCTACTGGGCCCCAGTACCACAAGAGGTCAACTCAAGACATAGGAAGTTCACACTTACCCCTTTGTTAGAGATTACTGTGCAGTGCTGGGAGCTGCACCCAGAACTCGAGCTGATGGGGGAGAGAAAGAGGGTTCAACAAGCTGGTTTTTTATAGAAAAAATGCCAATTTATTGAAACCAAAACTTTCTGGGAGAACACCTGCACCAGCATTGACTGTGGAGTGTTAGTGTGGAGTGGAGTGGAGCAGCCCAGGCCACAATTTGTTTGGAGCCACCACAACTCCTGCCCCTCTAGGCCATTGGCAACACAGCAAGGCATTGTTCATCCTTATGTAACCCTCCCCTTCTGTGCCTTCAAAGTACCTTCCCCTGCGTGATGGCATTACCCTTTCAACAAGGTAGCATGGCCATTGGAGGGCACTGCACCATATACAACAGCATTTCTCAGCCCATAGGTTGCGACCCAAGACTGGGCTGCAAGAATATATGAAAGGGCTGTGAGCAAACTTTAACAATGGATTCTCTTTTAAAGGATAAAAATGTGGGAAACCATGGCTTTTCCCTTGCAGGCTGGCAGAGCTCCATTCTGCAAGGGGCTGTTTGGGGCTCCCTGTGCCCCACATACCCATTCCCTGCCCCCCCACACTGAAGGTTTGGGTGTGGGGGGCAGTGGGGCAGGAATGAGGGGCACTGGGTCCTGCCTGGCCCTGGATGGTTACGAATGGGTCCTGGTACAAAAAGGTTGAGAAACACTGATATAGGAGACCCCTCCTGCATGGGTTGGGGGGAAGGAGCCACCTCTAGATTTTGCCCTCATTTATAAAAATCCCCCTTGCACTTCCCAGGTGAGTGCCTTGACCCCTGGCTGTGGAGTCAGTCTGCCCCTTGCCTAATATTCTATTATTTACTCACAGTATAGTATAGCTCCCATATAAGAGGTTGAGTGTCAGATATTCTGTCTTGTGTCATCAAAGGGGTCATGGCACTAAAACAAGAAGCAGGAGGTTGTGGTTCATGTCTCTGGCCTGAGTCAGGCTGAGCAGAGCCCTATTTCTGGGAGCTTCACCATCTTGGGTGACTAGCCTAGCTTTGTGGGCATGGATTCTTTTCCCCTGCTTTTCAAAGCATCTCACCTTTTGTCTCAGTGAAGCAAGGGAAAATCTTTAAAATCATTGATATTTCATGGCACGGGATAAACCTTTTCCTTCCTGCTCTGTCCAGAATAAATACCAACATTATAATACCAATGAGGGGTCAAAACATGCAGCATCCAGTGTTGGTATGATATATTCATTGGCACAGTACTTCGAATTGCTGTTATTGTGGTTTACATTATTAATACATACAGATATTAAGACACAGTAAACACACATATACATGGGCTTACATTTATGTGTGATGAATTTATAGGCATAAACAAAGAGTCACTGAGTAGAAGTGGAGAGGTTATGCTTCCTTTATATTGTCCATTGGCATGATCACTATTGGAAGACCTAAATTTGGCATTCATAATTCAAGAACGACATTAAAATTGGAGAGAATTCGGAGAAAAGCCCCACAAATGAGTAAAGGATTGGAAAACATGTCTGATAGCAAAACACCTGAAGAGCTCTATCTCTTAGCTCAGCAGTGTCAAACTCATCCTGGACCCCAGGCTGGATCCAGACCATGGGGGCTCCTCCTGAGCCAGATCTGTAGGGCCAGTGGTAGCTGTGGTGGCTCCATGGGCTGTGGTGTGGGTCCAGGGTTGGTGGCATGTGGGTCCAGGTTTGGGCAGCATGCTGGTCTATGTTTGGATGGTGGCACAGGTCCAGGACCAGTGGTGGGGGTTAGGTGGCACTGGGGTGAGAAAGAGCTATATATTTGTACAGTGCTTGATTGGCCACCTTGCCACTGACAGCCATGTCCATCTGGGTCCAGGGCCCCAAATCTTGTGGCAGGCCACACCCTGCAATTTCCGGTAGCTTGCCACAATACTGGCAGGCTGGATGGAGTGGGTCCTTGGGCTGTGGGGCATATATTTGACACCCCTGCTTTAGGTTATCAAAGAGAAGGTTCTGGTGTCAACTGGTCACAAGTCTTGTTTAGGAAACAGAAGTGTGATAGCAGAGAGCTCTTCATTCCAGCAGAGAAAGGTATAACAAACTCCAGTGGCTCCCAATGTGAAATTAGGCACATTAGAAAAGAAACTAGGTGCAAACTGTTAACAAGTTGGGTAATTAACCATTGGAATACTTGCCAGGGGAGGAGTGGCTTCTTACTGGAAGCTTTCAAATCAAGATTGGAGGTTATCCTAACTGAAGCAAAAGTTAGTTTGGTCTCTGGTGTGCAGGGGCCAAGACTGGATGATCTCATGTTCCCTTCTGGTGTTATGATCTATGAAGCAATGCTGATTAAAGCCTTACCTTTGTCTGCAACAAATGAAAATATGCTAATTATACAGCTGTTGAGAAAATGACTCATGATTTTTCCATTTTTGCTTCAAAAGGGTTGTGCTGCATTCACACTTTAAAATGACTAATGGAAGAAGAGGGCTTATTTTTGAGTCATTGCTACAGTGTGGTTAAACAGACACTTCTCAAGGAATCTGTTATCACCAGGGATCCTGGACTTCTCCGGTTTAAAAAAAATCCCCAATTTTCAGATTACAAAAGTAACCCCAAAACTACATTTTTATGTGATTAAAATGAAACCCCACTATATATGTATATATGTATGTACATATGTATACATATATATGTATATATAGTGGGGTTTCATTTTAATCATGGAAAAGTGTAGTTTTGGGGTTACTTTTGTAATCCAAAAATTGGGGATTTTTTTTAACCGGAGAAATCCAGGATCCCTGGTTATCAATTTGTAACCTTAGGAGGCACTAGAAAGTAGATGCCAGATTCAGTCTACTCATAGGGTTGCCAACCCTCATAGATTGGGTGGGAGTCTACTGGAATTGGTATAGATTTCCTGGTGACTATTGAAAGCAATCCAGGAGATTTTAAGAAAATAAATGCAATTGATGATACTGTCATGCTGGGAAAAAAAATCTCCCGGAATAGCTTCAGTCAGAGTTGGCAACTCTATTTACCCATTAGACACATAAGTGGATTTAGGCACCTAAGTGCAATCTTATTCTACCCTGCCCAAGTTCATGTAAAAACTTTAATGCAGTGTGGGCAGGTCCACTTCCTCTTTGCTGCCTTTTGTGATTCCTTCTTTAAGGATAAGATGGTGGTGTTGTACAAAAGTAGATTCATTAATGGACTTTCAGGGGCTCAAGCAAGCATGGTGGAATAGAAATGTACTTAAGTCCATTTATATACCTCATAGGTGAAATACATTCTGACCCTGGGTGCAAAGATTTTATGCTTTTAGCTCTTTTTAGTTCATCTCCTATCCAGTATGAATGGATTAAAGGTTAATACAAAATGTCAAGTTGTCTGTGTAGGAATGGCTCTACAGCCAAACACAAGAACCATCTGTGATTCACTGCCTGTGCCTTGCTTTTGGATCTTCCCCTGTAATTATTAAAAAAAAAAAAAAGAAAAAAGCCTGATGATTCATAGAAGAAAATCAACTAATGCTTAAAAACAGAGGTGAGAAACTCACCCCACCTCCTGGGCTCAATCCAGACCATGGGGCGTCTTGCAGGGTGAATTCAGTGATGGCAGTGAGGTGAGTACTGGGGCAAGCGATGCAGGATAACACAGCTGTCACTTGTCTTCACTGCTGACATACATGCCCAATGGGGTTCTGCGCCCCAGATTTTGGCAGGCTCCATTCCCACTTGCCTCACCCACAAATTCCCTGCACCTCTACCAGCCTCACAGGCCAAATGATACAGTTTCCTGGGCTGGATCCAGTCCATGAGCCATGCATTTGACACCTGTGCCTTTGAATTAATCCCTGTACATGTTTTGCATTGCTTCAAAGGCAAGTTTGTAGTTCTTGCTTATCAAGGTTCCTTCTGAGCAGGCTCTTCCTGTCATTTCACAAGATGTTCATTTATTCCTTCTGAGGAAAAACCAAATGCACAAACACAAAATGAAAAAAATGCGGTGGCATCGTTGCAAGTGAATGCCTGGTAGCATGTGAATGTATTTCAGACACTACCATCTGCAAAAGCAGTGGCCAAACCCTTTCACACTTGCTCCATGTGTTGTAAAACTGCCTGCCTTTTCTCCTTCAGGATCTGCAATCTGTCACTGTCTGGCACCATAGGGAGAGAATGGGGCACAGTTTTTAAAATTCAATTACTGCTCTCACACAAAACGTGTTTTTGTATATTCTTCCATGTC
Source organism: Alligator sinensis (assembly GCF_000455745.1). NCBI lineage: Eukaryota > Metazoa > Chordata > Crocodylia > Alligatoridae > Alligator > Alligator sinensis. The sequence continues at coordinate 2,730,667 of NW_005841994.1, forward strand.
CGTGTTGAATAAAAACATTTGTATCTTGCTACTTAGATGGTCTTATCTCCGGATCAGCTTAACTCTTCATCAGAAGTGAACCTTGGCACTTCTGAGCCCTGAGTGGTGGCGGTGCATGGAGCAGTGACAGAGGCTGTGTTGCCAACAGCAGTGGCTCCTGTTTTGGGGCGCCAGTTGCTTCCCCTTCACTACTGTACTGCTCTTCACATGAGAACATAAGAATTGTCATTTATTGGGTCAGACTATAGATTTATCTTGCTTGGCATCTTATGTCACAAGTAGCAGTGTGTGGATCTTGAATGGGAGAGTGAACAGAGTATAACCAGGTTTTTTTTTCTCACTACCTTTTCCCCCCTTGCACCCTTCAGCATTTAAAATTAAGGAAATTCTGATTCAGAGGCTGTAACCCTAACTCCCATGGCTCAATAGCCACTGATGCCCCTTTCCTTCAGAATCTGTTCAATCTCTTTTTGAATCTGATTAAACTGTCAGTTTCCACAATATCTGATGGCAATGAGTTTCATACTTTAATTACATGCCGTAAGAAAAATAATTTCCTCTTGTTAGTTTAAACTATAAAAACATTAAAAACTGCCATGTACTGATAGATTCAATGACATCCTCATTTTAATACACAGCAAGTAAGAAGTGTTTTCCCATGTTCAAGGTAAAGAATGGAGGCAGACAGAAGCAAAGTGCCTGGCCTAAGGCCACACAGGAAGTCTGTGCCTACCAAGTCCTCCAAGTGCCATAGCTTCACGCAAAGTTGGGCTTCATCAGTGCAAATTCCAGTGTTTCTCAAGCCGGCTAGAGGTGTCAACTGGGAAAACCAGAGCCAATCCCCAGAGAAGGGGATGATCTACTTGGGGATAGTCCTGCTTTGAGCAGGGGGTTGGACTAGATGACCTCCTGAGGTCCCTTCCAACCCTCATTTTCTATGATCCTGTGTGTGGAAAAGACTTACCCTCCAAAGCAGGGAGGTAGTGGGACGCCGCGCCGGAGGATGTGTGTGGGAAAAACTAAACTGCAGCGGGCGGAGCCACTGCATCAGAACTTCAAAGGGGAAAAAAAAGGATGTGCCAGAAGGAGCATGGGATGTTTCCTGCATCAGTGTGGGCATGTTTTTTTATGTGCCTGCCAGGGCTGATTGGCCGGCCAGATGCCTGGGGCTAAAATAAAAAGCATGGCAGAAGAGCAGCAGGGGGTGCCAGGAGAGAAACCCCCAGCTGGTCCGGAGGGGCTGGAGTGCACCCACGATCCCAGGGAGGAGACCTGGTGGGTACCCCAGGAGGGGGAAGCCCCAGGGATCCACGACCAGCTTGAGCCAGGGGAGGTGTCCACAGAGCCAGTGTGTGCACAGAACAGCATCACTGAAGACTGGGGTCCGCAGGGACCCAGCAGCAACTTGATATGAACACTACCAGCAGGCAGTAAGGACCCTGTCCAAGGAAGGGATGACACAACGGGAAACGGGACAGAGCCAAGCACAGATGACGTCTAAACAGGAAAAAGGAGGCCACAGAAGACACTCAGGGAAGGAACATCACTGATTGACTGCAGCCATCAGACCCTACGACCTCGAGCATTGAAGACCACCTGGGCCATCAACCTCAGTGATGCAAGTGGTAACATCACGGTTGGCAGTAGGCAGGGCGTAGGGGAGGCAGAGCCCCACAGAAAAGGACCGGAAGAAGCGACCAAGGGAAGACTTTGGGGGGCAGGACCCAAACATTGTCCTCCAAATTTTAAATCAATTAATCATTAAAGACGTGGCACGTGAGACTCCCTGGGGAACCACCCTGAAGTCCCTTGCTGACTAGAGCGTCTGGCCCAGGAAGCCACGGCAAAGTCCGAGAAGCATCCCTACCCATGACATACTAGGGAGAGGCACGGGAGGTTATGCTATGACTCTATGAAAGGATGAGGCCCACATCCTGAATGCTTCCAGGCTGAGAGGGGGAATCTTTGAAACAAATGTGTTTTCCCTTGTGGATTCATTCACAAAACGGATTAGGAACTGAACAGAGTTACTTTTTAAACAAGGTACATTTTCTATAACACTCAGATTTTTTAGGTAACTAACCCAGATGATTGATCTCCATTGGGGAAAAAAGAACACTTTCTTCTTGGAGGATTTAAGAGGAAAGCTAGAGTGAAGAGGAGGGACAAGGCATTCCATAGGGGTGCACTGCATATGTTAAAGCTGGAGGTTAAGGCTGCAGTGACCTGCGACAATAAGAGGGGAGGGCAAAAGTAGCTGGGATTTCTGGAAATACTGATGTTTGCATGCCAGAGGTGTAGGATAAATGAGGGTATAGCATCTAGAAACCTTAAAGAAATGGTTTTAGCAGGTGATAATAGAAAGGGACAAAAAGAAGCAGGTAAGGAAGGAAATTTCTGTAAGTAAGTTTTATTTTGAGGGTCTTTAAAGCGTGACCCATATCTCATAATCAGGTAACTGGATACTTGGGGTGGGGGGAAGAGCATACTTTATTTGATAGCTTAGCTTATGTGCTGAAAAATGCAGTTTAGGGTTGACCAAAGCAGTTGCCTAATTTGGGTCAAATTTAGTGAGCCTCTTCAGGTGAAAAAGATTGAGAAAAAAATGTAAAGAAAGTCAAAACATCTGGTTTTGACATTTTAAAATGAAACTCTTCAAGGACCCATTTTGAAGTGATGTTCTGTTTAAAAATCTAGTTAACTTTGTTTTAAAAATGTGAAGGGCACCTAGAACTAAACAAACATTTAAGTTGATTAAACCAAGAGCTTTGTTTTGACCTCCAGAATTTCTTCTTCC
>NW_005841994.1:2733494-2736324 GCF_000455745.1 Alligator sinensis
CTGCATTACCCATACAGCTCTGCTAAGAATGAGGTTTTGTGGCAGAATACATTTGTTAATAATATTGGCAAAGCTGGAGGGAAAAGAGGAGTCCCATTAAATATTACTTCAGAGTTGAGGGACAGGGCAGAGGTATGTTGTGACAATTTCTGAAGCTTTATTTCAGGATGAGTATTCTTTCTGGCATCAGAGAGCACTCACTGCGGTGTGTCCTACCCACACAGCTGATCTGCCCCCAGTGCCAGGGGCTGGGAGCAGGACCCTTATATACCATCTGGGGAGGTGCTATGTGAAAGGTATTCCTAGGGGGACAGTCCCACCCAGGGGTCTAGAGTATGGCTGAGGATGGGATTAGGTCAGAGTTGCTCACAGTTGCTCCTTGAATGGCTTTACCAACCCCTTCATTGCCTTCTTGAGGTCCTTTCAGTCCCTTGGGTAGCAAACTCCATATAAGATAATGTTCAGGAAACTGCCTGAGTCTGGGGTGGAGCTGACTCCCTTGCTCTGCCCCTTCCCATTTTCTGCCTCCCACCGGCCTTTTAGTCTTTGGAAAACCAATTTGGCCTCAGCTATTTGCTGTAATTCGTTGTGTATGGAGAAGGGCGCAGCAATCATCTGGTCAAGGATGATCCATATAACATTCTGCAGGGTTACTTTGGAGGGAATATGCAGCACCATTTCTTGCTGATAATGTCAGGCAGCATGTCCCAGGCATCTCAATAGCTGATAAGGACAGATTTTTGTCCAATGCCTTCCACAGGGCATCCTCTTCTTTCTTCCTCTCCTTTAGGTCTAATGAAGGTGTCTTCCTGGAGCAGGAAAGGTACTGCCTTATCCAGGGAGGGCAAGCCTATGCCTAAATGACAGAGCAGGGGTTGTAGTCACGGGCCACTTCCCTTTGAACTGGAAGCCCTCCTTCAGTATTGATACCATGTGGGAGCATGCATTTGACTTGGACCAAAAAATGTATGTGTTGCCCTTCCAAGCATCGCTCTGTGTCATTGCTACTCATTGGCCAGCAGATGGCTGACAAGACACACATCCCAGCATGCCTGGTGGCTGTCTAATATCCAGAGGTTTCCAGGGATTTTTCTGTATACTGAAGAGCATCTGGTGGACAGCCAGCAGGGTGGATGTGACCAGGAGTGACTGGACAGAACTGCCCATCATTTCTGCTGCTACCACTATCCACTGCTACCACGCTAGAGTGCTAGTATCCCAGAAATGGAGTGAGGAGAGTTTGCCCCTGGCATGCACAACACTGAGGTGACCGGGGTGACTGTATCACTTTCGCTACCTGGGAATTTTTCCTACCCTTCACAGCCCTGGCTGATGAAGCCATTCTTAGGCTGCCTGGATGTCTGCAAGAAACTTTTCAACTACTGCTTCAGCAGTTGCCAAATGGCTGTGCCATGTGGTTTGATTGCTTCACCGTGTGCAAGAGGTCCCTAAAGATCCACCTGGATGTCAGTGATCTCCACATGTCCTGCTTGGTCATCTCCACCCAAATCCTGCATAATATTTGCAAGACCAAGGGGGAAGCTATTCCTGAAGTATGGGCAGTGGAAGCAAATACGTCTAACTTGACTTTTGGAGCCATACTGTCCCAGTCAAGGGTCTTGGGAACCACTACACCCATATGCTTTCTACTGTCAAAGATAACCTCTGCCAAGGTTAACTATGACATTTGGGACAAGGAACTGTTCACCACCAAGGAGGCCTCCACAGTGTGGGTCATTTTGAGGGAGCCTGATACCTAGTTCAGTCCTCACTAACCGCAAGAAATGAATTTCTCTATTCACCAGGGAGTTGCAGCCAGTGACAAGCCCACAGGCCATTGTTCTGTTCCAAATTTAACTTTTTGTAGTTACCTGTAGATCCAGCACACTCAACGGCAAGCCTGATGGCCTGACTGGGAAGGATGAATTCATAGAGACTACCTTACAGAGGCCATTCATGGTCTTGGACCCCACAAAAATTTCTATGCAGGGTGAGAGAAAAAAAGGCCCACTGGAACTCTTTTGGGCCTCTTTCAACCAAGATCCCCTTTTGTGTAGTGTTGCACCCACCTTGCCAAATTCAGGGCCTCAATGTGACTAGGATTTTAAACTGGAAGGGGGCATCCTTTACTATCGGGGGCGTATCCACATTCTGGAAGGGCAGCCCTTTTCAGAGGTGTTCAAACTTGGACAAGGGTACTCCAATGGCTGGCCAATCCAGCCATACCAAGACTGAGAGACTCCTTCCCCACAATTTTTGGTGGCTCAAGAAGAACTCATTATGCATTAGCTCCTTTGAAACTTTCTCCCTCAACAAGACCCATCAAGCCTTGGCCGTTTGGGTCCCTGAAACTCCTACCCACTCCTCCTCAGCCTACAACACCCCTGGAATTCATCACTGACCTTCCCTGGTCCCAAGACTATACCTTGATCCTAGTAGTAGATTAGCTCACCAGAATGGTCCATTTCACCCCCTATTGTGGTGGCCCTACCACCAAAGAAACAGCTTAGCTGTTCCTGGGAAACACCTTCTCCTTCCAGCATCATGTCAGATCAAGGGCCCTGATTTGTATCCCATTTCTGGTGAGAGTTTTTCCAGCTTTTAAAAGGTAGAAGGTTATATGTCAGCCTATCACCTAGAGTCCAATCATTAGACCAAGCTGATTAACCAGGTGCTGAAGCAGTATCTCTGATGCTTCCTAAATTTCCACTAGGATGACCAATTCCCCTGCCCAGGACTCAACTGGACATCTGAGCTCTGCATGGGAAGGGCAGGATTGGGGGAAGAAGCGCAAGGGGAATGCTGGGCAAGCAGGCATCATCTTCAGCAG
>NW_005841994.1:2736355-2750886 GCF_000455745.1 Alligator sinensis
ATCTCAGGTTCTGAGCATGAAGCCAGGTACAGTGGGGAAGGAGTTGGTAGCTGTTGCTCATCTTGGGTGGCAAGCACAGGGGGCTGCATGAGGTGTCAGGTGGACAGTTACCATGACCACTCCTCAAATAAAGATGAAAAGGGAAGAACTCGCAGCATATAGCAACTGGGAATGAGCAGGGAAAAAGAGAAAAGGCAGCATCATAATGTATATCCATTAAAGACCACCAAAAGGTGGGGAGGCTTTAAAACCACTATCCAAGCTATTTATATTGTGAGAATAACCAAGGAAAGTATAGGTTCTTTACTGAACATGGAGAGTAATCGAGAAATATGTGATGGCTGATCATTTTTGTCAGCTTTCTCGGCATCAGGAAACATGTATGCAAGTAGAGCAAGGAGGATTTGGTAGACAGAACTCAGTGCACAGTTAGCAATTTGGCAAATGATCCCACAGTGGATGGGAAACAAAAGGACGGTCTTAAATTGCAACAAGGGAAACCATGTCAATTTTAGCAAGACCAGCGAGCCTGAGGAAGCATGCTCTCAGTGCACAGCCTAGAATCCCTGGCTCTCTGGTCTTAGTAAAACTGATGCTGTGGCTTCACACTGAAAGTTGAGCTGCTGAGGGTTAACTGTTAAATTCATAAACATGATTTTGGAAGATAATCCCAGAGATTTCAAATAAAGATCCATAGCATTAACGGCATTCTACTCTGTGGGAGTCTTCCTGAGTTCTTTGCAACAGAAGATTTACTGTATTATTTTCCTATACGTAACAGCTGCAAAGGCTTGCTTGGTAGGGCAGTGCAAAATTTCATTGTTTGTTTCAATTTGACACGGTTTCAACTCATTCTGAGCTCAAAACAGCTACATCAAAACAAAGGGCTTTGAAACAGCTTTGAAACAAAATGAGGCTAGTTGAAACATTTTGAAAGTTTTGAAATGTTTAGAGTTTCGAAGTAGCTAGGTGGTGGGAGACAGGAGAGAACCAGGGCTATGCTCCTAGCGGCTCTGTGTGGTTCATCCAGATGGGGAGTGCAGCCCTGTCTCTCCCCGTCACCCGCGGTCAGGCTGCGGAAACCAATCATAGTGCAGGGGAAGGGAACTGAGCCCAGGCTCAGTTTCCCTCCCCAGCACTGCTATTGGGCTGGGGAAGGGAGCTGAGCCTGATGGCTCAGTTCCCCTCCCCAGCCCTACAATCAGGCTGGGGAAGGCAACTCAGCCCAGTTGGGCTGAGTTACACTCTCCAGCACTATGATCAGGCTGGGGAAGGAGTTCTCATTGTCACTGACCCCCACACTGGGCCCCAGAATCCTACTGTTGAACCCCACCTGGATTCCTCCCTTCAGGCGCTCTCTCCCGCCATCATACCAGGCACCCAAACTCCCTGAACTGATCCCCCTTCGGGTGTGATCCCCCCCACCGGGACCTTTGGCTCTCTAGCCCTGGCCCACCTCCAGGTCAGTCGGAACCCCAGGCCCGCCGCTCTTGGTCATTCCTCGCAGTGGGCCCCTGGCCCTTTGACCCTTCCAGTCCTGGCCCCAGCATGGACCAGTCAGGGGGAGTTCAGACAGGCCTGAGTCTATGGTCCTTACTCTTTTGCCCTGGGGTCCACCTTCCCAACCCTCCAACAAAGGGGTAACCCACCCAGTTGTGGGGGCTAGGGGTTAAGGTGCCCTGACCCACCTTTCACTGGGGTGGTAACTGGCTTGGCATTTCCTGGGGGCTCCTATGCCACTGAGAGCCCCACCAGGCCACCCACTCCCGGCAGGGTGCAGTTTTAGGTCATACCCAAGACCAGGAGCCTCTTTACCATCCCCTACAGCTCCTCCCTTACCTCCAGATGATATCAGCAGCTCTCCAGCCAGGCAATGTTGTTGCCTGGCTCCAGCATCAGAACTGCCCTGTTTACGTGGGCAGCCCTGAATCTAAAATGGCTGCCCTCATCAGGCACCTGCTGGCTGCTGCCCTCTGGCACTTAAAGTGGCAGGCACAAACAGTGCCCTGCCCCACCAGGGGAAGAGTAGGGAGGGGGTGGTAAGTCAGGGACCTGCTGATGGAAGTCCTCTGTTTGGGCTGGAAAGGCTTGTACTGCAGGGACAGAGGCCTGTAGAGGGAACCCCCTACCTGCATATGGAGGCGCTGGGGGAGAGAGAGAGCCCAGAGAGGGAGTGGGCTGTGAGAATCCCAAATCTGCATAGGTGTGTGAGGGGACACTTAACCCCTACTGTTTGCAGGAGGTGTATTTTTCAGAAGGAAACTAAAGAAAAGAAGCCTATTGCCTGCAGTGGCTGATTAGAGACTTGGTTTTTTTGCTGAGTTACCAAGAAAGAGCAGAGAGTCCACCTTCCCCAGAGCAGCAGAAGCCTTGCCTCTGCCACCTAGTGGTGGATCATAGTTAAAGCTGTATTGCCATTTATTGTTATGGGAAGGGGAGTGTGAGCAGAGGGAAATCAATCTGGGTTATGGGAGGGGATGGGACTGTTTTAAAGTGTTATAACCAGGTGAATGTAAACATTGAAGTTGTCTGATGCAAGCAGGACCACCCAGTGTGGTGGAATTATTCATCTATTGTTACAGTTGTAAATTCTATTCAAACTGTTGGTTTTATTATTAACTATATTTCTTTTTTTGACCAATCATTTATTTTCTGTATAATAAAGAAATCTATTTTTTTTTTATTGGACATAAAGTAAATTCTTGGCCAGTGAGGGTGAGGGACACACCTCTCCAAGAGACACCTCAGTCAGCAGACCTGTCTGAGGGGGTTCCCAGGGCTACTGGCACCCTGAGGATCCAAAATCTGGCATATTGTCTGGCCTAGCGTGCCAGCGAGGGTTACATATAGTATAAAAAATGAGTGAAAACCAAGAGCTGCATTTACTGAGGGGAGTCCCTTGAGTCTATCAAGGGGTGCCTTGGGTCTTTTCAGGAGTGCCTCAAGTAGCACCTTGCCAAGGTTATTTAAATGCATCCAGTTCACTGAAGTTAGAGGAGTAGAGACAAACAGCTTCTGGGAAGGTATGGCTGCGTACTGCCCAGACGGACAGCGAGCACCTACTAAGCCTGTGCTTAGCTGTTATGTGGAACTTGTCATCCATCTATTTCAAAGCACTTTTCAAAAAAAAAGCTCAGAATCAGCTCTTACATTGGGAAATAGACAGAGGCTTCTCAACATCAAATGGCAAGTTAGCAGCAGAACCAGGGCTAGAACTCAGCTCCCCTGACAGACAGATCAAAGCATGAACTATACAGCAGTGTTTCTTGCCTGTTTGGATCATGTCACCATATGAGCAATATGAAGGATAGGATGATGGCATGGGGACCTCTTTCATTCCCTCCAGGGTGCAGCTGAGGCACATGGGTGGACAGGTTTGCCCTGTTTCTGCCTATACCTAGTGTGTGGATAAATTTTAGAGCTTCATTCTCTAGAGCACCTTTAACCAGCACTTAGTCAACCAGAGAAAAAGCATATTCCTTGCTGAGTCTCCCTTCTCCCTTCACATTCTTCTGCTCCATCTCCAAGCCACATGCCATCCCCCCCATTCCCACTCCTGAGAAACAAGAGTCCTGGACCCCATCCACACCTCTGCTCACCAGGCCCACTAGTGGCAAGAGAGGGAGATACCTGAGGCCGGAGGACAAGTTGAAACTAAAGGACATGTAGCTCAGTAAGGGAGATGCTGCTCTGTCAAGGAGCAGGTCTGGAGTCCTAGCTTGGATCCTTGCTGGCTATGGATCAGAACCTCCCCACTGAGGTCCATGTCATCCAAGGAATATTAAATGTAATGTGTAGGGGCTCAACTTGGAGAGGGGACTGGACAACGCCTGACCTGTGGCTGGTGCACTGCAGTGGTCTAGGGATGACAGTCTGACCCTGCACAATGATTGGCAAGCAGAGTTCAAGCCTTTTCTCAGGGGCACTGGCTGCAGCCTGTATCATGGTGGGATCAGCTAGAATGATGTTGCTGGCATGAGAGAAGTTGGCTCACACCAGAGGAAGGGATGTGGGCGCTGTGATACTACTCTGCATAAATCTAGTCTCTCCCACCAGGAGCCACAGGATGCACATGGCTTTATGGCCCAGTACTGGAGGAGCTGATGCGGAGAGTACCTTGCATACCACCAGGCATGGTAGTTGGGGTGCAGTCTGCAAAAGGATCCACATTTGGAGCCTAGAGAACCCCCCCCCCCCCCCCAAAAAAAAAAAAAAAAAACAACACCTTCCCAAAAAACAAAGAGTTTGTCATGAAAAAAAAAATTGTCACCCAAAAAAAAAAAAAAATCTGCTTACTTCACAGACACAGAGCCCATCCCAGAGACAATGGAGCCAGCTCCCTGCCCACTTCTATCCCATCCACTGCCTCACCTACAGAGGAAGATGAAGACTCTGTGTCTGCTGTGTTATGGTGGCACCCTTCCAGGCAGGCTGAGGAGGGGCTCAGTAAGTAGGGAAGTAGGAAAAGACTCAGGAAGAATTCATTGAAAGTTCAGTTGATACTGACATATGCCCACAGAATAATTTGATTTTCGGTGTACCAGTATTTGGGGAAAATTTCTATCCAGTTCTTGTAATAAACCTTGGCAAAGTGATGGGGGATATGAAGGAGGTGTGGCAGGATTTTTGCCTCTGTCAGGAGAAGTTGCTGCTGTTAGACTGACCTGCTGCCTTGTGGCATGGTGTTCCACGGGCAGCTTGAGCGCCAGTCCTACTGGGCACCAGTCCTACTGGGTACCTGTCTCGGTCGGCTTGTACCTGGGAACTGTTGTGTTGTACACAGCCTTCCCTCTCCATCTAGTGAGTTGGGTTTGAAGTAGTTACTGTGCTCATTTGCAGAGAGTGCTGCTTTCCCCCCCAGGCTAGTCAGTGTGAATACTTCTGACTGCCAGTCATAGAGTACAGCCATCTCCCTGGTGCAAAAACCATCACTCTTATTTTTTCAGCCTTTTCCCTCATTCCACCTGTTTTCACAAGTGTCCTGAACCCAAGACCCAGTAGAAAAGAAATCTGTCAGCACCAATGAACTTCACTGCTGGATGCACAGGCCAGGTTCACTGCCACCATTGCCTGATCATTAATCAAGGCCTGCTCTGGCAGACACCACTCTGCTGTTTCAGCCTCTCCCATAGTAAGGCCTGACAACTCCATTTAGTGCAGATGGACATGAAATTTTGAATGCAGTGCTCAGATTACCCAGAACTTTGAAGACAGAACTCCTGGAACTGATCCAGCAGCAATATCTTTCCCTCCTGCCTCCTGGGGTGACTACTGCTAAAGTTGCATCAAATTGTTGTTAGTCTGGGCTGCAGCTATTAGTTTAACTAGGGACCCAATTTCTTCCTCCTTCACCTCATGCTATCCTGGAGCCACATGCTGAGCCTCAAAGAAACCTGTTTTTCTCCTTAGCTCTCTCCTCTTCCTTTCTGCACACATGTTCCAGGTCCAAGGCATGCACTTGAATCCTGTTATTGTGCATATCATATCCCTAGTGGATTGGGCCCCACTTTTGAAGTGTGTAATGTCCCTTTACAGTGCCAGGACCCTGCTGGAGACGAGGCAGAGGAAGAGCAGCTCTGTTCCCTATTTTGAGGTTGCTAACACATCAGCAGGTTAGCTGAGCTCTCCTTATCTGTCCAGATGTCGGAGGTTTGAGGGGTGCAGCCCAGTATGTACCATTGTACCACTTCTGGTGATAGAAGCAAAGTCAGTGGGTCAGGTCATGGGCTCCAGCTGTTAGAACTTGGTGCAGCTACAGGAAGGGGGTTGTGAAGGGGTGAGCTGCTTGTTAGGCTCTTGATCTTCCAGCTACCAGGTACTGGTTTAGCAGTATTGGGGTAAACCATTCCCAAGTATGCCTCACTCACTTGCTCCCATTCACACATGGAAATGTTGGGGCAAGGCCACCCAGGGATATACTTTGAAGCTACTCTCGAGACCTCTGTTTCTGATGTGCCTGAGCACATCCACATGGAACACTTCTGGAGTAGCTTTGCTACCACACTCTGGGTCTGGCAAGTGCAAGCATTGTGGGGGCCTGAGGCAGGGGCATGGGAAAGCTGCTGCTCCCACCTTTTGCTACTCTGGCTTCCTTTCACTTTAGAGGGACCTCCAGGTAATCCATGAAAATGGCAATGATCCAGTCACCAGCCAGCAGTGGGGAAGGGACAGTGCTGCTACTGAGCTTTTGCAGGGCAGTTCTCTGATAGTGTCACCCCAATGAGGAGGAGACTGAGGGTCATGTCCTAATTTCTGGGGAACAGGCTTTATCTGTTCAAAATTTAGACATTGCAGCAACAAGGGTTTCTCCTCTGGAAAAGAGTGACAGCTGTTTAATCCATTTGGGGGCATCTTCGAAGCCATATGACTTTGCATTGAGCATCACATCCAGGTGCAGGCACATGAGCACCAGCTTATCTCACTGCCCATTGAGTACCGGAGCTTGGACTATATTTCTGATCTGTGCTGGTACAGTACCTGATATGGTAGCAGCCTGGTTCATGACTGGCTCTGTAGTCTCATTAAATAAGTCAAAAGTCTGGATACTGGGTATTGCTAGTTTTGACAACCACTAGTAGTCAAAACTACTTTTACTAACAGTGACCTAAGACATTTTAGTACCATATGCAATCTAAGGGAAAAGTTCTGCCAAACAGTACAGTGAAATGCAACTTGCCCGTGAAATCAATGGGGCTACATTCTACTCAAGAGGACATGGATCAGATCCTATAACAACATTACTCTGTCTCTGACAGAGGCAGGTTCGTGTCTCTGTCAGTTTGAATTGTACTTTATTTGTTGTGCTTTTCAGTGCAAATGTGAAATGTTTTCAATTGCATATCCATGATGAAAATGACATTTAATGGGCAAAATACATCTTGCATTTATATTTAAGATATGGAATAAGGTGAGCCCAAATTGCTTCTGCTTACCTGCAACACTGATTGCCCACAACACAGGCACCATTTGGATTGGGAGGATCAATAAAAGATAACAATGTCTTGACTATTGGTTGTCAATTACTGTAAACCTTATCCCAAGTGCTAACCTCATTGACTGTCTACACCTATGGCAGTAAATCAAAAGCTGCTGACAGAACTCCTAATACCTCCTCATTAACTGCAAGTTTAATTAAGTGGGAATGTGCCACTGGGTAATCATCAGAGTACATAAAACTGACTGTAACAAAGTTCAACTGCAGGGGTGGCTGTGATGCCCTTGGAGCAGCCACCCCCTCCCCAATCCCCAGCCCTTGTCAACCTAGCTCTCTGTGGGCAATCTCCCCTTCCCCTCTCCTGCCATGCCTTGATGAAATGATACTTTCAGAAAAGGGAGGCGCCCCAGAGCTTCCCAGGTCAGATCTCCTCTCTAGTGCTGGTGTCTCTGTTCATCACCTTAAGGGCTAATTATGTGGGCTTCATCTTTCCCAATACCCATGCCCAAGCCTTGCAGATGTCATACTTCCTGATCAAATCATAACTGCCCCTGTGGGCCACAGGCTCCTGGCTCTGCTTGTCCTTATACCAGCCCTGCTCTGGGCCATGGGCACCCTGGCCCCCTTGGTCCTGGCTGTGGCCCTCCTGGCCTTCGGTCCTTCTCCTTAGACCCTGGCCCTGATCCTAAGCCAGTTGAGACTCTGGTCCCTCCTTGGCCTTCAGCCTCTCCTGAGCCCTGGCCCTGCTCTTAGGCCAGTGAGACCTATGAGCACCTTGGTCCCACCTGCTCTGTGGGTCCTCTGTTTTCTTTTTGAGCCCTCTAGCCTCAGTTGTTTTTCTGGGCCCTGTCTCCCTGGGCCAGCTGGGACCTCCTTACTTCCCCTTAATTCCTTCCATAAACCACCAGTTGCTTACCTCAGGTTGGAAGTTACCTAGGAGCCCTGCTACCCAGAAGCCCTGCTGCCCAGGAGCTCCTTCTTCTGCAGCTCTCAGGGTTAGATTGCCTGCCCAGCTCCAACTCTGGGCTTATATCCTGATAGTTCAGCCCCTGTAGGCCATGTGACTCCTAAATGCCCTCTTGCACACCTGCAGGCTGCATCTCAGGCTGCCTGCCTTCTTTTAGGTCCTGTCTACACAAGATGTGGATTGTGCAATAGCTTGTTACTACAGTGCAGTACTGTTGTGTAGCATAAAGCATGACACAATGCTACTGTGCAGTAGTAACAAGCTACTGCTCAGTCAGTGTCACCTAAAAGCTGTTTGGCAATGCTGCTTCACAGTAACTCTGGTTACTGTGGAGTCATTTAGTACTTGTGTATACAAGTAGTAAATGACTGTGCAGTAGCAACTGTGCAGTCAGCATTTCATGTAGATGTGGCCTTAAAGTAGCAGCAGCATGAAGCCTCCTGGTACAGTGACTTAATGACACTATATAGGCAGTCCTCAACTTAAGATGTTTCGTGTTACAACGAATGGAAGTTATAACATTTAAACATTGATGCCCTGTTTTGACTTTCTGATGTCAGTTTTGACTTTACAATGCTTGATCCGACATAACATCATGCCAGCGAACAAGTTCACTGGGTCACCCAGCTCCCTGGAGAACATCTGTCCAAACGTCCTTGCACACTTTCTTTAAGAAAGCAGACAAGACTCCAGAAAAACCTGCATCCAAGACTCCTGAGAAGACTCCAGCCATGAACCCTTCAAAAAGTCCAACCAAGATCCCTTCAAAAAGTCCAGCAAAGTCACCTTAAAAAGTCCTTTCAAATCAATATGATTACTATTTACAATATAAATACATTAATGTAGCTATAATTGTTTGAGTACAAAATTCTGGGTTATTTTTGGTGAAAATAGGGTATTGGGCCTTGGTTCAGGAACTAATCCCCCTTTTATAACATTGTTCCTATGGGAAAATTGGTTCCAAGTTATGACATTTCAACTTAAGACGTGGTTTTCAGGAACCAATTGTGTTGTAAGCCCGAGGACTGCCTGTACATCATTGCACCATGAAAATCTTCCATCTTCTGTGATCCCATGGATGCTCCATATTATATTCCTGGCAGTTGTTAACAATGATGGTTAAGGACACTACTTAGAAAATGAGGTGGCTGTTCTGGACTGGAGTTTGGGCAGTGAGGAGCAGCTACCTGACAGACAGGCAAAGTCTAGGAGCTGGGTTCCCTGGGAGCCAGGAGTCAGTATCAGAGCTGGAATCAGGAGCCAGAGTCAGGATATGCTGGATCATATGGCACTGTACATGGGTGGATCCAGCATTTTGTGAAGGGGGTGAGAGACCAGTGATCAGTACTGCAAGGGTGGCTGCACCCTGGTTCCCAGCTCTCCTTCTCCCACTCTTAGGTGGGCAGACCATGCAACAGGAGCAGCAGTGGGGACTTTTTAAAGTCCCCGAATCAGGTAAAAATCCCCTTCCATCCTCAGCAGCATGTCTCCTCCCCTCTCATTTGTTATGTCCTCTTCCTGCCATGGCTGCTGTCCCCACTACTCCTTGCTGATCAGCATAGAGGGTGTTCCAGAGCTGCTTCTGCCCTGCTTCAGCTGGACTCTGTTGGCAACTGCAGTGGCAGCAGTGGGTAGGTTCCTCCTCTCTGCCTGGTCCCCTTGGGTGTTCTCTGCAAGCCCAGGAGCAAGGATGGGGCAGGCAAAGCTGCCTACAGCTGTTGCCATTGCTGTCTCCTGCTGAGCCCTGCTGCAGTGGTTCTGGAGTCCCTCCCCCAACCACCCTCCCAAACCAGGACTCTCCCAATTCATTCTGCCACTGGGAGGGGCTCCAGAAGCACTGCAGCTGGGCTCAACGGGGGACAGCAGGGTTCACCTCCCCCGTGCTTGCTCCTGAGCTAGCAGGGAATACCTAGAGGGACTAGGCAGAGAGGAGGAACTCATTCACTTCCGCTGTTGCTGCTGCCATGGTTCCCCACTGGAGTGTGGCAGGGGTGGCTCTGGAGTATCCCCTTTCCCAATCAACCGGGAACAATGGGAGCAGCAGTTGGGGAAGGGGAGAAATGAGAGGGGAGGGGACATGCTACTGAGGACAGAGGGAAAGGGAGGAGGTCCTGAGAGTGAAGGTGGAGAGGATTCTTACCTGATTTAAGGAGTTAAAAAATGGTCCCTGCTGCTGCTCCCTTAGCATAGTCCAAAAAAAGCGCTGGGGGTGGTGGTGTTCATACCACTGCATCCCCTCTGGATTTGCCCCTGCACTGCATGGCTTTGAGTGATGTGGCTAAGACTGAGAGCAGAACGTGAACATGTACATGCTAATATCCACTCCTCTAGGGTGATGTAGTGACAGCAAGCACAGGAGGCTGAGTACCTGCTGTTTGAACCCCAAACCTTCATCTGGGATCTGAGCTGCTACCATACTGAGTAAACCCTCTATAATGAGCTGCTCAGAGTCTATTCACCCGTTCAATTTTGGATTTTTTTCTTTTCCTGTCTGGGTGACTCAGCCCGCCTGGTTTCATCTGCCTGAGCTATTTGGTTTTAAATGGTTCTCTTTAACCTTGAAACCTTTGCAACTCCATGTGCCCCCTTGCTGGAGAAGATAAATGCTCCATATAAATTGATGTGAAAAAGGGAGCCTTGTTCACATCGTGTTGTCCCTTCCTGTAGGTTTTAAATCTTTAGGCCTGTTGTTGGAAGAGGAGGATAGATGAGTTGTGTCTGAGACAGCTGCAAGGAACAGATTGTCTTAACTCACATTGATTTCAGTTGATATAAGTGGTAGCAGAGTGGGCTCAGGACCTTGCTGGATGGAGCCCTGTGAGCGATTGTGAGGGCTCTTAGGTGCCTCTGTGACAAAGAGGCTGTGATTTTGCATATTTGTGAGTACTAGCATTTCAAAGTCGAGAGGATAAGTATCTTCTACATTAGGCCCACGCTTAACACATCCTTCAGTTTTTGCTTTTTGCAGTCCACAGCCAGGGTAGTTACAAACCTGAGATTCTGACGTTATGTCCTAACCATGAGGCAGTCACTGAATTCTGGGTTAGATCAGCTCCTGGCAGAGGCAGTTGTCAATCCAAGGTTTGGACACAGGCTGTCTTTCTGCTTTGAAGTTGGTGGTATTATGGGAAAATGAGCCCCTGTCTGCTTCTGGCTCGTGCCTTCAGGATTCTCAGGCTTAATGTCAACAGATTTGGTGGCCTCTACTTCAGGCCTGATCCATCAGCCAACATTTTCTCTCACTTCTTCTTTTGCTCCCTGCCCCTGACTTCACTAAGATTGATCATTTCTTTTAAAATCAAGTGGTATTTAATAGTTGGGGCAGATGGGGAGGGGAATGGGGTAGACATGGTGCTCTCTTTTGTGGTTGTATGAATGTGAAGCTTGGAGACAGATGGTTGCATAACCCTTGCATGCTGAAAAATATCTATGATGAGTTTCCAGGCCCATTTTCTTGCTGAAAGCCATCATGGACCAGACTACGATGTTTTCATTGGAGTACACAGCCAGATCCTTCAGCCTTCCTTACATCTAAAGGACAAACTGCAGTATGTGAGATTATCATGTGTGTTCGTCTCTATGGAATCCAGAGGTAAATCTAGGATGCTGGGCACTTCCCCATTAGATGCTGACAATGAGAATTGAGCCTTAGTTTGTGACCCTCAGTTCTCCTATGGGAAAATGGGAATATTCATCCTTCTGGTCTCCCACTTTCTCTCTACCTTAGACTGCAAGGTCTTTGGGAAAGGTTCTGGCTTTCAGAATGGCTACAAACAGATGTCAACTTTGGGCTGCCATAAATATTTTTATGGTGGCATAAAGCCTGAGCAAAGAGACATCTTAGCTATTTGTCATGCCACAAATTCCTAAATTTTGTGACAGCGAGGAGACTAGTCATAATTTGTGCTATCTTTTTGCAGCCAGCATCTGTTTGCTTATAGTGGGAAAGCACAAGCAGCCTGTGGCTGCCTGCACTAAGCAGCTGCTCCAAGCAGGAGCTTCAGGGGCTCAATCCTGTGAGACAACAGCCTCCCATGTCTTACACCAACTTTGGGCATGTGTTTGCAAGCAGGGGTTCCCCACTTGCAGACATATACCCTGAGCTGGGGAGCAGTAGCTGGGGGAATCCTTTGACAGGATATTCCCCTGGCACGCATCTGCAATTGTGGAGGAGAGAACTCCCATAGGAGTGCCCCCCTCCATGCTTGCACAGTGCATCCTGACACAGGACACAGCAGCATGATATGCATGCCAGCAACTCTTTCTCATTGCTGTGCCCTGGGTTAAGGCACAAATGTGCAAGTGTAGATGGGAGAACCCCCTATGGGAGTTCCTTCTCTGCCCTTGCAGATGTACACCAAGGGAGTCTGTGCCCCAGCACAGGAGTCAGGACTGTAAATGAGACATTTTCTCATTTGCAGACACATGCCCCAAGTCAGAGTGCTGCATCGACAATGTTTTACCCCAGGATTGGGCCTCTGAATCTCTGGAAGGGGCAGGTGCCCAACACTGCCGGACAACAGCCCTGGCAGTGTCTGAAGTCAGTGAAGTGGTAGTTGTGCTACAACACATTACAGAACAGCCGATTGCACTACAAAGATTATGTGTTTCCAACCTATGTGTCTGTACAGTGTAGAGCCCGCTGAACACTCCCAAGGCTATTGGGTAGGGACCCTGCCCACTGGACCTATGTGCTCTTATACTTCCCCTGGCTTGTGGGCTGCAGCCCAATTTCTTACCTTGATCTCCCTGGTACATTTCCTGGGCCCAAGCTCACAACCCATTAGCCCTTAACAGAAATGGTAGCTGGGATAGAAGGCTGGAAGCAGGAGGGGTAAAGGCAGGAGTTTGCACAGATGCAGAGGAGGAGGATGGAGTGGTAGCTGAAGAGGGGACAGGGATAAATGCTGGGACAGGGAGGACCAGGGAAGAGGCAGGAATGGGGAAGCAGGAGAGGATAGGATGGACAAGCAGTGGCAGGGAAGATGGGGTTGATGGGCCCATAATCTATAGAGAGCATTGACTCATGGACCTGAAGTAGAGCCCAGGGTTTCTAAGCTTTCACACTGCTTTGCTAATGTGAAGACTCTTTGCTGGGAAAAGTCTAGTAAACAGCTATGAAATCCAATGCTTATCTCTCTCTAGTGGAAAGTTCACCTACAAGATAATAGCTTTCAAGTGCTATGCATTGGATACAACCTTCCTAACTCTACTGATGACCCATGTAGGTAACATACCATAACACAGTTGCACAGTCAAGTGCTCCAAAGTTAGGATATTCCAGAATTGTGCTGGTCTTTCCAACTTTAATTTGACTGCCTTGTGCTCATGCATTACAATGCCATCTGTAATTACATGATTACATTATTTTTGGCATAGACCCTGCCTCATTCACTGCATAGTACAGACTGTTTTGGGAATGAATTAGGACTTTGCAGTCAAGCTATTTTCTGTAGGATCCCTTGCCTTTGTGTTGCAGAAACTGGAACACTTATTTTGAAGGAAGCAAGGGACAGCAGGAAGAGAAACAGAAGTTTGGTAAGAACAGTCAAATGTTCCCTGGAGAACTGGATCCTAACCCCACTCCTGCTACCAAGTTCCTATGCGATGCCAGGCAAATCACTTCACAGCTGTGTTTCTCTGGCGTATATTCCTTGTTTCTGAATACTAAGCTGGATCCTTATCTCCAGAAGTGGCAAGCACTCAAAACAGTGACTGAAGCCACTGAGAGCTGGGTGTGAACATGTGAAGGGCTGTGTGATGCTAACTACTCTGAAAGATCATGCCTGATGCCTCTCAAATGAGTACCCAGAATTAGTGTGAATCATTTTCATAACTTTGATCCTAATCTTGATCCCTCTTGTCTTCATCTGCAAACTGAAAAAATCACCCCCATATCACAGGGAGTGGTGCACATTACTAGTATTCATTAATGCTTGCAAAGCACTGAAATCCTACAGCGATAAGCGCCATACACAAGCCCATGAGGAAATTAATTCATAGTTTTATAGTCGTTAGGAGCTGGAAGGGACCTTAAAAATCATCAGGTTCAGCCCCCCTGCACTTGGGCAGGAAAGACCGCTGGGATCAGATAACCCCAGCAAGATAGACATCAAGACGCTTTTTGAAGATTGCCAGGGTGGTGACTGTACCATGTCTCGGGGAAGCCTGTTCCAAACCCCCAGTACTTGACTTGTAGAGAAGTTTTTCCCTATGTCTAGCCTGATGCAATCCTCAGTCAGCTTGTGCCCATTATATCTTGTCTTCCCCTGGGGGGCCTTGGTGAACAGATGCTCCCCCAGGCCCTGATGTATGTCCTTGATATGCTTATAGGCTGCCACCAAGTCACCTCTGAGTCTTCTCTTTTCAATTAATTCAATATTTAGATCAGGGTTTGAATGATTGCAAAAAATATCTGAGTAAGGAAGATAAAATGAAAGTAAAAAGAAATACTGAAGATAAAGGCATTCAAAAGCATTGTTCATTCCATGTATTGAATGAGAAAGGGGCTCTGTGTACAACATATTATGTGAGTTATCATTGGCAATCCCTCACATAGTTTCATAGTTCATAGTTGGTAGGGTCAGAAGGGACCTGAGTAGATCATCAAGTCCGACCCCCTGCCATGGC